>NC_142262.1:7659137-7963534 GCF_052056855.1 Sturnus vulgaris
CTGCATGCCATGAAACGTGTGGCTGGAAAATCAGGGGCTGGAAACTCCTTCTCAGCCCTTCCTGTGTGGAATTGCTCCTGGGCTGGCTGGTGAGGGAGGCTGGTGGGGCAGCAGCCTGAGCTGGCACTGTCACTGCAGGATTGTCCCCTGTGGCTCACAGTGACTGATGGAGAGCAGTGGCAGGGTGAGTGCATGAGGTGTGCCCTGTGACCCAGCCACTCCCTGGAGCTGTGTCACACCCTGGCACCTCCAGCCTGTCCTCCCCAGGCCAGCTTTTGGGAGAAACTCCCATTCCTTCATCTGTGCTGCAGCACTGGGCAGAGCCCAGCTGCCCTCACCATGTCCCTGCTGTGCCACCACAGGGTGCTGTGTCCTCTGGGCACCCCCCATGGCCACATCCTGCCCTGGATGAGCTGGAGACACTGCCATTATCCCAGAGCAATTTATCATCTTCAGCTCCAAACTGCGTGGGCAGCCTCCATCCTGCCTGTGACGCCAGCCCAGGGGAAGGATTGATTAAGTAATTTTTGTGTCTTGCAACCAGCGTGTGTCTAAATAAAAGCAGCACGAGCCTCTCTTTGCAGAGATGAGCAGCAGCACCTCTCCACAGCACCTTTCATCTCCTGCTCAAAGCATCCCCTGGCACAGGCTGCTGCCAGTGCTGGCTGGGCAGGAGCTGGCCTGGGACAGGCACGGGGGGGTTTGCCAGCAGGAACCACCAGCAGGTCACTTCCCAGGCTGGTAAAAACCACATAAACCCGGATTTTATAGGAGATCTAAGCAAGTTTTAAAGACCAAGAGGCTCGGGATGCCTCGTGAGGCAGCACTAGTTACACATCAGCTCCCTGGGCAGCTTTTTCCACTGTTTCTGCTCAGCTGCTTTTAAAATAGCCTTCACCTTTCAGCAGTGCAGCGCTGCCTCCCACTGCAGAGAGCCCCAATTATCCCCTGGCAGGAGCATTTTTCTCCAGGCTGAAATAAAAGGTGGCTGGCTCACCCTTGCTGCTGTCATGGGGAATAATGATGTGTCTGGAACCTTGCTGGATCTCAAGTCAGCCTGTAAATTTGGGTGATGGGGCTGAGGGAGGCTCTGCTGTTGCTTATTGTCGTGTCTCTGCCCCATTAGTGGGCACTGAGTCCTGCTCAGGGGCTGCCTGGGGAAAAAGCTTCTCCTTTGGGCTGTTGGTGATGGAGCAGCACTCGTGGATGTCGGATGGGACCAGAGTGTGGGTGCTGGGGCAGCCCCTGCTGCCTCGTCCCACATGCCTTGGTCTGTAAAACCCCATGTTGGGGCAAGCTGGGGGTTGGGCTGCTTTGGGAATGCCAGTGCAGGGTGTTAACATCACTTTTGGGTGCAGAATTAGCATCAAAATATTTGTTGTGTGGGGTGTGTGTGTGCCAGGGGCGTTGCAGGTCTCGAACCTGGTCTCCCTGGCCAGGACTCATTTCCATTTGGAAGGGAGATCTGAGGATACAAATACCAAATTCACAATTTATTAAGCAGGAGCATGAAAGAGATTTGAAGGGAAGCAGAGCCACTGCCATATGAAAGAGGTTCTAATTCCCACAGCTAATTGCAAAGAATAAATCCCCAGTGGGGAGGGGGGAAAAGAAAGGGAAATGGTGTCAAAACTATGAATAAATCCAAACGAAATGAAAAGAGGAGTTGTCAGCTGCAGTCTCCGGTGCTGCTGGATGGGACAGTTTGTTTAACAGAGTGAGTGCATGGGGAGCCCCTGGAGTCCCCTCAGGGTGGGGTTGGACATTTGATGGCATCTCTGGTGGCATCCAGCCAGCAGAGCCTCCTGGAATGTCTTGGATTTTTTTCCTAACCTGCTTTCTGGCAGCTGTGAAACCAGGACAGGCGTGTCAAAAGAATGATATTGTTCTGGAAATCCATTTTCCTTACCTAGAAATGAAGCCAGGGGCGATTTATGTTTCTGAGCTTCACTCTTCTTCTAAGTAATTCCACCCAGAACTTTCTTTATGGAATTGATGGGGTTTTGTTTTCTACCCCCCCCCCCCACCCCGTTTGTAATGTTGCTGGCATCAAACCCTTCCCCTGCCAGTGCAGTGGGGGCTGTGGGGAGAGGATGGGTGGTCCCTGCCCTGGTGTCCCCTCTCAGCATCCCGGGACCCCTCTCAGCATCCCAGGGCTCCTCTCAGCATCCCAGGGCTCCTCTCAGCATCCCAGGGCTCCTCTCAGCATCCCAGGACCCCTTTCAGCATCCCGGGACCCCTCTCAGCATCCCGGGGTCCCTCTCAGCATCCCGGGACCCCTCTCAGCATCCCGGGACCCCTTTCCCTGCACAGCTCCTGCCCTGCAGAGCCAGCCCGGAGCAGCGATCGGGGCTGTAAATCCCAGCCGGGGGAGGTCACGGTGCTGCTCCGCTCTTATCTGGGGCTTTATTAGCAAATCGTTAAAGGAGCTTTTCCCTCCTGATCCTCTGCTTATCAGCGGCTGGGTAAAACGGCAAATCGCATCCCTGATGTGGACGGTCCGGGCAAGAGAAACCCATTTATTTCCCCTAACGGGTTTATCAGCAGATCAAGGAGCTGCTGAAGATGTAAGCACCGCGGTTATTTCCCCAGGTGATGGATCTTGCTGCCACACAGCTCCGGGAGCCTGGCAGGGATGGCTGATGGACCCGTGCTCGGCGCTGCTGCCTCATGGA
The DNA here is from genome assembly GCF_052056855.1 of Sturnus vulgaris. Taxonomy (NCBI): domain Eukaryota; kingdom Metazoa; phylum Chordata; class Aves; order Passeriformes; family Sturnidae; genus Sturnus; species Sturnus vulgaris. The sequence continues at coordinate 7,661,813 of NC_142262.1, forward strand.
TTTCAAGGTCTTGCTTTAATTGAGTCCTGTCTCCCTGATGTCAGGGATTTTTCCTACTTTTTTTCTTTTACTTTTCATTTTCTTTTTAAATATTATTTTTCCCCCTTTAGGATGACTTTCCCAAAATATACGAACACATTTAATCTCCTGTCCCTTTCCCTCATCTCTCCCTCCCTGTGGCAAATCCAGAGCTGTAAAGAAGGTGAACAAATTGAAAATCTGTCCTCAGACTTACTGGGTGAAAAAAGCAGCAAAACCTTCTGCCGTTTTTTATTTCTCTTTCTTTTTCATCCTTTATTTATCTTGTAGAAGGGACGTGGACTGGGGGTGAAAGTCCTTTCCAGAGTTGTGGGGCTGAGCATTCCCGTTTTTATCAGCTCCAGCAGTGGTGCCCAGTGACACTCATTGTGGCTCGTTAGTTGGAAAGCCATTAAAACTCGGGATCGATATTTTCTCGGGAGAGATAAGGCCCATTCAATATTATTCCCCGAGGCAGAGAAATACCGAGAGCCATCCCCAGAGCAGAGCAGAAATGCTGAGGGAGCACTTTGTCCTGCCAGTGCCTGGGGAGGGGACAGGATGGGACATCCCCCAGCCCAGGGAATGTGGAATCCAGGACTCAGCCCTCAGCATCCAGGTCTTCTGGAGAAGGGAAAAATTAAATTTGGGGAGGATGGGGAGAGAGGGGAATGTTTGGTGGGGTTTGGCATCCAGCCAGGGCTCCTTGGCACTGCTGCCTGCAAAGGGCATCAGGAGGGCAAAAATGAATGAATGAATGAAGTGTCCATTCCCAACCCCTGGCTGCTGGCTCTGGAATGCCAGAGGAAAGGGGCTGTGGGTGTTCAGCCATCTCCTCTCCATCTCTCAGAGGGCTCCCACCACCCTTCACCCTCTGAACTGAGGTTCCAGTAGAGACCAGTAAGAAACAGGAGAGAAAAGTTTGTTTTTAGTGTTAGAGAGAGCTGCCAGAGGTATCAGCTTCTCTCTAAATATAAACCAGAAAACAGGAAATAACGATCTGTCCTAATTTAGTGCCTTTCATCTGCGGATTCAAAGCATCTGACAGCATCACTAAGAAATAAGGGAAGACTTCACAACCTGCATGGAAAAGCAGCCACTCCAGAGCTTTGTGTGCAGCTTTTTGCTGAATGTTGCATTGCAACCTTTCACTCTCCAGCCCCAATTCCTTCTCAAATTCCCCCAGTTTGCTGTCACTGGGACCTGGGAACTCAGCCTGGGAATGAGTGATGTTCTTGCAGCTTGACACCGTGCACAGCTGGCTCAGAGCCACCGAGCGTGGAGGAGTGTTTATTTAATGAATTAATTGAATTAATTAATTTTCAGGAGAGTGCTGAGAAAGATGATGGGGAGCTCCAGCAGCTCTGTCAGCTGTCTGGCTGTGCAGCAGTGGGAGCAGGGCAGGATCCATACGTGGAACTGGGAGCACAGCAGCCTGGGCAGTGCTGGGGCAGATGGGAGTCACAGAATCGTGGGAGGGTTTGGGTTGGAAGGGGCCTTTAAAGCTCATCTAATTCTACCTCTGCCATGGGCAGGACACTTTTCACTATCCAGGGTGCTCCAAACCTCATCCAGCCTGGCCTTGGACACTTCCAGGGATGGAGCAGCCACAGCTTCTCTGGGAACCTGTGCCAGGGCCTCCCCACCCTCACTATAAATAATTTTTCCTTATATTCAGTCTGAAATGACCCTGTTTGAGTTTAAAACTGCCACCCTTGTCTTATCACAACAGCCCCTGCTAAAAACCCTGTCCTTATCTTTCCTCTCAGCTCCTTCAGGCCCTGGAAGGGCTCTGAGCTCTCCCTGGAGCCTTCCCTTTTCCAGGTCACCCCCAGCTCTGCCAGCCTGGCTCCAGAGCAGAGGGGCTCCAGCCCTTGGGGCATCTCCATGGCCTCCTCTGGACTCACAGAACCCAGCCCTGTCCTTCTCCAGAAGCTGTAGGTGGGGAGATCCTGGTCTGTACTTAGGGAAAGGCACCCCCAGCTGCCCTGGCTGCTGCACAGAGCCTGGGCACTGGAACTGCTGCTTCTGGAACTGCTGCTTCTGGAACTGCTGCTTCTCCCTTTCCTGGCATTCCCAGTCCTGCCCATGGAGCCCCTGGGTGTGATTTGCCCCGTGTCCCTCGCTCTCACCAAGTCTGGCACATCAGGATTTCCTCGCATGGTTTGCCCTGGAAACAAAGGAGAATGTTCCAGCAGATTTACCTGCAAGGTTCCTCAGCCACCAGACCCTCAGGGCATCAGCAAGAAGATGTTCCTTGGCTGTCCCCAGGCTCTTGTGACATTCCTGCCCCTCTGCAAAGGCTCTGAGGTCTGAGCCCCCTCGGTTCCTGTCCCCACCCTTTGCCATCTCTGCCTCTGGGTCAGGCTGTGGCTGGGTGCTAAAGTGGAGCCCCTCTGGCTGTCACCAGCAGTGCCAGTGCCACCACAATCTCTGTGTCACCACACAGCAGGGACAGTCCTCTGCCCTTCCAGCTGTGCCCAGCTGTGGCCAGGCCGGGACTGGGTTTGGGAACAAGAAGTTCGTAAAAAAAACTGAGATGCAACAGATTTCTATACTTAATTAACTCACCAGATTAATCCCAATTAGGAGCTGTAATTGGGGTTATAATGGTTAATCATCTTTCCCCCCAAGCCACAGCTGCACTGTCTCTTAACTGCATTATAAAGGGGAGGTTCAGTGACACCAGAGCTGCCACCCAGGCACCCCTGGGGGGAAGGGATTGGGTCTGGGCCCCTCCACCTGCTGCTCCCCAGGGTGGGGGACAGGTGAGGGGACACCACTGTGTGACCCGGTGTCCCCCTGACTGAATTTCATCATCACCACTTTTGCAAGAACGCTGCGAATTTGGCCGCTCGTGCTCCTGTTTGAGCAGGTTCCTTCCAGAAAACCAAAGTGCAGGGACATTTCAGGGACTTCCCCACTGCTGCTTTGTGCTGCAAAGATCCTGAAAGAGCTGGAAACATCTGCTCGTCCTTCTTTTTCTGGGCACATCAACCAAGCAGTGCCAGGTTGGCCTCAGCAGGGATATGGAGCAGCCCTTTCCTCCTGCTTTGTTCTGGATCACAGGAGAGGCTCTGGACCCCTCACATCCCAGGGGCAGCTCAGGATTGTGCCCAGCCCTGCCTCCAAACCCTCCTTGATTCACTTCTGCTCCTTAAATCCCAGCCAGTAAACTCCTAAATCTCTTCCCTGCACCCCTCTCCTGCTCATGAAGCTCCTGTGGGAGCATCCCAGCCTTTGCTGTTACCTTGGGGAATTTGCTTCCAGAGCCATGGGATGTAAAATCCCCACACCTGCCTGGCTCCTCCCCGGGCACTGGCAAAGATGCTGCCAATGCTCTATTGAAAATTGGCCAGGAGGCTGAAAGATGAACTGCTGGAGAGGCTTCTCCCCAAAGGCTGGCTCCCAGCATGGCCACAAGGGAATTTTGGATGCCCAGTGTCCTGGATGCATCAAGGCAGTCAGACAAAGCTCCATTAAATACCCCAGAAAGGACAAATTCACGGACAAAATCACACTGCCAATATTCAGCAGCACAGAAAATAGAGGATTATGCTCCTTACATTTGGCTCAGCATCATCCAAAGCTGCAGAGAATTGTGCACCACAGATCCCAGGGTTATCTTCCTTGGAAGCCTGTTCTGCTGCAGAGGAAGGGCAATGCTCCTCCTCCTCCTCCTCCTCCTCCTCCTCCTCCTCCTCTGGCCGCCCCAGCACAGGCAGAGCTTTCTCACCTGCCCACCCCCAGCTCCTCCATCGCCCACCAGGGGCTCAGCCGGTTTTGTAGCTGCTATTTTGACTGGGTGTTTTTGTTGTAAGTGTTGTTGAACAGGAAAAATAAAAACTCGAGGCCCCTGGTGGTATTTTTAGTCCCATATCGATGACTCGCTCAAAAGCCTCAGCAGGACTGTAAAATAAAATTAATCTGCATCTGCCGTGCGTCAGTTTTACAAAGCTTGTCTCCTTCTGCTACAGCAGGGATGGTTTGCAACCCTCGGCTTGGGAGAGAGCCAAGTACCTGCCAGGCAGCCCCAGAACAGCAGACAGAAGTGAGGAACCAGCAGGGATGGGGGTGAGGGGTGGGCAGAGGGAAGGAAATTGGATTCTCATGGAGGGTTGTGCCTCATCCGGCTGCTCAGGGACCCCACAGGCACTGTCGGTGCAGGGAGTGAGCTGCACTGGTGGGACTGGTTTGCTGGCTGGGGAAAACTGGGGGATCTGCTGGGGTGCTCTGGGAACCCCTGGCAGTGCCCCAGCACCCTGGATGGGGAGCAAGAAGAGTTATTGCCATGGAGACTGAGGAGAGAGGTGGAAACCAACTGCCATGGAATCCGGTTTGGGAGTTTAGGGGGGCATCCCACTGGTCAGGGGTGGTGGGGATGGTGATCCGTGTGGCATGGGATGGCTGGGACAGCCTGATGCTTCAAGGCAGGGCTGAGCCCCACTGCATCCCCCACATGGGTTATCGGGGTCAAACTGGAGTAACAAGACCCCAAACTGGGGAACAGAGCTGCCCAAACTGGAGTAATGTGGTGGGGACAGAGCTGCTGGATATTTCTGGGCTCTCAGCCACTCAACCTCCCAGCAGCCAGGCCTGGGAATTGCACAGGAGCACTGAAACAACCTGGAGGGTGGAATTGCAGCACGAGGCATCTCCTGAGAGGAGCTGAGAGGGATGGGATGGAATGGGATGGGATGGGATGGGATGGGATGGGATGGGATGGGATGGGATGGGATGGGATGGGATGGGATGGGGGTCAGCAGGAGGGATGAGGGATGCTCTTGGCTTGGCAGCACTGAGGTGATGGGAACAGCACTGAGCTGCTCCCCACCCAAAACCAGCAAAGCATCTCCTGTTTGGGTTCTGTGTTTGTTTTTCTTCCTGAAATAGGACTTTGGCAAAACAGGAGAGGCCACGACACCCCCGGGCTGAGTCTCTACTTTTCAAGAGGGAGGAGTCCTCGGTGGGCACTGAGGTGGCTTTTGTCACCCTTCCCATGGCCATGCTCCCTGTGCCATGCAGTCCCAAACACTCCAGGATGCCTCTGGCCCTCCCAGCTCTGCCCCTGGCACAGCCCTGGCTGGCACTTGTGGGGTGCTGGGGTCTGAGGGTCACCTGCCCAACACCCCCAGCCCAGGAGGAGCAGCTCTGTGTCCCTTCCCCTCTTTTAGCTCACATCCAGCTGTGCCTCCCTGCCAGCAGCTGGCACAGGGATCCAACATGTGCAGGTTTGAGCATCTCCCCAGGGCTGGTGATTCTCCAGCCTGCCCACTCCCCCATTCCATGGGCGTGGAAACACTCTCTGGCATTTCCAGCCTTTATTCCCTGCTCTGACCCTGCCTGGTCAGACACAGCACTGGCCGTGTCCCCTTGCTCTGGGGTGGGGGAATTGCCACCCCAGACATGTCCTGAAGATGTTTTGGCTGCAAATCCCAGGGCTATTTCCCCTTGGGATGGAATTAATTGATGACAAAGGGATGACCTAGGGGAAGAGGTTTCCTCACAGCTAAAAACACCTCTCTGCCCTTTTCCCTATTGCCAGGGGTCTGGACACTGTAGGATGGGGCCAGCCTGGCCTCCAGGGAGCCCATTCCATGGTGCAGGAAAGGTGGGAGCACCTGGAGCCTATAAAGTGTTGTTAGAGGTGAGATTTGGGCTGTGCTGCTGCAGGTTGGGGGCTCTGGGGTGACCCTGGCTGCAGGAGCAGGGATGGTTTTGGGGACTGAGGCTCCTCTGGGAGTTGATATCCCCACTCCTGTGCCCTGAGGGGAGGGTTGGGGGGTGTTGGCAGCCACAGGGTGATGGTTTAGGGGCTCTCCCCTGGGCTGGGCTGGCTTGTGGCCCAGAACCCCAGGTTTGTCCCCAGGTAGATTGAGGGGCTGTGCCCCCCCAGTGCTGGGCTGGTGCCCAAGAGCTCAGCTTGCCCTTGCTGGAGTTGAACACAGCTCTCATGTTCACTGTAACCTCAGGATGCCCTTTAATTTTTAATGCTTCAATAAAACAGTAATTACAAACACTGGAATTGGTGTTTTTTAAGCAGAAAGTATTAACTTCCCGGGGTTTAATTATTCAGCAGAAATCAAGGAAAGTGGGGCTGGATCCTGCTGGCTCTCCTGGCTTTTCCTGGTCTCCATCTGTTTTGCAGGGAGGAGGGCTGGGGGCAGGACAGAGCCCATCTCTGGTACCTCAGGGCTCCCCAGTGCCTTAAAAATCCAGGGCAGAGGTGCAGGGGGGCACCAATGGGCTGGGCTGGGTCAGGGTGAGGAGAACTCTGGGGGACAGAAGGAATCCCCCCCTCAATGGCTCCTTCTCTATTCCCTGCAGGATTTCCAGCCAGGGATTTCCAGGGCAGGATCACAGCTCTCTGGGAGGTTGGTGACTGCTGGGATCTCAGTTGATGCCACTGGGGTCTGTTCTTGAACCCCAGTGGGGATCCCAGGACAGGTGACACCTCAGGAGGTGACACATCACCCAGTGGCTGCCCCTTGTGACCCCCATCCAGTGCCTGCACCCATCCCCTGGCCAGGAGGGGACTCAGGAGCTCCCGGGCTTTGTTTTCTGGAGTTTTCTGCTGCCTGGGTTTTGCTCTGAATTCCCTGGGAAGGTTTCAGGCTTGTTTTTGATTGCTCCAGCAGGGTGTAGTTTAAAGCACTTGTGGTGGGGAATGGTCTGTGGAGACCAGGAGAGCTCCCAGGGATGCTGAAATACAGCAAAGCAGCTGGAACTTTGCCAGAGCCTGTGGATTCGGGCTGGCTGATTTTGGATCTCCACCCTGCATGGGGTAGCAGTGGGGTTGGGAAAGCTGTGATGGAGGAAGGCAAGGGGTGGAGAAACTGGGATAAAATACCCTAAAATACAGGAGTGGTGGGGATTTGGGGGGGGTCCCTGTGCTGGGATGGGACCCTTTGGGGTTTTCCAGTTTTTTGCACCCACATCTCCCACCTCAGCCCTTTTCCCACATCCACAAAACCCCTTTTCTGTATAAGGCACCTTTTGTATTATCCCATCCCAAGCCACGGTGATGGACTTAGGAGCTGGTGTTGGATGATGATTTAGGGAACCATGCCTGCTGGAAAAGCAAGTTGTTCTTGTTAATATTAATAGTTAACCATAATAACCTGATTGGTGAGCAAACCTGTCTGCAGTGGGGTGGTGAGAAGAGAACAGGGCTCCCCCGAGGTGGGAATGGCTTTGTCATTCTGGGGGATGAGTTGGAGTGAGTGGGGTGGGGATGATGGCTCTGCTGATGAGGTGCTGGGGATGGGGAAGGAACGTGGGCTCATTTGCAAGGGAAATGAAATTATCACCTGCTCTGTGTGCTGTCCTCACAGCACAGAGCCTGATGAGCTGTGGGGGAAGGGGCTGGAGGTGGTGGCCATGAGAGCACCCTGGGGTGGGGTCCCTCTCTGCAGGAGCAAAGCCTCACACAGATGGGGCAGCTGCAGCTCCCTGAGGGGTCTGGGGTCACCCACTGCCCACCCCGAGGAGTGTGGGGTGACCCCCTGCCCACCCTGAGGGGTCTGGGATGACCCCCTGCCCACCCCGAGGGGTCTGGAGTGCTGTCCTGCAGCCCCACGAGGGGTCTGGGGTGATCCCCTGCCCATGGGGTGGCCTTGTTGTCCCCTTTGTCACTGCCCTGCCCAGAGCATCACCTTGCTCTGCTCAGGCTGGATTTAGGGGAGGTGACAGCCCTGGAGGAGGGTGGTGGGTAAGGGGAGGAGATGGTGCTGATCCAGGTGGGATCTCCACTGAAGCAGGGAATCCTGGTGTTGCCCAGGGTTCTCCCACTGTGCTGTCACACGGATTCATGTCCCCAAGTGGGTCTCGTCACGTGGGGTTGTGGCTTTGGCTGGGAATGTGGGGGGATTCTGCCATGGTGGGGCAGCAGGACGGTCCCTTGGGGCACAGGGCAGAGCCTCCTGCTAGGGACAGGGTCTAACCTGCATCCCCCCCGAGCTGGGGGTGCTGCTCTTCCATAATGCAAATATTTTCTCATTCCCATCCCATAAAGAGGCCATCAGTAGTTCCCAGATGGGAACACAATTCTCTGGTCTCTGTTCCTCAGGGGTCTGCTGGCCTGGAAAGAGAAGGGAATTGGGCTGAGAGGAGGGGCAGGGGAGAGGGAAGGGGTGATTTATCTGTCTCACTTGATGAGTTGTGGCAGTGCTGGCCTGGTGAGAGACCTGGCTGCTCCCTGCCAGCTCCACAGAGAGAGTTCACAGCTCTGTCACCCATCACTTGGGGCGTTTTATTCAGGTCCAACTTTGATTTAACTTCACTAGATTATAAAGAACTAAAAGTCATTCCAAGGCACTTCATTCAGAGGGGGAAAAAAAGCCAAAAAGGGGTAGTTTGATGTTGTCAGAATGATTTTCCACTCCTTCAAAATAATCTCACAAAACTGACCCAGATTTTACAAGGCACTCCAACTTTCAAAGACCTGCCTGCCTGTGCAGGAGATGGGTCTGTAAAATTTTTTTTTTTTCTTTCCCCATCAGTAATTTCACAGAACCTGTGCCTTGCCTCATTCCTGTGGGATCCAGTGCTTTGTGGGAAGCACGATCCAGCCTCGTGGCTCATCCCAGAGCTGAAAGCTGCTGCGATGCTCCCAGCAATGAGGTGAGATGCTCTGGGGAGAGGCTGCAGAGTGTCCCCATGTGTGGGAAGAATGAAAACCCCAGGTCACAGCTGGGTGTGACAGCAATGCCCTGCCCCAGCTGCCTTGGGAAGAGCCTGTGGTTGGTTTTGGGGAAGCTCAGGCTGCCTCAGGTGTGGGTGGAGATGGGCAGAGGATGAACAATAATCGGTGATTTCGTGCTCTGAAGCTGCCTGCAGTAGCAGGGAGGGCTGTGAGCTCCCGTTTGGGAGAGGCTGGTTAGCAGGCTGATGGAGAGCCGGGTTAATTGCTGCTTCCTTGTTTATTCAGTTGATTGGTTGGGTGCTGGAGAAGGAGGAAAAGGCAGCCCTGGGCTGAGTATCCAGAGAACAAGCAGAGCTGGCTGGCTCTGTGCCCCAGCCATGGCTGAGGGACCCCTGCTGCCACTGCCTTGGCTGGCCACAGTTGTCCCAATTTTCATGAGTTAATGGTGATCGTGGGTGGGTCTGGGGGCTCATCCTGGGCTCCTGCAGCTGGGGGGACGTGGAGGAGGGGAGAGATGTGGGAGCAATTCCAACAGCTCCCAGGTGAACAGCCCAGCTCAGGCAGGGGTCATGGCAGCAAGCACAGCTCTGGGGAGGTGTGAATGGGCATGGTGAGGGCTGGGGGCATGTCCCAGGCTGCTCTGAGCCCCTCTGCCCCACCTGGGCTGTGTCCTGCTCATGGGAATCCAAGCACTGCCTCCCTAATGGGGATGGAGCCCAGGAGCACCAAGGGGACTTTTGACAATGACATGGAGTGACAGGACAGGGGGGAATGGCTTCGGTTCCAGAGGGCAGGGATGGGTGGGATATTGGGAAGGAATTGTTCCCTGTGAGGATGGTGATTCCCTGGCACAGGGTGCCCAGAGCAGCTGTGGCTGCCCCTGGATCCCTGGCAGTGCCCAAGGCCAGGTTGGACACTGGGGCTTGGAGCAGCCTGGGACAGTGGGAGGTGTCCCTGCCATGGCAGGGGTGGGATGGGATGAGCTTTAGGCTCCCTTCCAACCCAAACCTCTCTGTGATTCTCTGAAAGGATTCTGCCTTTAGCAGATGAAGATGCATGGATGTTTCCAAAGGAGATTGCTGTAGGCAGGTGCAAAGTAGGCAGCTACCTTCCAAAAACAGGGAAGTGGAGAGAGAGAGGAAGATAAAGAGGAGCCAAAGGAAAGCAGGGACTGAGCCAAAAGTGCCTTCTATTTATGATCACACAAGGTCAACAATAATCCCCACAGCTACGAGCACATAAAAATTGATTCTTCCCTGAAGAGATTGATGGATTCATGGTCAGGACATATTCTCTGATCCTGCTGCCCTCGACATAGCTGGGATTTATGGAGATGCTGTGTGTTCCTCTGTAGAGGTCTAAACAGCTTCTCAAAAAGCAACAACTCTCAGTTCTGACCTGGGGTCCTGGGAAGTTGCTGTAAAGAAGGGAAATGCCTCCTCCAGCTGCTGGGCTGTGTATGCACAGGTGAGCAGCTGGGGGCTCAGGCTCTTCATCCTGCCCCAAATCCCAGCCTGAGGTGAGCAGGGTGATGCTCACCCCACACACCCCCCTGCTCCTGCCCAAATTCTTTTATGCTCCTGCACAAAACCTCGGCACCTTGGAGAGGTGACATTCATGGGGGCCACATCCCACCCCAGGCCAGCACAGAGCAGTGTGATGCAGCCCCTGTGAGGCTGAAGGCTCTTTCACTCTCTCCCAGTGCTGCTGTGGGAGGGAAGAAGGGCTGAGCATTTCCAAAGCCTCCATCTCCCTCCCCAGCTCTTCCCAAGCTCATCTTGCTGCTCCCATGTCAGCTGGAAATCTCCTTCACTTCTTCATTTTAAAAATACCAGCTTTGAAAGCCGTGGTATTTGAAACCACTTTGTTCCCCACAAGTGGCAGGAAGCTACCAAACAAAGCCCATTTATTTTTCACAGCCTCATCCCTGCAGCTATTAAATCCTCGGCACTCCTGAATTCCTGGGAAGTTTGCTGGGTAGTGCTGGGTCCTGCGAGCAAAGAGCACACGCTGTAATATCCTGTGAGTGCTTTGTGCCCTGTATCTCCCATCGGGGGAACGAGCAGCTTTAGGTGTGCTCAGAAGGCCTTTCTGCAAGGGCCCCTGCACGGTTTGGATGCACAGAGCGTGTTACATAAACTGTGCCACACAAAGGGATCCCAGTGCTGCAGGTGTGGGAGGTCAGGGAGGGATGGGCTGGCACGGATGTGCAAAGAGAATCGATGCCAGGCTTTTTAACAACCACGCAGGTATCGAGCAAAGCTTTTAAAGGGTCTTTCAGGCAGCACTGGGCTCCCTGTGTGTGATGTGATGGGTTTGCTGTGCTGGCTGCCATGCCCACAGCCTGTTTGGGTTTGTCCTCGCTGTGCCCGGGCTCTCCAAACTGCAGAGCGAGGTTGGACTGTGGCACTGATGGAGCTGCTCTGTGTCCTGCACTCCCTCCCCTGCCAAGGAGGATCCTGCAGGGATTCCTTCACCTCTGGTGTCCGTGCTGCCTCCACCATCCCCTGGTGCTGCTGGACAGAAAGCGCCCCAGTGCTGTGGTGAAAGGGCAGGGAAGGCAGGAAAGAGGGAGAGAGCCCCCAGGGCCAGCTGGAAAGCACCTCGGAGCCAGGAGAGGTGAAAAATGAAGTAACCTGAGCATGGGCAGGAATGTCACGTTCAGAAGCCTCAGTGGGAGATGTCCCTGTGGCTTTGGCAGTGCTGCCACACCCCTGCCAGCTCGGCGTGGGCTCTGCACACCTGGGGCTCGGTGTGCTGGATGGGACCATCCCCATGATGTCCCCTTCCTGTGCCAGGGACCCTCCAAATCTGTCCTCAGGTGGGAGTAGGGCAGCCAGCTGCCTTGATCTCCTCTTTGACCCAAATTCCAGCCTCCTTGGAGCAGTGCTGAGCCTCCTCTGTGAGGCCATGCACACAACCCCTTCCTTGGAGGCTGTTGCCTTCTCCAAGCTTTCCTGGCTCTTGGCTTTGCTGTTGCCTCCCTCCCTGGAGAACATCCTCACACAGGGATCACACATCCAGCTGCCCTTTGGCTCCCTGCTTTTGGGACCTGCTGGGAGGCACAAAGCAGCAGCAAGAGGGAAATGCCAGGGAGCCCCGGGCAGCTCTGGGCTTTGAAATGCTGTGTTTTCTCATCCCCTGGTATCCCCCTGCTCAGAACAAACCCTTCTGCTGCTGAGCAGCAATCCCACACAAATCCTTTGGTATAAAGCTGCTTCCCAGAGGGGGTTTAGCAAACACTGGATGGAGTCTGGTGATGCCTGCTCTCGCTCCCAGTGCATCCCAGCTCCAAAGAACGCTGTATTTTCATCTGCCCTCAGGGAGCAGCTCTGTCAGGGGTGAGCAGAGGTCACCAGTGTGTTCCCTGCCAGGCTGGCAAATGGACTCTTGCTCCCAGTTTAACCTCCTCCTCCTCCCTGCAAGTGAGTAAACAGAGAAACTCTTTTCCCCTTCACCTCCAGCCCTGGCTCCCCCAGCTCTGGCTGCCAGATGGCAGCAGGCAGAGGCTGTTCTGCCCCTCTCTGTGACAGTGTGACAGGCCTGTGTGGCTGCCAGAGGAGGGGAAGCTTTTCCCAAGCCTCTCTCCAGTGCTTTGCACCATCTGCAGCACGAGCCAGGGCTCTGCCTGAATAAGCAGCATCCTTCCCAAATGTAGAACTGGAAGCAAAGGGGAGCTGGGTCAGAGTTAATGGGGGTGTGTGAAGGTGCTGCCTCTCCTGCATGCAGCCAGGGCTCATCTCCAGGGGATTGCCTCTCTTCTCCATCTCCTTTCCCTTTTTCCAATGGCTTTTGATGGGTGTTAAAAGCAGCCTAGCCTCAGAAGATGCTGCACGGAGATTTATAGGTGCTGTAAGTTACCTGCTGCAGGAGCCCTAGCATGGATGTTGGCTGCCTACAAAACATGTTTTACTCATTTTCTTGGAGGTTGTTGCAGCTTCACAGGATTTTGGTGGAGCAGGGAAAGCTCAGTCTGGGCAGGAATGGCCATGGGAAGCTCAGCAGCTGTGAATCCTTGTGGGATGGCTGCTGGTCCCAATGTCACTGCCCTCAGAAGGAAGGGGACACAGAGGGATTTTGCCCATCACCTTCCCCTTGGGGCTGAGCCCACAGCCATGGCCAGCTGTGGGGACGTTCCTGTGTGCTGTCACCCTGAGCCACATGAGGCCATCAGGTCGGGACCACCCAAAGTGGGGAAATCTGGGATTGAGACAATCCCAACAAAACCCCCTTGGCTTATTTCCAGAAGGAAATAATCCAATTTACCCCACTTGTTAAAATTGGATTAATTTTCAAACTGGAATAAGGGGGAAAGCATCCTGAGCTTTCCCCGAGCAGGGAGTGCTCAGGAAATGCTCTGTGTAATGTGGTGGAAGCTGAGAGCTGCCTTCTCTGGAGCTCTGTGAGCAGCAGAGGGACCAGCCCCTGTGCTGCAGAGAGGATGGGGAGCCCTTCCCTGCTGTTTTCCCAGTTTTAAATGAAAGCTGGCAGGCTGCAGGAGGCAGTGATGGTGCCCATGGCAGTGTGCAAAGTGCTGGTTTGGCAGCTCCCACAGGATCCCCAGCTTGAGGGCTGGGACCCATCACAGGAGGAAAAACAAAATCATGTCTATGTCAAAAGCAAGAACTGAATCTGCTCCGCTGATTTCCCAGGTGAGATCTCTGCCAATGTTTAAAAAGGATAAATGAGACGACCTGGATAATTACAGGCCTGTCAGCTCCACTTCGATCCCGGGGAAACTGATGGAGTGGCTGATGTGGGAATTGATTAATAAAGAATTAAAAGAGAATAACATCAGTAAATGAAAGGAAAGGCCTCTGTGTCTATCAACAGGTTGAAGGCAGTAGGATTTGCAGAAGCAGCTTTCTGTGGCACAGCTGCCTGCTTTGGAGGCAGGGGGTTTGTGTGAGGTGCTTCACTTGGAGCACAGAGTGGACATCAGAGTGACCAGCCCAGCAGGGCCACACCTGGATGCCACCATGGGCTGCCAGGTCCCTGTGCCTGTATCTCCATCCCACCCCAGCCTCACCCTGTGGCCCTCTGGACGAGCTGAGCTCCTTTGCAGCATTGCCACATCCTCCTGGCCACGTGTGGCCAGGGCAGAGCTGCTGCCAGGTGAGCAGGGGACAGAAAACACCGGGAAAACGTGTTCCTGCCCTGTTTGTTCCAGCGCCGTGCATCCCCCCGTGTTGTTGTGGCTCCTGGCAGCCGGGGAGGGATGTCAGCATCCATGCAGGATCCATCCCCGTGCCGGCTGCAGCGCTTGCCTGCTTTCCCAGTTGCCATAGGAACAGACGAAGGCCTTTAAAGCATCGCAGTGGGGTGCGTGTCTAGGTCATGCTGTGGAGCAGGCAACCATTTTATAGTGATAATAAATTCAGGGAATTGGGAATTTGGCCGAAGTAGCACGCAAGGAAAGGACTTGAAAAGGCAGAATGGAGATAAATGAATGAAAATAATTTTTGAAGAATGGCCACGCGTTGTGCTAGACCTGACTGAAATCCTTCTCTGGAGTTTAGGCGAGAGGAGCTGGGAACACAGATTGGAAGGAATTATTTGTCCCTGAAGCCTGAAGATAGAAAGGCAAAGGCAGCACCTGAAAGTGTTTAGGGACTGTTGGATTTCAAACCCCTTCGTTATGTTCAGTCCCTGCGCTGCCTGGCTGTGAATTACTGCTGGCCAAAGATTCCCCATCCCTCCATTTGCATGACAGCAACCAGGGAGGCTCCAAATCCTCGGAGATGAGAGCTGGCCAAGCAGAGACAACCCTGTGAAGGTCACCAGGAATCTGCTGGAAACATCTGCACAGGGGGATGGGGGCAGATGGCCGGGGTGAGCTCTGCAGGTCCCTGAGGGTGTCCCCAAGCAGTGCAGGGCTGGGGGGTCTGGGATGTCCCCTGGGATCTTGGGGAGCTCCTGGCTCAGCTGATGGTGGGAGCAGGCTGGATTCTGGACTCTCACCCACTTTCTCAGGCATCACTGATGTTCTCCTGCACTGTGCTGTGGAGCTGCTCTCCTGCTCCAGCCCAGGACCCTGTGTGGGTGCTTCCCACCATCCTGGAAAATTCCCTCCCTTTCATGCCAGCATCCTCCTGTTTTTTTTTCCCCCCAGCCTGGTGAGGCAGAAGCAAAAACTCTCTGCCAAAATGTTCTTTGCTGAGAGAGCCCAACCCATCTGTGTTCACAGCAGCTTTAACACACCCAGTTTCCACTGCAGGAGTGTGGCAGCAGGAGAACACGTGGGCAGTGGGTGTGGGAGGGGGTGGCAGGTCACTGATTTGTGGCAGCAGCGTCCTTGCATGCCCTCACGAGTTGTGGGGTTGAAAATGGGTGGAATCAGGCATATCAGGCAACCTTAGTGTTTTCCCAGCCCTGGGAGCTGTGGGTAAATGCAGAGCCCCTGTTTGCCCCAGCCTGGCACTGCTGGCATGGCACACTGAGCTCTGGGAAGCCCACACAGATGTCCCCTCCCCAATACCTTCTGCATCCTTCCCCTAATCGAGCTGAGATTTGAAACTCGCTTTATGTCACCGTGTCCTGGTGGCTTCGAGCAGCAGAATTTCTCATGCTGATTTAATCACCTTGTTATGTCAAACAAGTTTGGGTTATTTTGGGGATGGCTAAGGGTGCCAGGTTGTACCTCCTGGCAGCACAAGGTTGGTGCTTTGCCTTAGCACTTGTTCTTGGCAAGACAAAGAAAGCCTTGAGCTGGTGCCTCATACGGAAAACAAGGCTCATGTGGGACCTGGGACATCTGGTGCTGGTGCTGCTGCTTTCAGCTGATGCCCAGTTTGGTTTAACAAGGCAACGGGAAGAGCTTGGAAGTGACTGAGCTGGGATGTGGCCAGAGCCCAAGTCAGGCAGGCACCAAAAGCTGCAGCATCCCCTCAAGCAGAGACGTGGCTGTGGGCTCTGCTCCCTCCTGGGGAGCTGCAAAGGGGCTCTGAGCCCTCCCAGACACCAAATCCCTGCTAGGCTGCTCCAGCAGAAGGAATTAGACTGTCCTGATGCTTCCATTGTCCCCTCCACAGCCCTGGGTACCGGGCACCTTTCCATGATGGGGACAAGGGATGAAGCTCGGATGCTCAGGTCTCCTTTTGGAACCATGGTAAGGGACAGATGGAGGGGACAGGGCAGGCACAGCTCTGTGTGGTCCCACTGCAGCAGGCACTGGGCTTCAAAGGGGGCTGGAGACTGGCCCTGCCTCCCCTGGGGTCAGCACAGAGCCTGGGGCACACGGGGACTGCTGTGGGCAGGGGTGGCCCTGTCACCTGGGAGGGTCTGGAGCAGTCCTGTGCCAGCCGTGGAATTATTAAGGGTGGAAGGGACCTCTGAGGCCCTCGTGTCCCAGAGTTAACCCAGCAGATGCTCAGCTCCTGGAGCCAGCCTGGCTGTTGGCATGTGGGTGCCTCTCCCAGAGGAGACAGCAGCGTTTTTAGGATCTCTCTCTGGCCTGGGTGACTTGCTCAGAGATTGCCTCTCCCCCACACCCAGCATCTGCCAAAGCCCTGTTGGGATGCAGCAATCGATGCCAAGACAGGAGGCTGTGCCACATGTGGCTGGGGGAGCTGAAGTGTCCCCACATCCCAAGCAGATGTGACCAGGGAGGCCCTGGGGTGTGGCTGACGGTGGCAGATGCTCCTCTGAATGCCCCTCTGAATGCTCCTCTGAATGCCCCTCTGAATGCCCCTCTGAATGCTCCTCTGAATGCCCCTCTGAATGCCCCTCTGAATGCTCCTCTGAATGCTCCTGCCTCTCCCCAGCCGGGGCTGGGAGCTCTTCCCAAGCAAACAGCACCGTGGGGCACCTCACACTGCTCTCACCCGAGCCCTCTCCTTGGAACAGGAGTAGGGAAGGGGAATGTTTGCTCTATTTCGGGATTTCTGTGCTCCGGAAAGCTTCTCCAACTGCACAGAGTGTCTGCCGCTATTTTGAGGTCCCTTTCCTTCCCTGCCATCCCCAGGGGCTCCTGGCTGAGCAGTGGAATAGAAAACAACACATTATTGCTACGTTTTGCTGAGCTTCTGTGTTTCATATGAAAGAAAGATGCTCTGGCTTGCTGGGGAGCAGGGTGTGCTCTGGAAGTGACTCAAAGCCAGACATGCCAGCAAGGAATTGGATTTTTTCCTGAGTGTCTTCCCAGGATGCTGCCATAGCAGTGGGGAGGTGCCCCACCATGACCCTGCATGCCCTCTGGGCTGCCCCAGGTCCTGCTAAAATCCAAAATTCTCTCTTCAGGTTTGTCTCCATCCACTCCGAAGGGACTCCTCTTCCTCAAGAGCAGTGGGGGTGACCACAGGAGCCTGGCATGGAGGGATGTGAAGCCTTCCTTGGCTCAGAGTTGTGGGAACCCCCCAGGTGGTGGCAAACCCAGGTGCCAGGGGGTCTTGGCATGAATGATTGTGTGGGAATTTGGGATCCTGCATCCCTGGGCTCCCCACAGCATCCTAGCAGTGATGGCAGCAGGAAGGTGGATCCATCTCCCACCCAGGAGGGATGGATTTCCAGCTGGGACACAACTGCTGCCCCTTCTCACCTCATCCTGCTTGTGGCATGGATCTCCCTGCTTGGGAGGATCCCTATTAACATTTTCTACCAAAACTTGCATATCCTACCCATGAAAACCTTGGGAAGGGGTGGATTTGGTGGCTGCAGGATCCCATCTCCCCACTCCAGGGCTCTGGGTCACCCATCAGTGCCTGAACACCATGGGATGTGCAGCAAAACAGAGCATCAGCCACGAGCCTGCTGCTTGTCTGTGCCCCTGGCTCTCCCCAAATCCCAGATTTCTCTCCCTGCCCCCGGGATTCAGGAACCAAGTGCCTTTCCAAGCATGTGGTGTTTGATGGAGCTGGGACTGGGGAGGATTGAGTGACCTGGGCACCTTTGGGCTCTTGTCATTTGGATTTTTTAATCCATTCTGGGCACTTGTAAATTATGGTTTTTTCAATCCATGAGAGCTCAGCACCATCCTGAAGTCCCCTGCCACTGTCCCACCACTTCCAGCTCCATCCCCCAGCATGCAGGGCTGCCCACCCTTCCCAAGCTTTTCCTGGGGTGGAAGGAGCTGAAAGCTGAAAACTCCAGAGATGATTTATTTCAGCCACCTCTTTTAATGATAATTTGAATGAGCAAAGCAGAAAGCTTGGTTTAAATTACCAGCTTTTAATCTTGTTTCTCATTTGTGTGTTTTATTTATTCCCATAATTTGATTCTTTATTGGTAACCACCAACCTGCAGCTTTGATTCTTCTAAAACTCCTGTTTTGCTAAACAGAAGAAAACACTTTGTATGTGGGAGGTTTCTTAAGCAATTATGTAGCTTAATGTACATTTACAGCAATTCTTTGTGTTTGCATTTTATTATGTTATAGGGAATGATGCATTTCTTCTTTATGAGATCATTATTAAGTTTGGACTCACACCGTGTGCCATGGTCTATTTGGATGGAAATTGGCTTTCAATTTAAGATGCCCAAAACCCAGTATCAAAAATGGGTTTTATTAGTTAAATAAAACAATTTAATACGTGCTAGCCACAGATGAAGAAATTAGCTTATCTGAGTGTTCATTTAAAGCTGATTTCCTAAACAAGATAAGCATTATCCACCAGGAGAGAGCTGAGTGCTTTGTTCCCACTTTTCATATTCTTTATGGGTTTAAAATTAATATAATACTTAAGATTTATTTGCAGGCAGGAAAAGGCAAAAGAGCTTTGTCACTTTTGCTCATCCTAAATTCCTAGGGTTTGCAATGACTAAATTACTGGGAAATGTTAATGCAGAAGGAATTTATTTTGCCTGCAGTTTTGGAGGGTAGGGATGCTGGGAGGTGCTGGATCCACCCCTTCAGCACCAAAATTTCCATGGTTTTGGAGCTTCTTTATAGAACTGACAGCAGCCATGTGCTGCCTGATGTTTTTATACAAGTACTTAAATTACAGGAGGGTATGTCTCAACAACAAACTCAATTTTTAATTTAAAAATAATAAAAAAAAGAAGTGTATTTCAGGTACAGAGAAACCACTCTGAAACTGGAAACACTTAAAAATAAAGGTGGAGAGCTGTGGCAGAGCAGGCAGGGAGCACTTCAACCCCCAATCTTTCCAGGCACAGAGAATTATTATTATTTGCCTTGCCACAGTACTGAGTCCAGTCCATAACTTCTCGTTCTCCTTCCCTGGAAGGGGAATTTTTCCCCATTTGCAGGTCAGAGCCGACAGTAATTGCCCACTACTGCCTGCTCAGGGTTCTCACTGTAACAATCCCACACTAAATAAATGGCCCTGTGCTGTTATCAGCAGTTTTCTGCCATCAGCAGTTTTCTGCCCAGCAGATCTGGGGGGTTTTGTTATCTCAAGGAAAAGAATTCCACGGATTGCACATAAACAGGGACAGGGCCATCCTAATAAAGATAATGGATTATGTGCATCATGCCAATAAAAACGCCCCCAGGGTGGGTGAGATCTCCTTTTTGGAGAGGCTGGAGCTGCTCCAGGGCTCATCCTGTGGTGGCTGATGCTGGAACCTCTGAGTGAAGGGGAATTATTTCCAGGGAGGCAATTCCAGTGAGCTCAGGGATGCCAGAGGACCAGCCCTGGTGCCCATCACAAGCTGGGGATGTTTTGGGAGCTCCTCGTGGCTCTGGCTGCAGAGGCACCATCTGCCTCCCTCCCTGGGCATCGCTCCTGCTGCAAAAATTTAATAATGAGGAAAGGCAAAAGAAGGAAAACAGGAAAACAGGAAAACAAGGCCCTTCTGTGCTTGCAGTTCTCCAGCAACTGGCAGCAGTTTCGTGTGGATATATCAGTGATGCTGCTCTATGGGCTCCAGTCCTACTGGCATCATTTTTTTAAAAAATCTCTTTTCCAGAGTAATTGCTGTTTGTTTTGTCATTTCTCAGTGGACAATTACAGTTCAAAAACAAGAGTGCCTTTGAAGATTGCAGCAGGCAAGGCTTCATTAACACACGATTAATGCTCCATCGAAACTCACTTGAACTCCACCTGCCTGGGGCCTGGGACAGAAAAATCTGGCTTTGCAAAGCGAGGATTATTTGATCTATTTAAAATACTCACAGTATGGTCTCCTGGATACATTTCAACGTCAGCAGTTTGGGAGGCTGAAATATCTCCTGTAGGTTTGTGCCGTTACTTATAATTAAAATAAAAAAAATCATGGCGAAGAATAATCCTCTTTTTTTTTTTTTTTCTGGAGAAGGGAAACAGAGAGACAAATCTGGTTTGTCTCAGGATGGAGTCCTTTAACTTGGGATTGAAGTATTAAGAACAGAACAATTTTGGTTCAAACGAGCAACTCCCCAGTCAGGAAGAGCTGGGGTCACCCCACTAAGCCTGCAGGGAGCTGATCCTTTTGGGAATGCATTGGGAGAGTTTCCAAGGCCTGATGGTGCAGTGATGTCAGGTGTGAGAAGAGCTGTTAAAAATAAAAAAGAGAGAAAATCAGGAAGTTTCCTGCTCAGCTCATTTTTATAATATTTAGTGAAAGGGAAGCTCTGGTAAATCAGAGTTTGTGGTGCTCACCACCCATCTGTCCATTCATCCATCTGATGTTACTCTGGTGTTTCATTGCTCATCAGGAATGTTCTTCCTTAATTAATATTATCCATCATCCATGAATGAGGCTGTTTGCTGGGACCTGGTGCTGGGGCTGCTGCCAGAGCTGGGCCCTGCTCCTGACTCTGCTCCCAGCAGGGCTGGGAAGGTTCCACCACCCCAAGCTCAGAGCTCAATAATCACCTCTATGAAAGATGCAAATGTGGCTCTGGACTCACGTCCCAGGGCACAGAGATTTTCCTAAAGGGAAGGAAGGGCTTTCTTTACTATGTGCTGATGCCTTAGGTTTTCAGCTTTTATATTTTTCAGATCCTGTACTGCATTAGTGGATAACTCTGAACTCCATATAAAGTGTTCATTACTGTCTTCACATTTTGGCCAGACAAAACAATCCCTCTGGGCCTGAAACTCAAGGACACCCTACAGCCTCAGCCCTGAAAAACACAAACAAAAGTGAATTGGGGGGAGCAAACTGGGAAATATGACTTCATTACCTGAAGCTGTAATTGGACAATTAACCCCTGATATGCAAACTTATAATTGTCTGAAAAACTCATTACCATTGTCCATTATGGGTGTAGCCTCTGGGAGGTTTCTGGCTGCCCAAGGTCTATTTATTGAAGACCTTAAATAAATACCTACTTTTATTCTTTAATCCTGTTTAGGCCCTGCTCTAGGTAGCCACTCCAGGGCACCGTGCACCCAGGGAAGGTGGCCCTGAGCAGGGAGGTGTTTGCCCACGGTGCTGGCACCCAGCAGTGGTGGGAGCAGGGCAGTGAAGGGTTGCACCCCTGGACATGCTGGGCTGGGATGTTTGTGTCAGGTGAGCTTGGGCACGATGGCACAGCAGCACCAGGGTTTAATTTGTGTGTAGGCACCAGATTTTGGCCACTTTCCTGTGATTTCCAACCCACTCCTATTGCAAAGGGCAACCCTGGAGCCCACTGAGCATCACTGGGCAGGGGATGGAAAAGGAGAAGGGAAAAGGGAGCTGCTGGAAACAGCTGCCATTAAGCCATTCTTGGAAACTGGAGGAGCTTCCTGCAGTCTACCTGAGGAGGCCTGAGAGACTCTGTGCAGCAGGGAGCCAGCAGCCCTGGAATTACACCCTGGAATTACACCCTGGAATTACGGCACAGTAATTGCTTGGTACTTACAGTCCAGGTCTAGAAGATCTCCAAGTCATAACTCATTGGAAAGATATTGAGCTCTCATCACAACGAGGAAATATGGTCTCTAAACAGGCAGCTAATGGTGTGCAATTTATCTGATGGCAAATCACCCACGTTCATTACTCTGCAGCACAGCCAGAAAGAGAAATACAAAATTAGCTGAAGGAGAGAGGGAAGGAGGGAAGGACACATTTCCTTCCAGTGTTCCTTCAAGGTGGCTTTTGGAATTAGGGTGGCAGCTCTTTGTATACCCAGGGCTGCTGCCAGCACAACCCAGCCAGTAAAACCTACTTTATATGCATCTTCCTCCCTGGAGACAGCAAAAATGTTTTCTGCTGTTATTTTCACACTATTCAGAGTTCTTACTGAGAAAAGCCTTAACACTCATCCAGGAAAAACTCGGACTGGTGGAATTTTTATTGTTCTTGCTCATCTTTGCCAGCCAGTGCTGTGGCTCCGGGGTGAACAAAGACCAGATACTCTTTTATGCCTTTCCAGCTCCTGAGCGTCGCCGTGCCGAGGTTGGGAATGCCTTCCAGCTTCCTCTGCTTTACAGTTTCCTTCCTCTCCACTTCTTCTACTCTCTTCCAGGTATTTCTGGCAGAGGAAATGGCTTGCTGACTGCACCAGGCTTTTCCTGAGGGGTGTGTAATGTTTTCCAAGCATTGGTGTGGGTGCCTGGTGAGGGGACTGCTCTGCAGGAGATGCTGGGTGAGGAAGAGCCCAGCCTGGCAGCCCCAGAAAACAACCACAGTGTCTCCATCCACATTCTGGGTGTAATCACACATCTAATTCATCCCTGTGTGGCTTAGGTTTCCCTGGGCAGTCCCGAGTGGAGGTGTCTGAAGCAGATGGGGAGGAGGGGGAAGGTGCAGGGTTTTCAAAGCTGTCAGGGATGCAGGACTGACAGACCACGGACACTTCTCCTTCCTTCCTTCCCCCTCGGGGTGATGCTTAGGGTGGAATCACAGAGTTGTTAAGGCTGGGAAAAATCTCTAAACCCATGGAGTCCGACCATTAACCCAGCACTGCCAGCTCACCACTAACCCACATCCCCTGGCACCACAGCTGCACATCTTTGGAGCTCTTGGCAGGGATGGGGATTCCACCACAGCCCTGGCAGCCTGTTCCAATGCCTGACCTTTCCGTGAAAAAATTGTTCCTAGTATTGAAACAAACCTTCCCTGGTGCAACTTGGAGCTTTTTCCTTTTGTTCTAGACCTTGTTATGTGGTAGGAGAGACTGGCCCCACTTGTCCACAACCTCCTTTCAGGGAGTTGTAGAGCACTTGGAGTTGAAATGTAGCAAAACTCACTGGCTGATCCTGAAAACCCCTCCTCTGTTCCATGAACTGCTGTGAAAAGGCCTGAAGGACTGACCTCTGCCCAATACCTGCCCAGGATCCATCCCCCAGCAGCAGCCCCTGGGATCACTGAGAATTTGCAGGTTGCACACTGAGAGAAAAAAAAAAATGCTAATTTTAGTTTGCAGAGCAAGTGCCTTCATCAATTAATTATCCTTCATTGTGGAGTTATGGAGGACAGTTGGGAAAAAAGCTGTAGCACTTGTTAACTCTTAATTTGCCTTTTCTAGACAATCAGAGGGACACAGTGGCTTGGAGGATGTCGGATTGAGGTTGCTGTGGATTTTACCTCCTGTTTTTCAATGGCCAACAGGAAGTTATAAACCCCTGAAATAACCTTGATTTCTTGGGAGGGGATGCTTTGCTTCAAAGAATTCCTTCCATTTCCTCCCAGGGTGACTATGAGAATGATCTAGAAACAATGTGAAATCTGATTTTCTGTTAGTCATACACAAAGCACATCCAAGTCATCGCTTCATGCTTGGAAATTCATCATTTTAATGTGACTGGAGATCCTGTTGCAGTTCTGAGCTGTCACCTGCTGGTGCCAGGGCCAAATCCTTGCTGGGACTTTTGCTGCAGTGGCTCAGCCTTGAGCTCCTCTGTAACCCTGTAATTCGTCTGATCCTGTGCCTGGAAAAGAAACCAACAGCTCAGGGCATGGAAGGGAGGCACCTTTTCCTTCCTTTGCTTGGCCACCATCTGTTTTGCTCTGCCCCTCTCCTGAGAGGTGCCTGCTATTTTCTGCTTTTCATCCCCTTTCCTCAGATTCCCAA
Source organism: Sturnus vulgaris (assembly GCF_052056855.1). Taxonomy (NCBI): domain Eukaryota; kingdom Metazoa; phylum Chordata; class Aves; order Passeriformes; family Sturnidae; genus Sturnus; species Sturnus vulgaris. The sequence goes on from NC_142262.1 coordinate 7,685,359, forward strand.
ACAATTCCCACCACCTTCCCCTGGGACAGGTGCATTTCAGTGATGGACAAATGTCCTTGGAGTCAGAGATGGGAATTAATTTTAAATATATTTTGGTGATGGACAGACTCCCTCAGAGTCCAGAGCTGGGAATTAATAAATGAGGTTAAATCTGGGGGCAATTCTAACAGACTTTTCTTGGGGAATTTCCTGGCAGGGCTGGCTGCTGGCAGGAATCCTGCTTGGTTTGGGTCACCACCAGCTGGGGACGTGATGATCCACATGGCACCAGCCAAGCTGCCCCAAAGGCTTCCCCACCCCACAGCAAAGACCTCCAAATTCCATCCCCATCTCAAAAATTCCTGCATCACTTTTAATCCCCCAGGACTGGGGCTAAGAGACATCAGCAAGGGGTGGTGGCCTGGGCTTGTGGGGAGCAGAGGGGCAGCCCAGGCCCTGGGGACTGCTGGGGAAGGCAGAGGGATGGGTGGTGGCTGTGTCCCCTCGTCCCAGGAGAGCTGGAGTGGATTCAGAATGGGAGCAATGATTTGCAGTGTATGCCAAGCCAGGAACATTAAGAATAAATCACTCATAACTGGGAAGACGATAATAACAGAAGCCTCTGGGGAAATCTGTACTGCTGAACAGCATATTTTATTATTTTTTTCTTTTTTCACTTGAAGTCACTTAATGAACCCTCATGTTGAAATCTTCAGAAAGACTCACCTTAGGGGGTATTGGGAAATATTGATAAATAGTGTTTGGCACTCCTGGGGCTCTCAGTGCCTGGCACTGATATTGTCACAGCAGATGGACTGGATGCCTCCAGCTTTTGCTTTGCCACCCTCTAAGGCTCTTCCTACCTGCAAGGGGCAGGCAAGGTCCAGCAAAGGTCAGCAACCCCCATCCCAGCACTCAGCCTAATTCCCAGGGAAATGAGCTGTTAGCTCAGGAAGATCCATTTAATCCCAAACTTCCCCAAGAAACAAAATATTAGCAGTAAAACAGCTTCCACTCTTTATTTGCAGGTAATTTACAGCCCACACTGTGAGACAGTGCAATATTTGCAAGCAATTAAGGAGAGGATGACTCAACAACAGCCACCTCGGGTCAGATTTTCAAGTGTTCATGGTTGGTAATTAAGAAGGGATTTGGGAAGCAGGGGCTGCTGGCACTGCCCTGTCCTGGGAGCTCATCAGGCCTTGGGGACTCGGGGCAGATTTGCCACTGGAGGAAAAGGAATATTTATTAGAGATGGGAGGGATGGTCCCAGGGAGCTGTAGGCAGAGATGATCAGTGCAAGGGGAATTTTTGGATGGGGTTTGGGGTGGTTCAAGCCAAGCCTTGCCAGGGCAGGGGGATGAAGGTGAAGGGGCTGTGCTGGCTCTGGCATGAGCAGGATGGACACGGGGGGAATTTCCATGAAATCCTTGGGGCAGCTGCCCAGGCTGGGCTGCAGGAAAAGAGCAGGAGCTGTTCAGCCTGGCTCACAGCGAGCACAGCCCAGGACCCTGCCAGCAATGTCAGCACGGGTGACACAGGTGACACAGGTGACCCCGGGATGCTCCAGACCGCAGCCAGCTCTGCCCTCCCCCAGCTCTGCTCTGCTGCCCGAGCTCATCACCCCAGGAGCACGGAGAGGAAGTGTCAGACTCACATTTCCATCCCCCAGCAGGTTTCTCTGAACTGGGGATGTGTGACAAAGCACCACAGAGGCTGTGACAGTGCAGAGCTGCCGTGGGGGCTGAGCAGGGAAACTGAGGCATAGTCACCTTGGTGTGACCCAGCAGAGCTGTGCCAGCAGCATCCCCTGGGTGTCACCAGGGCCACCAGGAGAAAATCCATGCATTGTTCCATTCATCAGCCACAGCAAGTTGAGAATAAAAATATTCCAAGGTGAGGTAATGTCCTGTGACACTGTGTAAGTTAATTTATAAGAGAATTAACTGCGTTTAGAAGAGAGGATGGAACTTTCTCCAGGGCCAGTCATCCCCAGTCAGAGCAGTGTGGCTGCTGGTGGGATGGGGGGGCCCCATCTGCTCCTCTTCCACCCTGCCCATCCCATCTCCCACAGCTCCTCAGTCCTTTAGACAGCTCCCTTTGCTCCTCTGATGCTCATTCTCCAGCTAACCTTGCTCCACAAAATGATTCTCTTTAGCACCTGCTTCTCCTCATCACTGCCTGCAGCGGCCAAACAACACCCTCGGAAGAGATGGGGGCTGGAAAGGGAAGAAATGGGGTGGGACCAACATGGAAACACCAGCTGGGGGAGGCAGCTGGGCTGGGGAAGGGTTAATGGCCCCTCCCTGACTCAGAGAGCTGTAAAAGGGAGGGGAATGGGGTTTGCATCTCCTTTCTGCCAAAGGCAGGTGCTGCTGGTGAGCAGAGCAGGTTAAGGGCTCTCCCATAGCTCTATCCCAGCCCCACATTCCCGAGGAGCTTTGGTGCTGCTGGAGCATCCTGGTGCCTCCAGCTGGAGCCGTCACCATCCCTGGCACACATCTGCCTCTGGAAATGTGGAAACTTGTCTGTGGAAACATGGGAAGACCCCGGGTGATGGCTCAGGAGCAGGGGAGAAAGCAAACACACACAGAAGGGAACCTGCCTTGCTCTGCCTCGAGGCCCCTTCTGTCAACAAACAGCATTTCACAGCCAGGGATAAAATGCTGGAATAAATCACAGCAGCCAGCAGAGTGGGTACAGCTCCCTGGCCACAGCAGGAGGGCAGGGACATTGTCACTGTCGGGCTCAGCTCAAGGGCTGTCCCCAGTGAGGTGGCTTTGTGCCATTCTCCTGGGGCCCTGCTTTCCAGGCAGCTGGTCCATGGCCCTTGCCTGGCAACTTCCAGTGATTGCAGGAAATCCCAGAGCCAGTCCATACAAGAGCTGCTGATTTAACAGTTTTGCCATAAACCATTCTTCATTATCTGGTTTTCACTGGGTGACCCAGGCCCTGTTGAAGAAGTGCTATTTCTTCTGCAGTCAGCTGTATTTTAATGAGTTACATTGTGGGTAAAACACCCCCAGAGAAAATCCATGCATTGTTCCATTCATCAGCCACAGCAAGTTGAGAATAAAAATATTCCAAGGTGAGGTAATGTACTGTGACACTGTGTAAGTTAATTTATAAGAGAATTAACTGTGTTTAGAAGAGAGGATGGAACTTTCTCCAGTCAGCCAGGGTTGGAGCAGCCCTAAAATGAAACGTACTCGTAGGAAAAAAACCAGTTCTTCCTTAAAAGATGGGTTCATTTTGGCAAACTTTTCGGGTTTTTTTTTAAAGTTCAGGTGCTAAAAGTGTAAGTGGAGGTGCAGCTCCCTGAGCTGATGCAGCCAGGGCACTTCTGCTGCTTTGCTGATTCCCATCGGCTGGAGCTCTGCTGCCCTGCCTGGTGCCCTCCCGGCTGTCACTGAAGCGATGCTAAGGAGAGCTCTGGGATGGGGGAGGCTGCCAAAGCCTTTCCCGGGCTCTGGCATCCCCGTGGAGCTGCCCTGGGATGCTCAGAGCAGTCCCAGCTGCTCCAGGGGCTCTTGGGCTTCTCCCGGCAAATCTCGCAGGAATTTGGCCACCACGAGCCCCCCTTTGGCTTTGAGGTCCCCGAGCAGGGAGGGGACACGAGCACTGCTGTGTGTCCTGCGTGGGCAAAGCGAGCTGCAGGCTGTGGGTGCCAGCTGGAAAAGGCCTGGGATGCCTTTTATCTCCTGGGATTATCCCAGGAGATTTCCACACTGGTTTTTGCAGCTGCTCTTCCCTGAGTGCCTTTGGGACAAGGGATCTCTGCTGGGAAAGTCCTGGCACCTCCAGGGGCTCTTGTCCCCTCCCCATCAGGTCCTGATGGCTGCAGCCAGAGACAGGGACACATCCCCAGGTGACACCTGGCTGGGGACACACATCACACCTTGCTGGGGGTGATCCCAGCTCTGGGGGGCTTTGGCTGCAGGGATTCCCTGGTCCTGCACACCTGATCTCCCACCAGCAACGATGGATGCAGCCAGGAAGGACCCTCCAGGTCTTTGATTCCGATGAATGTTTGCAATTTTCCCCCCTTATGTGGCAGCTTTCTCCTCAGCTCTGCAGAAGCAGCGAGGAGTCTCTATTCTGTAGCTATTTTTCACCATAATGATTTATAATAGATGACGAAAATGAAAGTGCTGGAGGAAGAGAGGCCCAGTCTGGGCACTCGGATGGCCCTAATGAAGTCCCATCCAAGTTCCCATTTGTTGTCAAGCTATTAATTCTCTCCCCAATTCAGTCCCCAAATTACTTTCCCGAGAACTGAATCTAAATATGAAAATCAATTAAGAAGGGAACGAGTAGCTACATCTGGGAGAGGAGGCAAATATAATGACAAATCACCTGGTTCCTTTCGAGCATGCAAATTAACATTTAGAGTGTATTTTGAGGAAGGGGAGCTTGGAAATGCTGCTTCACAGAAACTGCTAGATCAATTTTCCAAGCCTGAGTGCTGGAGATTCTTCAAAGTTACTGAGGGCTCTGTCTTGGGATAAAAATAAAAAAAAGGCAAGAAATCAATGCTGATAATTAATTTAGCAGAATCTATTCGTTCTTTCTCCTTCCAGTCAATGCAAAGAGAAAATCTTGCAGGAGCTGAATTTTACATTTCCACAGAGATTGTGCTGGGACAAAATGAATAAACGCTCATAAATTAGTTCAAAAGCTCTGCTATGTTGTTGAAGTGGGGCTTTTTAATTAACTGGAGGAATTTGTCATCACTTTCCCCCTGCCCTTGCAAGGGGAAGCGAGTGCCATCCAGTGAGCCTGGGCAGCCCAGCCCTCCCGAGACCCAGCAGCTCCAGACAGGAATGTGGAAGAGCTTTAAGCTGTGATTTTTTTTTTTTTTTTTTTTTGTTTTAGGTCCAGTTTAATCTGGTGCTCGGTTTGATGTGCACCTGCTGCATTGAAAAGCCCAGAATCCACACTGGGAACTCATGTCCCAGCCAGGATCCTGCTGGTGTCCTGCAAACAGGAGTTTGTGGGATTCAGACTTTTTAGTAGGGCTTGTGACAGGAGAGGAATGATGTTTTAAAACTAAAAGAGGGTTGATTCAGACTAGATATAAGGAGGAAATTTATTTATGTTGAGGGTGGTGAAGCACTGGCACATTTGTGTTTCTGTAAATAGTTTGGGTTTTTGTAGGGTTTCTACACAGTTTAGAGGAGCCTCAGTAAATATTTTAGGAGGTTGCAGGATTGGTAGATAGCCCAGGAGGGTTGCAGGGTTACCAGAGGGGCTGGGCTGGGATCCTGGAGCAGGGGCAGAGCAGCAGCACATCCTGTGCTCTGTCCAGCATCAGGCAGAGAGGAGCCACGTTTTAATTATTCAAAACTCATCTTCCCTCCCATTAGCAGCAAATGGGAAGTGGATGGATTTTGGTAATGAATCCCCAGGAGGGTACTCGAGTTTAAAGCAAAACCTGTCCAGTTAAATTTATCCTGTGGAAGTGGATTTAAACAATCTGATCCTCCAAATTCAGTTTGGTGGTATTGCCAGAGAGAAGGGCTGGGCAAAAATGTGAAAGTGGAAAATAAGAGGGGGAAATGGTCCTGGGCAGGTTTTGCCTTTGGTCTCAGTGTCAGCAGAGATGGGGATGAGGGGAGCTGGGGACACAGGGCTGAGCATCCCATGGATTCACCTGTGGAGCTGCCTGGGAAAGGGGAAGGTGTGGTTTGGGGTTTCAAAGCTGTTCAGTGAGCAGTGTGCCGTGCCCAGACCATGCTGGGGCTGGAGCAGGAACGTGTCCCTGCAATGCCAACAGGGACAAAGCCCGGGGTGCCTGTGCAACAGGGGATGTGTCAAAAACCAGGGCTGCTGAGAGGAGTTTGCCATGGTCATTGCAGGTGTTCAGCCCTTCCTCCATCTGCAAATGGTTGATGAGCTGATTGATTTCCATGGAAATATCCTGTGTATCTTGATTAATGCATGGCAGACTCAGGGGTTTGCTGTCTGTGGGGTTTGGGGCCCATCCCAGGAGCCCCAAGGGTGACATCCCTGGGATGCTGGCCAGCAAATCCAGGTTTTGCCCAGTACTCAGGGACTGAAACATAAGGTTTTGCACATATACGAAACAAAACTTGCAGTTTTCACTTTGTTTGTGTAAGAACATGGGGATTTTTCTCCCTGTGGCCCAGGGATGTGGGATGTGCTTCTGGACCCCAGCTCACTGTTATCACTTTGATAACATCCAGGAAGAATTAATGCACAATATAAAAATCTAAATCCATCAAAACAGTTTATTTTCAGCCTGGATGTCCCAGTGAGGAATAGCAGCTGCTCATAGATTTCCACCCTTTATGAGGATATGAAATCAGACTCAGATGCTTTGCTCCAAGCTGGGAAAAAACCCTGCTGTGCCAGGCAGCTGAACCTTCTCAGTGTTGGAAAAGAGAAAAAATCACTGGTGCTTTAGAGCAAGGGATGGTTTCTGGGACAGGAAGGACAGCAGAGGAAAGGTTCATTTGTTATCCTTGTCATGGATTTTATTAACAAAGGTCTATTGTAGGCATTTTTCTCTTTCTGCTTGCTCATTGTTTTTCCTTAGGAGTGGCTGAGCTGTTCTTCCCTGATCAGGTAATGAGGTGCAGGGAGCAAACCCCATTAATCAGAGCTGGAGAATGGGAACAGGGACATTGCCCATTCAGCCTCTTTTAAACCCTCAGTGCTACATCAGCCCAGAACAAACCATCACCCCCAGTCCAGCAGGAGCCTGAGCCCCCCAGGACTGGTCCCAGTGCCCTCTGGTCCCAGTTCACTCCATGCAAACCCCCACGAGCTCCAGGGCCATGTTTGGCAGCAGAACTGAGCTGTTATTTTCCCTCCCTCACGAACAAATGACTGCCCTGGTGGATGATGTTTCTGTGGTGGGTACTGGCCATGATCCGAGTGGGGCAGGCAATCATGTTCAATCCTTTCCTTCTCAGATCAAGGCTCGTCCCAGTGACTCCCAGCTCCAGGCTGGAGCAGCAGCTTGGAGCTCCAGAGGGGTTGGATGCTCTTTGCTCCAGGTTTTCCAGCCCTGTCCACCCTCCCCAGGGCTTCTGAGATGCCTCTGCCTCACCACCGGCAGCTGCTTGAAATGAAGGAATTTCTATTTCCTCTGTCTTGAAAAAACATCCATGATTTATCTGAAGAGAGGATGATCATGGGTTAAGGTTTTATTGGACAGCTCAGTTGCTGTGTCTGTGTTTGGAGCTTCTGTGAGTTCTGCCCCCAGTTTGATTATCATCAAACCCCAGCACGTTTGTCATGGGGAAGGAGAACATCAACTGACATTTTCAGGCCAGGGCCAAATTCATCACTTGTCAGGCAGCTCTGCAGCCGTGCCTGTGCCTTTGCTGGGAACATGGAGGGGATGCTCTCAAACCAAGCGGGTTCCTGTGGGGAACAAGCTGATCCCACACTGCCTGACGTGTTCCCTGTCCCGTCTGCCACTGTCCCTTTGTCCAGTTTGTGTCCCAGCACATCTCGTCCAGACAAACCCCGGGGGCAGAGCCCGTGGGAGCTGTCACAGGAGTTCCTGAGCTGGATTTCTCCAGCCTGGCAGGGATCCTGTCCGTGCATGGGGATGCTCTGGGCTCTGCAGGGACACGGCTCATGCCCAGATGTCCAGAGGCTTTTCATGCTCTCCGTGGCCCCAGCAGCAATGGAAATGGGTGTCTGGAGGCTGAGCCAGCTCGTGCTTTGTTTTCCCTGCACACAAAGCCAAGGCAAAGACAAAATTCACCCAGGAGGTGTCACCAGGGCTGGCAGAACCCACAGGGGCAGGACTCTCCCCAGATCAGTTTTATCCTTTTTTCCTGCACCACCCATCCCAGAGGGCCCATACAAAGCAGTTTTGGTATCTTGCCACACTCAAAGGAACCCAAGATAGTTCTGAGCCCCCTTCCTCCCCTGCTGCTCCCATCCTGACCCCGACTTGCTGCAGGATCCTCATGGGGAAGGAGCACACACAGACCTCAATATTGCCCTGAGGTGAGCAGCAGGAGAGGAAAGTGGGGATGAAACATCCTCTTAACAGCCTAAATATTACATGCCAGACAGCACAGGGCCTGGAAAGGCAGAGAATTTATTGGAAAAGACATTGTCAAGCTGAATAGCATCACAGGGAGAGGCACTGGGGCTTGGCATCTTGGTAGCAGCAGCAAAGTCTTGCTTTGGAGGAGCTGCTGCTCCTTCACTCCTATTTTGGCAGGTCAGTTCCCACTGATTTTGGGGAGCGTTGGATGGGTGCAGGAGTGTTGGGTGGGTGTTTTATCCAGCCTGCAGCCTGGCTGGATCTGCTCCTTCTAGGGCTGCAGGAAGTGGCAGCTCTGGGATTTGTCCCCAGGTGAGTGACACGTCCTCCGTCTGTGGTAGCAGTGTGGAGGGGTGAGTGTTGTTCACACTCAAAAAAGCAGAAAATAAGAGATGTGTAAAGACTTGGTAAGAGGTCAGCATTGGGTGAACACTCCTCTCCCCTGGGGGAATCCCTCTGCTAAAGCCCTGGGGTGATGCTCCTGCTGCAGCCAGTCAGTGCCTGCCCTGATCCAGGGTGATGCCAGCCCCAGGGGAAATTTTTAACCTCATTTTAACACTTCCCTGGCTGCTATTCACAGCAATCACAGCACTTCTGGTGCAGCAAAGATGTTCCAAGTGGGCTCTGTCTCTCCCCTTTGCTCTGCCTCACCCTCACCCCCTCCCAGCCTGCTCCCTGGGCACACTGGGGCTGAAATTCCTGATCCCTCTCCTCATCTCCAGGCTCTGCAAGGGGAAAATGGTTTGATAGTTCAGCCCTCAGCTCAAGCAGCTCAGTGCTAACAGCAAATGGTTCTGTTTACCATTGGGACAATGGCTCAGGTTGATCATCAGGAAGAGTTTTTTCATGGAAAAAGTGATCAAGCATTGGGATGGGCTGCCCAGGGAGAGAATGGATTCACCACCCCTGGAGATGTTTAAAAAGCAACTGAACATGGCACATGGTGGTATGGTCTGGTTGGCAGTGTGCACATCAGGCAAATGATCCATGATCTTGGAGTTCTTTTGAAGCCTAAACAATTCTGTGAAACGATTCCAGGGCCCAGGATCAGGAGCACTGACCTAATCCCATCCTTATCTGTGCCTCATTGTGCCATGTGTGGGACCTTTCTGGAGGGACAATCTCAGCCTCTCCCTCTTTTCCTGCTTCATCTGAGCATTGCTCCTGACTCTCCCACTGTCCAATGTCCCCTCACAGTCAGGAAAACCTTCCCCTGCCAGCTCTGAGGTGCTGTGGGGCATTCAGGCAGTGTCAGACTCCAGTCCAGAGGGTTTTACCTGCCACATGAACCTTTTCTAGGGTTTTCTCTCTGGTCCATCCAGCTCTCAGCCATCACTGTCCATCATTTTGGGCACCAGGGGCTCTCAGGAGGGAGAGGGAGTGGGGGCACAGAGAAGAGCAGCAGCTGCTGAGAGCACAGGCAGGGCCTGTACTGGGTGCTGCATCCAGAGAAAATGCTCAGGGCTGTAAATGCCTCCCTGAGCCTTTGAAATGTGTTTGCTCCAGCTGCCTTTGGACCTCTCCTCTGGGCCGGTGCTTGGGCAAACACGCTGGGCAAACAGGGACATGAGCAGGGAGCAGCACTGGAATTGGCTGGAGCAGCCCTTGGGGAAGGAGTCTGGGGGAGCTGGGATGCTGGGGACAGCAGGATGAAGCAGTCAGGGTCATGGGGGTCCTTCATTCCTTCAGTTCCTGCTGCAGCAAGGTCCCCACACGACTCAGAGCACCCAGAGCAGCTGGGTGAGGAGGAAGAACCTCCCAGCTGCTGAGCCTTCCCTGCAAGAGCTCTGCAAACAGCAAGAGATGAGGTTTACCCAATTAATAACTGCGTGTGCTGATGGTATTTGCTCAGCTGTGCCCGTGTTTCTTGCTGACTCAGAGGCAGGGGGGCTCTGTGGCTTGGGCTCCCCGTGGGTCACGCCAGGAATGGAACCTGCAGCTCCATCCCTGCAATCCCCCCAGGGCTGGCACTGCCTGCTGAGCTCCTTCTGCTCTGGAATAGCAGCCAGAGCCCACCCAAACACCAGCCCAGACCCCAGGGTAGTGAAGTGATAAAAGCCCAGCCTGGTGTGCTCAAGCTCCCTGAGCTCTTTCCCCACCCTTGGGAAGATCTGTCCTGCAGGGATGAGGTGCCAGGGCATTGCTCAGCCTGGATGTTAGGGCATGCTGACATTTCCCTGTGCCAAGAGCTCACCCCTTCACCCCACACACCCTCAGTTAGCCCCATCCAGAGCAGGGAGTGGGGGCTGAGTGCCAGCAGGGCTGTGGGTTTTGGCTCTGTGCTGAAGCTGGATCCTGCTGGGGGAGGATGGGAGGTGAATAAACCTGAGCAGCACCACCAGTGCTGCTGGGGTTCAAAGCTCTGCCTAAAACCCCTCTCAGGGAAACCACAAAAACCCAGCTTAAGTGGCCCCTTCACATGGAGAGAGCCCAAATGAAGCATCTGCACCCAGTCTGGGTGGAATGATGGAAAACCAGGGGCTCTCAGGATCCCACTGGGATCCAGCACCCACTTCAGCCCCAAACCAGTCCCTTTCCTGCCTGTCCTGCCTCCTGCTTGGGTTTCACTCAGGAAGTGCAGCCCCAGGCTGCAGTGCTGTGACCCCTTCTGAGTATATCTGTCCTGTATCATAGCCAGAAATTCCCATTTTTCCCACTATAAATAGCATTTATGTGTGTGTGTGCATTTATAGATATAGAGACAGCTCTGCAAGCTGATACCCAATCCTGCAGTGCTGGGTTAGCAGTTGGACTTGATGATCTTTAAGGTCCTTCCCAACCTTAACTTTTCTGTGCTTCCATAATTATATACATTTTTATATAAATAAAATAGATTTGCAAGCTGATATCCAATCATGCAGTGCTGGGTTAACAGTTGCACTCAATGATCTTAAAGGTCCTTTCCAACCTAAATGATTCTCTGCTTCCATGATTAAATCTGTATCTATATCTATATCTATATATCTCTATCTATATATCTGTATTTATATAAATAAGCACAGTTACAAGTTGATATCCAGTCATGCAGTGCTGGGTTAATGGTTGCACTTGATTTTAAAGGTCTTTTCCAACCTAAATCATTCTGTGCATCCATGTACTGAAGAAAATACCAGTGGGATTTTGCAGTAGGGGAAAGTGAGGCCCAAGCTGGCTGTCATGTACCTGAAGAAATCAGTGTTCCTCACATGAATTCAGTAATTCAGGGAAGGGATGGATCACCCTGACTGCCTTTGTGCCAGCCCTGCTCTGGATTTCAGAGCAAACTGCTCATTTCTTTCCCAACTATTCTCCAATATATGAAAAATGAGATCTGCATTGGGCTCTTGTAGGGGTGAAAGGCACTGGTGTGAGTTGGGATTAAAGTTTTGCTTTGGTTGGTTTTGCTTCTTCCTTTATTTCCACGAGGGATGACAGCACAAGCACCGTGGCTGCAAAGGCAGAGCTTGCCTGGAGAAAATCCAGCCTGCTTTGACACTCTGTTGCCCTGAATGACAAGAATGAAATTAAAAAGGGAGAGAAAAAAAAAAAAAAAAAAGGGGGGGAAAAATGGAAAGAAAGAAATTCCAGCAGGCACTGCTCCTGCTCTGGCATTGCTAATCCAACAGCTGAAGGTTTATTTGTACTGACTAAGCTGAAGTGAGCAACTTAATTCCCTTTTAATTCCCTTCCGAAGGCTTCAAAAAGCCTAATAGCCGTTTTCCTGCTTGCTGGGAACTCTGAGGCAGCCCCCAGCCCCCCAGGCTCTGTGGATTCTGGGATGTGGCTGGAATTTTATCAGCTCTTCCCAAGATTGGGTGGCATGGAGCCTGGATCAGGGCTGGGATGGAACAGGGCTGGGATGGAACAGGGATGGGATGGAACAGGGATGGGATGGAACAGGGCTGGGATGGAACAGGGATGGGGTGGAACAGGGATGGGATGGAACAGGGATGGGATGGAGCTGTTGGGATGGAGCAGGGATCAGATGGAGCTTCCCAGTGTTCCATCCATCCATCCATCCATCCATCCATCCATCCATCCATCCATCCATCCATCCATCCTTCCTTCCTTCCTGGTGCTTTTTGCATTATTCAGGCAGCCAGGGCAGGGCTCTGCCAGGGGGGCTCAGGGGTGACCTCGTTCTGTCCCCCTGCCACAGGGCCACCCTGAAATGTCAGCCAGGACTTGGCCAAACGTGTCTCCCAAAGCCTCCCCCGGCCCCTGTGGCTCCAAAAGCATTTTGGGGTGGGGTGGTGAACACACTGCAAATCCCACTGGGGTTTACAGCATCCCTGTGAGCACCTTCAGCCCTGCTGTGCATGTGGCAGAGCTGGTTTTTACCTGGAAGAGCTGCCCAGGGTTCATTTTACCCTGACAGCCCAGAGCTCAGAGCCACCCAAACCCCCACCCATGCACATACTGCCTAAAAATCCTGGGAAATACAGGAGAACACCCCCTCTCACTCTGCCCTCAGTTGGTGATTCCAGCCCAGCAAACCTCTCTCCATCCACCCCCAGTGGGTCCAAGGCAACCTTTACCTGTAAGAACCTCTTCAGCCAGCAAACCATGAAAAAAAATAAAGATCAAGCTGAAAAATAAAAATCAAACAGAACCAAAATTTTAAAAATAAGATCAAAGAAACTGAAATTTTTTAAAGAGTGGAGGCTTTCAAAAGGATTTCGGAGTTTGGGCCCTATACAACAGTGGCTGCTCTTCTGTAGCTCTCTGAATCTTGGAACATATTTGGAAGAACAGAAATGGAATTGGAAATTGAGCTTTTTATATTTGAGGGATGAATGCCAGGTGTGGAAACAAAGGGAGCCCCAGACTGGCAAGAGAATGGGAGTTTTACCCTCCTGTACCATTTAATGTGAACCTTCAGCCCACAACAAGAAACTGTTGAGTACTTGATGGAAAGCACTTTCTTTTACTAGAAAATGGAAATTGCAGGGGGATATTTGCTGGGAAAAGGTGATCTTGAAGGGGAAAGCTGGGGAATTACTTCAAACTCTGTCTAAATAGTCATCCACTGGTGATGTGAAACTCATTGGGAGGTTGCCACTGATGTGTCATAATTCAATGAGCACAGAATCAAATCTCTCTGCTTGGTAACATCCCCATTCCTCATTTTCCATGAAAACAAGGCAAATTTGCTATTTATTTGTTATGTGTCAGTGCAGTGAGTGAGCCCAGCCCGCTGGGGAGGGGACAGGTCCCAGGTGGATGTGGCAGTCAGGGGCAGCAGCAAAGCTCCTGAGGAGAGGGAGGATGCAGGTTCAGCTCGGGGGGGGGGGGGGGGGTCAGGTTTGGGGCTGCCCTGTGCCCTGGAGCATCCCAGCCTGGCTCGGAGCTGGGACGTGTCTCATCCTCTGGGAGAAACCCAAATAATCCCTCACGTGTGGGGCAAAGCCGATTGCAAAGGAAAGGAAAGGATCTGGCAGGCTCAGAGGATGTTAGGAGGGTGTTAAACAGGGGTGGGTGATTTTAGGGGATGTTAAACAGGGGTGGGTGATTTTAGGGGATGTTAAGCAGGGGTGGGTGATTTTAGGGGGGAGGTTAAATGGCCTGTGCATTCTTGCTGGTGACAGGATTTTGGGGACAGTGCAGGCTCAGGCTGGGGGCACAGGTGACCCCACAGCTCACTCCATGCCAACAAGGTGTGGGCAGCACACCCTGCAAAGAAAGGCCCTGATTTCCTTCCCCTGCTGTTTCCACACCCCTTTTATTGCCTAACCAGGAGTAGCTGCCTGCATGGATGGGGGATGGTCCCTGCTCAGTGCCAGGGATGGGGAGCTGGGACTTCTGAACCCTTCTCTGGACACAACTGCAAAACAATGCCTGGGGGTGGCAGGTCACACCGGGTGTCCCCAAGTGCTGCAGAATAGCTTCTTCCCTTCTTTCCTTCTTTCCTTCTTTCCTTCTTCCCTTCCCTTCCCTTCCCATCCCATCCCAGTCTCCGCTGACATCTAGTGGCAGTGAGGGCTCAGAGCTGAAGCCACCCGGAGATCTCAGCCTTTCCTGCGGGTTCCCATCCTCGCTGTCACCTCCTGTCCCCTGCCCCGGGGACAGCCACCCCCGGCACACACCGAGCGGGGACCCGGGGAACAGCGTCCCTGCCACCACCTGGGCTCTGCAGGTGGGGACGCTGAACAGGGAGGGGGGGCCTGGTTCGAGCCTGATTCCGTCCTCTTATCCTGAATCAAAGGGGGAAATGAATGGAGGAGAAGCCTCAAACTCGCTCGTGCGAAGGATGTTTGCTAATCCGAGGCACTCAGCAGGAGGCTAAAATATTCCAGCGTGAAAAGGCTTTTCAAATGTACGGTCCAGGAGGAAATCGCTTGGTCCAGAGCTTTTTAAATCGCACAGCAAACCCTCGGTGGCTGCAGTTCCCCTGCTGCGCTGCCCTTTTCCCATTCCTCGGCAGTGGGAGCATCCTGAGCCAGGGAGGGCTTGAAATGTGCTGCTCTCAGGGGGTCTCACACTTTTCCCGTCAGAAGGAATGAAAGTTTTGGCAGGATGGGTCAGCTTTGATCTGCTCGAATTGAGATAAAAGCTGCAAAATGGGAGAGGGTTAAAAAAGAATAAAGAAGAAGTAGCAGGGGAGGGATCTGTGAAGAGTTGGGGCTGTTGAGGGCAGAGGGGCTGCACAGAGGGGTTTCTCTCGATGGAGGTGGGTGACACATCCCCTGGTCCTGTCACCCCACCAAGGACAAGGGATGCACCTGCCAGCCCAGTTTGTAAAAGCTGAGCTGGTGCATCCACCAGTGCAACCCAGCCTCACACCCGCACTGGTGGAAGGGCTGGAGCTGGCTCTTGCTGCCTCATTTTACCACCTCCTCCTCCAAAAAAAAAAAAAAAAATGCAACTTGATTAACTTTGTTACAGCACAAACAGAATTTTGTGCTGCGTGTAATCCCCACCGCTCTGAATTTCCCTCCCGAAGTGCCACGGAGCCCAGCACAGCCTCCCCCGCTGCTGAGAATCGCTCGTACAGGAACAAATTATTTGATAGAGATCTCCCTGGGCTTTTTTTTCTTCCCACCGAGCATCCTTATCGCTGCCCGGGTGTTGTGTGCGCGCAGGGAAGCGATTCCTTGCCATTCATCCGCTGGAGATGGGGTCGATGCCTGCCCTGGGAGGAGCATCAGAGCACAATGCTCCAGCCATCCCTTTTCTGCTCAGCCACGAGAGCAATTAGCGCCTCAAAAGCTCCGTTCCCATCTCCACAGCAGGAGGGGCAGAGCAAGGGGAGCCGGGTATAATTGTAAAGGGAAAAGTGGAAGTCTCGGAGAGCTGGACTCCCCTCCCTGCTCAAGACTCCTGATCTACAGACGTACCTAATCTAATTTTGCTGGTTTTCAAGTAAATTAACTCCTGGGCCGGTCTGTAGCAGAGTGGCTCTGTTAAATAATTTCTGTCCCAGGAGGAAATGGTTTGCCAAGGAGGCAGGAGCCAGGAGCAGCTGGCAGGCGCTGATCCCCCTGCTCACCACAGCCAGAGCTCGGCATCCTGTGGCTCGAGGTGTTCCAAGCTCCAAGCTAAATGCTTTTTTAATGGGATAACATAGCCGTGGTATTTATTTGAGGATCATGCTTTGCATGCAGGATGGGCTTTTTTCCTGTTGACTGTTTTTTTTTTCACTTGCCACTGGAAAGAAGAAAATAAAAGCCTGCAATCTCCAGCTGGCAGACACCGAGCAGATAAACTTCAGGTGTCTCCCAGGGCTCCTGGAGGAGTTTTGTCCTCCCTCCTTATCTCCACCTCCAGGTCGCGTCATCCCAGGGATTAGCACAGCTCCTGGGGGGAGCACAGAGGCTGCTGTCCCCTCCCTGCTCCGGGCAGGGCTCCCAGGGTGGGCTGCAATCCCAAACCAAGCAGGCAGCAGCGTTTTTCCCCGTGGTAACCCTTGTCCCAGCTCAGGCACCACGTGCAGACACTGCCAGTGACAACACAGAGCCTGGTCCCTAAACCCATCCTGGCAGAGCATCCCTGGAAGGGCTTGATGAGCATGAAGAAACCAATTCCCCCCATCTCCTCAGATATTGCAGCTCTCAGTGCTAATTATTGTGTGTTTTAATTCACCCATAACTGATACGGTCTTCAAAGCTTAAATATCTTGCTCTAACATTTCCAGTTTTTTATTCCTTTTTTTCCTTTGGACTCCTGCAATGGAGCCCCTGGGACTCCACAGCTCTTGCTTTTTGTTTGCTTTTAATCAGCTTGCTTTTCTTCCCCAAAACAAAGACAAATAACGCTGCCATGGTTTCTCCTTGGAAATTTCTCCACACTGAGGGGAAGAGAGGGAAAGTGTGACTTGTTACAGGCTGAGTTTCCTGATGTATTTCTATGTTTTTGTCTGGTTGGCTGCAAAACAAACAACTCTCTTAATTTAGCTGAGGAATTGAAGGACACAAGTGTAATTTGGGAGTGTTCCAGCCTGTGGGACTGTGGTGAGTAAGTGTGGTGGAAATGATGGATCAGCAGGCCAGGGAGCCTGGTCCTTGTGGCAGAACCATCATGGCAAGAGTGGCACTGGTCGTGGTGTGGGGAAGCTCTGGTCCCTGGGGCAGTGAAACTCCTCTGCAGGTGCTGGGAGGTTGGGTTGTGCTGCTCTGGGTGGCTTGAGGTGGTGCTTGGAGAAAGCTCCCACAGCACCCATGGGTGCTGCTCCTCCTGGCAGCATCCCAGGCAGAGCTGAGTGCCCTGGGGTTACTCCAGAGGATGGATTGCTGTCCCAAGGCACAGCCCCTGTTCCAGCCCTGAGGACAGAGCTGTGGCCATGCCTCCTGCCCAGGCAGGAATGAGGAGTGGCTGCTGAGAGCACCCCTGCCACCACCCAGGGCTCCACAGCTCCGGGGGACAAAACCTCCTCATTCTGCAGCCCAGGTGTGTTGGGAAGGACGAAAATTTAAGGGAGGAGTTTTGCAGATATCCAGAAAGTTCTATAGGAATGAAAGCAAGTTTTGATATAGAAGAAAAGAATTGCTGAGCCAGTTTTACTGGGTAACTAAGAAGGCAAAGAGCAAGTGAGTTGGAAGGGGCTTTTATGACTTAGAGCAAAGGATAAATCCACCTCAAACAAAAGATGTTTTTACCAAACAAAAGGATTTTCACAGGCAAACAAGAAAGCCAATGTTGCAAGTAGAGAAAAGATCTCAGAAATTTCCTCTGCAGAACAAGTCCCAAAGTCTAACATGTAATTACTAACTCCCATGAGTGGCTAGTCACTAACATCATATGGTAATTTTAGCAGTTTGGATAGGTTGTATGTAAATATAAAAGGTGTTGTGTATGATGTTGATTGGTAGTCATGTGTTAAGATGCTCTGTAATTAAAAGTTTATAATTCATTGTAACCAGAGCTAGAGGGGCTTCAGGACACACAGCTTGCCTTTGGCCAGCAGCTCTGGGCTCACCCACCACCCTCAGCTGCTGTGACCTCATCTGTGCAATAAACAGCATTGTAAGAGCTGCCTGAAGCCTCTGTCTCTCCATCAGGCTCAGGTGGGCTCCAGGAGGACGAGGGGCTCATGTGGGCATGGACACAAGGTGATGGAAGGAGATGTTGGAGGTGACTGCCCGGGCACAGCCCGCACAGCCCACACCAGGAGGGCATTTGCAGGGCCCCTTCTCCCTCCTCCTTCCAAAGGATCCAAGTAGAACATTTTGGGTCTTTTTTCTGTTTTTCTCATCTCTGTTCCCTGCTGGAGCTGATTTATCCCTCTGGCTCGCAGAGCTCCATCCGAGAGGGACATGTTTTGCCTTTGTAGAACATGAGATTGCTATAAATTATTGGCTGCTTTGTGACAGCCAGAGCCCGACACAGCTCATAAAACTTTCTGGCCATGATATTGCTCCTGAACCTGGCACCAGGCTGCTGGTGGTGAGCTGGCACAGACCCAAAGGAAGGGGCTGGAGCTCCAGGGATGTGTTGTTCTCCAGTGTGACACCCCCAGCCTTGTCCTGAAGTCACCCATGGGCTTTACGAGTGCATGGAGCTTCAGGAGGAAGAGCTCTGTCCTTGCTGCCACCTGTGCCTCTGGATAGCCCCTCTTGCTCCAGCTGTGCAGGGGATGGTGCAGGGAATGCTCCCAGACTCTGGACAGAGGTGCCCAGGGACAGGACAAGGAGCAGTGGCCATGAACTGAAGCACAAGAAGTCTCACCTTCCACACGAGGAAGAATTCTTTCCATGGAGGGGGCAGAGCCCTGGAACAGCTGCACAGGGAGGTTGTGGGATCTCCAATTCTGGGGACATTCCAAACCCACCTGGATGTATTTCCATGTCCCCTGTTCCAGGTGACCCTGCCTTGGCAGCAGGGTTGGACTGAGTGACCTCCAGAGGGCCCTTCCAACCCTGACTGCTCTGGAATTCTGATTCTGTACCACCCCTGGGCACCCCTCCACTGTGGACAGGTGGGCAAAGAATTCAACAGCGTGTGTTTCCAAGGCTTGCAGGTGTAGTAGTAGTAGTTCTTATTATTATTGTTATTATTATTGTTATTATTATTATTATCCAAGCACAGAACCAGTGAGGTTAAAACCCAGCTGTCTCAAGGTGAGATTGCTGCCTGTTCACTTTATTATCCATAAGTGATGTGTGCAGGAGGGCAGTGGGAAGCAAAGGGGGCCTCTTGAGTGTCACAAAAACTGGACTTTTAATTTAAAACTACCCTTTCCTGTTGGAGTGTCTCTCCTGCCAGTCCATTTTTTATTCCTGCTACGCAGCAGTGATCAGCAGGTAACAAGGGAGAGAGGAAACGGATGGTCCTGCAGCGCTGTCTGGCCGGTTCCAGTGCTGTAAATTATAGATATATATGGTACAAAGGAGTGCTGGGATATTAATTTCTGTTGTTGGAAATCACAGACCCTCCACTTTAATTTACTGCTAAATAATAAATGACTTTGTGAGATACTCGGCAAAGATAAAGACACCTCGGTAAATCAAACAGCTCATAAGCACTTAGGGCTCAGTCTGTCTTGCATGTGTACTTAAGTGGTTTATATTGTTCTCAGAAAGCAGAAATAAGCAGGCGTTTAACTGATGCTATCTGCCAAAATAAAGGATGAACCCGTGAATCAAATGGTTTCCTGCAAATCCTCATTTGCATTTGAAGAGTGGAATGAAGAGCCTTGCTGTAGGGATCTGGAAATATTTAGGTACAAGGCTCAAACGTGTCCCTCAGGAGCCGTGGGATGCAGGCAGTGGGGGCCACAGTGGGGCTGTCACTGAGAGCAGCAGGTGGGTTTATATAGGATTTGTACGGGGTTTATCCACAGCTCAGCAGGAGCAGGAACAGAGTGCAGGGATAAGTCTGGGAGAAGCCAGGATTTGATCTCTCCTCACCCTGCACCTGTGAAAACACCATCCCATTCTCGTGGCACCTGACACAGTGCAAAGCAAGGTGAGACAGTGGTGGCACTGGGGACCCCAATGTGCAGCGTGGATCTGCCATGGAGAGCCAGATCCCGGCTGGTCCTGCCTCAGTTTCCCTCTTGACATGTAGAGATGGCACCTCCACCTCCCCAGGCTGCCCTACAGCTCTGCCTCCTGGCTCTTTTCTCTCCTCCTTGGCCCACTTGTGCCAGGCAGCAGTGACAGAGCCACCAAAATTGCATCTGCAGGGCAGGCAGGAGCTCGGGGGTGTCTGTAAGGAACTTGGATGCTGGGCTCTGGCAGCCCAGCCCCACAGACCCAGGAAGGCAGCAGCCACAGAGTGCCAGGCTCCAGCTATTTGCAAAGGCAAGTTAGAGTCAAAAAGATGCAATCAGAGTCTGAATTGAAAATAAGATATGGATGTGGCCGATTTTGACATTTATAGCTCGTGTTTATTATGCAAATTGGCCACACTCTATAGGAATGCAGCAGAAGGAGATTGCAAAGGGCACCAACTCATCCTTGACGTCTGTGCTGGAAGTGTTTCCTGTGCATCTGTGGCCCTGCTGAGCAGATTTTTGGGGTGCTGGGGAGGCAGCCAGGGGTGTGGGGCTCTGTGAGCAGTGCCAGTGCCTGGCTGGGGCTGTGGGATCCTTAGGCATGTGGGTTTGGTGAACAAGAGGGTGCCAGAGCAAACCATCTCAGAGCTGATCCCAGGATACAACACAGAGGCATTTCCTCGGGATAATTTCAGCAGCCAGAGCTCTGGCTGTGCCTTGGCCTCGCTCTGAAGGCTACAGGAAGCTCTCAAGTGCTTTGGGGTGTTTTAGAGTGTGGCTGCCTGAGCACAGACTGAGAGATTGCCATGGTCCTTTGTCGAGCCACCTCTGCAGTGCCCAGCTTCCCCCTGCTCCGGGTCTGCTGTGGTTGGAAATGGATATTTACCCCAAAGTGCAGAACACTGCACACCTCAGTGCCAGCCCAGAGCTGTCCCCATCCCACAGGTGTCGTGGCAGGAGCAGCTGAGTGGCTGCTGGTGCTGAGTGCCATCCTGCAGGCACACACAGAGCCAGGAAATGTCATCTCAGAGATCCCAGGAGCCAGCACCCCGTGGCATGGACAATGACAAGGGACAATGGACCCTTGCAGGTGTGCTGGTTTGGAGGGGAGTCTCCAGCCCTCTCTGGGTGTGTTCCAGCTCCGAGGAGAGCCCTGAGGATGCTGCAGGTGTTAATTCATGTGCCTGCCAGCAGAGAGGAGCTCAGGGTGGGCACGTTGTTCTGTGCCTGAGGAGTTTGTCCAGCTCCATGACACAGTGCCTGCTGCTGGCTGTGCTGGCTGTGGAGAGGACAAATCACACCAGGTACAGCTGATGTGAGGGGAGCACAGCCACACAGAGCTGCATCTGGAAGAAATTTTGCCACAATGAGTTATTCTTCAAAAAAAGAAGGCGCTGGTAGGTGGGAGGCAGCGGTGGGGATGAGCTGCAATCAGCTCACTGCTGGCCACAGCAGCGCTCCTCAGCAGGTCACCAGCTCTCTGATTTGTCATCTTCGGAGTGGAGGACACCAGCCCAGCTGGTTCCACTGGCTCATGCACACAAATTGCCCAGCTGGCAGGCTGAGGGCAGAAGAACTTCCAGCTGGGGACAGTGACAAGTGCCTGAGAGAGAAAACAACTTTTCCCAGCACAGCTGGATTTGGTCAGGGATGTTTCTGTACAAGCAAGTCAAGCAAGTGTGTTTGAATAACAATTTATTAGATATACAAACCTCTTCAACCTTCTCTGCAGCAGGGGGCTGGGGACAGAGGAGATGCTGCTGGGAGTAATTCCAGATACAGCTGAGCTCTGTGGAGCAGGGAATTTTGACTTAGTTTTTCAGATGAGGGCAGAGAGCTCTGAGCTTTCAGCTCATCACTGTGGTGGGAGGGACGTGTGCTCCTCGAGTGCCTTGGGCTCAGGTGTCCAGGTGACATGACCAGCCATGGCACTCTTTCCTGAGGGGGGACAGTGCTTTTTGGTCTCTGCTGGATGTGTTTTCCAAGTGGGAGAAGGGCCAGGGGAGCTCACAGCCCATTTCCAAGGCAGCAGGAGCTGGAGCACAGTGATGATCCCTATGAACCAGGGGCACTATGAGATGGTCACTACAGAAAGGACATTGAGGGGCTGGAGAGTGTCCAGAGAGGACAGTGGAGCTGGGGAAGGGTCTGCAACCACAGGTGTTATGAGAGGGAGCTGGGAAGGCTCAGCCTGGAGAAAAGGAGGCTCAGGAGCGACCCTGACAGGAGGGGACAGCCAGAGGGGTCGGGCTCTGCTCCCAGGGAACAGGGACAGGAGGAGAGGGAACGGCCCCAGGCTGGGCCAGGGGAGGTTTAGATCAGCTGTTATGGAAAATTTCTTCACTGAAAGGGTTTTCAAGCCCTGGAACAGACTGCCCAGGATGGAGGAGAGTCACCATCCCTGGAGGGATTTAAAAGGTGTGTGGAAGTGGCACTTGAGGACACGTTTCAGTAGTGAACACAGCGGTGCTGGGTTAATGGTTGGGCTCAGTGATCTTAGAGGTCCCTTCCAAGCTTAACAATTCCATGATTCTCTGAAGTGCCTCAGTGTGAGCAGCCCTGGGAGAAGGAGGAGTTTGGGTGGTGGGAGCAGGTCAGGAGCAGGTACAGAGATACCCACAATACAAACATGCATGAGCCAAGGGCTCAGCTTTATTTCACACTCTTTGGTAAAAAGAAAAACAAAAAAACTTTACCTGTGTTTACTACTTTTTCCTGTTGAACTCCACACCTGAACATGTGAGAACAACTTTCAATATGTGAGCTCTTCTGGCAGAGCAGGGTACCACCCTCAGCCTTTCTGACCTTGTTGAGGAGGACTCAGAGAGGCCCAAAGGGATTTTAAGGGCTTGATGCACTGAAATGCTTCATCCTTTGCAGATTATCTGGCAAAGCTGTGGTGGCAGCAAACCTTCTGCTCTGTGCTTCTGCATTCTGCAAACCTCCAGCTGATGGGGCATCCCAGCTTTGCTCCCAAGGAGGCAGAAAGGCTCCACTCCAGGCACCAGGGTCTCCTCACCCTGGATCCAGTGTCCACTCCTCCCGTGGGATGTTCCACCCGGGGGCAATGGATCAGCTGTGGAAGCCAATGATCCCATCAGGAATATCTGTGGTCTGACACATCCCACACCACAGCAGCGACCCTGAAGGCAGCAGGATCCAAGCCCAGCAGGACCAGGCTCCCAGATCCATGTGCTGTTCACTTTTCCTGACACTGTTGAAAGCCAGGGCAGCTCCAAAGTGGCCGGAGCTGCTCGGGTGTGACGTGGCACCATGGACAAGTACCAAACCCCACATCTGCCAGTGAAAGCATTCTGCTGGAGCACAGCATGAGGAAAGTAAATTACTGTGGAGTAAACTAGAAAATCCATCATTGGTGGGAAGAGGAGGAGGGAACTGGTTGAAGGATCCACGTACAGGACTGTGACAGCAATCAAAAAACAGCCCTTTAAATGTCAAGGGGGCTGAGCGTGGTTTAATAGCAACCAAAACGCTGCCAAGCTGGGTGACGAGGAACAAAGCAGAGGGATGGAGACATCCACCTATTATCTGCTCCCTGGAGGAAGAGAGGAGGGAGATAATTCAGCTTTATGCTTGATCTACTGTGTAAATCTCGGAGAGGTAATGTTTTCCTTTATCAAAAAGGGAAAAAAAAAAAAAAAAGAATGTTTGTTTTCAGCGCTGTCCCTGCCATCAGCCAGGCAGCCTGAGCTCGGCTGTACAAATGAAATACACAATATCAGAGCTGGGCAGAACTGCACCCAGCAGGGATGGAATCCTGCGGGGTGTGGCAGCTGGCCAGCCCCTGGCTCCCTTAGAGGCAAAAGACTGAGTTAAGGGGGGCACAGGGGGATCGGCAGGATGCAGGGTTTGTAGCCACATGTGTGAAATGCTTTTACCTTCACAAATAAAACCCGCGGAAGGCAGTGAAATGCTTTTGTTCTGCACACACGTGCTCTGGGCTGCCCTGGAGGGAATGGGTGGCTGTCCCTGCCCTCAGTGGGTGTTGGGATTGTCCCTCCACTTCCCTGCCAAAGCTGTGGGGTTTGGAGCCCCTCTGGCTCAGGTGTTAAAGCCCCTCTCTCTCTGTGAGATCCAGCACAGCCTGGCTGCCTCATCTGCCCACTGCATTTCGCTTCCAGGGCTCTCCCACCATGCTCTGGGTACTCAGCACTCCTAAAGGATTTCGCTGCAATCACAGTTGGATTTGATGACCTTGGAGGTCTTTTCGAACCTCAAAGATTCTACGAATCTGCAAGAAAAAAGAGAACACTGAGCATTATGACTTCAGCATTAAACCAGCAACGCCTGGAAAGCAGGGCTGTGTTGGGAGAGGGGATGTCCCTCGGCTTGTAAGCGCTGGGCAAGGGGCAGCAGGGAAGGGCTTTGAACTCTGAGAAGCACAAAAGCAGCTTTTGCAAAGTCAGCTCCTCAGATCTGCAGGTATTTGCGTTTTCATTTATCCCCCTGCATCATAATTCCTTGTGCAAAGTAGGGATCGTGCCCTCTGCTTTCACAGGGACTGGGAAGATGCTCCCCGGTGTTTGTAGAACACTCCTGCTGTGTATTTACAAGCGGCAGAAGGAAAATCACACGGAAATGAAGAGTTTAGTATTCAGAGCAGGCTCTGAGCAGTGCAGGCACCCACTCCTGGGCAACCTGAGTGTGGAATTACCTGCTCAGCTGGCTCAGCGTGGGGCCAGGCTGGTGGCACAAACCTGTCCTTGTGTCACTTAATCCCTGTGTTTGGATGTGCCAGCACCCAGAGGCCACACTAATGGGCAAAAAAGAATTTTTGTTTACTGGTGGTGTGGTGCTTGGTTTCCCCAGCTGCTCCCCCCATCCAGCTTTTGCACAGCTTGGACCTGTATGTATATTTTATAAGAGGTCTGCTAAAATGTGTTATTGCAGAAATAAAACTAAACACTGCTTCATTTTTAATGAGCCATCAGGGAGCAGGTTATTGCTTGTGTGTTGGAATGGTTTTCTGCTCCCAGGCTGTTTATACCAAAATGCCTTGGAGGGAAAATTGTGATTAAATTTCTTGAAAGATACCTGTATTTGTGCTGAAAGCCTCTCTCTCTGTCAGGAGTGTGGCTGTCAGAGTCACTGAAAGTGAAGCACAATTCAGCACAAATAGGCAGCCTCGAGAACCACCAGCAGAATATTAAATGAAAATACTGATTTACTCTGTATTAACTGCCCTGTGGTTTCTCCAGCCAAGAATGGCCTCTGAACTCTCTGTATGCAGAGATTTTGCCTTCGGGGGGGATTATAATAATGGAATCGTGGAATGATTTGGATTGAAAAGGATCTAAAAGCCCATCTCATTCCACCCCTGCCATGGGCAGGGACACTTTTCACTGTCCCAGGTGGGACAACCTGGCCTTGGGCACTTCCACGGATGCGCAGGTACAGCTCTGGGCAGTGTGTCAGCATTCTGCCAGGGAGGAATTTCTTTCAGGGACGAATTGCTTCCTTGCTTCTTTTAGTGTAAAACTATTCTGTCTTGTCCTATCGCTACCTTCCTGTGTAAAAAGTCACTCTCCATCTTTTTATAAGCTGCCTTTAGGCCCTGAAGGGGCTCTGAGCTCTCCCTGGAGAGCTCATCTCATCTCCAGGTGGGCACCCCCAGCTCTGCCAGCCTGGCTCCCTTGGAGCACCTCCGTGACTCCCTGCGCACCAGCAGCTCCAAAACCGAACCCAGCCCTGTCGGGCCATTCCCGAGCTGCACGGGGTCCTGTTCTCTGCCGGTCCCGAACCCCACTGCTCTGCTCCCGGCAGTTCCCGGAGGATCCCGGGCTCCTCTCCCGGCAGTTTCCCCCCGGTTTCCCGGCTCCTCTCCCGGCAGTTTCCCGGGTGCCGCTGCAGTCCCAGCTCCCGCCGCATGAGGGCGCTGTCCTTGGCGGACCGTGCCCCGCGCGGCGCTCTGGCCCGCGGCTGCTCTCGGTGCCTTCCGGCCGCGCTTCCGGCCGCGTGGCGCTGAGGGAGGGTCGGGGACATGGCGGGCACGGGGATATAAGGCGTGCTGAAGGAGGGTTGGGGACATGGCGGGCATGGGAGTACTGAAGGAGGGTGGAGGACGTGGCGGGCACGGGGGTACTGAGGGAGGGAGGGAGGGAGGAGGACATGGGGGGCTAGGGGTCGGTGGGGTGGTGTAGGGTGCGGGGCAGGGGCTGCGGGAGATGGAATAGGGAGGGATCTGGAGCTGTGGGTGCAGGAGGGGCTGTAATGCGGGCTCCGGGTAAGCGGGAGGTGACGGGGCATGGGGGGACTCGGGAGTTTGCGTGTCTGGAGCCCTGAAGGGGTGCGGAGTGTGGGGGAAGCGAGGTACTGCAGTGCAGGGTATGGAGGTGTGAGGGCAGCTGGGGGGGCTGGATTAGGGGGTGCAGAGGGGGTGTGGGATGCAGGGTGGAGGGTATTGAGGCACGGGGGAAAGGGTGTGGGGCTGCGAGGGGGCTGGAGGACGGTGTGGAGGCCAAGGGGACAGGGTTTGGGGTGCTGGGGGGCATGTGAGGGGCATGGGATGCAGTGAAGGGGCGTAGTGAGGGCCTGGGGGACAGGTTGTGGGGTTTTGTGATGGGTTGGGGATGGTGTAGAGGGGATGTTGGGGTGTAATGGGAGTAGTGAGGGCCTGGGGGTCAGTTCTGTGGGAGGCTGCAGTGGGGGCTGGGGGAGGCAGGGTTTGGGGGACTGGAACACTGGGGGCCGCAGGGTTTGGGTGTCTGTGGGGGCTTTGGGACTGTGAGGAGGTCGGTAGGAGGGCTGGGGTGCTGTGCAAGGACTCCCCCGGGGTGTGGCTGCTCCCGGGGGAGGTGTTGGGCCCACAGCAGGGTGGGGAGCAGGGGGAGAGCTGAGTGGGGCCAGTGGGGTGGGGAGGGGGCTACAGGGCCAACAGCCAGACCAGGACTTTGTTTTTGCTCTAAGTGTCCCACAGCTTTATGTGTCACTGGGTTTCCTGCTGGGGCTCAGCCCCAGATGGTGGCACGGGTGGGACTCAGTGCTTCCATTCCTGAGGTGAGGGAGCACCAGGTGAGTCGTGGGAGCCCCGTGTGCCCCTCCTGGGCAGGGTGTGGGGTCTGGGCTGGGGAAGGGCTGCTGGGTGGTACCAGCCAGCCTCACCCGTGCCCGAGAGCAGCTCCCAGGTAGGCTCCATGCTGGGCCTCACCTGTGCAGTAACAGGTGTGAACATTCATGAAGCATTTTGATGGTCATGTATGATACTGCATACAACAGCTGCACCCCTAATCCAAGGAAAAACATGGGTTAGATTGGGGCTTGTTAATGTTTACCGAGTCTTCTTTTGAAAATGTTTTGCAAAGTGAAACTGGTGCTCTCTCAGGTATGGAAATGAGAACTTAGGTACTTGATTTATCACTAGATACTGTTTGAGTTGCAACTTTGTTCCCCACGTAGTAGGGAATAGTGGTAAAGTGATTTCTGCACTTGAGCAAATGTAATGCTTTGTTGGAAGATGTGTACTTTGCTCTCTTGTTACGTGTTTGGCTTCTCTCCTGCAGCGGGGGGTTCACCTGGGGACTGTGTGCCCTGGCAAGCGTGGGAAGGGAGAGGGGAAGGCCTGTGCTGGGAACCTGGCACCACAGTGATCCCAGCTCCTGGCAAAAATTCCTTGGCAAAATAAGAAGTGCTTTTCCTGTTTCTTGTTGCTATGGGATGAGTGACCTGGCTTTGGTGTGCTTTTGGGAGTGCTCGTGGTAGAGATACATTTGTGAAAGATTTAGGGAGAGCTAGGGTGGGATGGTGCTCCAGTTAACACTGATCCAGAGGAGATGGGCCTGTGTAGGATGGGGGGGCTCTGGCTGCATTCCTGGCTGAACATCCTGGTTATTTATTTTCAGGTAGCTGGACCAAGAGGTGATTCTGCAGGATGGTGAGAGCTGCTCTTGCAGTTTGGTAATATCTGTGTGGTCTTTTTGGGTTATCACAGAATCATATAAAGGTTTGGACTGGAAGGGACCATAAAGACCTTCCACCCCCTGCCATGGGCAGGGACACCTTCCACTATCCCAGGTTGCCCCAAGCCCTGTCCAGCCTGGCCTTGAACATGTCCAGGGTTCTAGCTACAGCTTCTCTGGGCAACCTGGGCCTCACCACCATCACTAATTCCCAAATACCCATCTAACCCTTCCCTGTGCCTGTTGAAACCACCACCCCTTGTTCTGGCACTCCATGCTCTTGTAAGAAGTCCCCCTCCAGCTTTCCTGTAGGCTATAGAAAGCAATTGTGCCTAATTGGATAGTGAACATGAATAAAATCTATTTTTCAAAGTTGACTTTCTTCTCATTTAGTACTTTTGTGCCTTTCCACAGTAGGCAGGTGTTTCACTGCTGCAGGTGGCTGTGCAGGCAGGCTGAGCCCTGACAGCTGCACTGTCCCTGGGGCTGTCACACCTTGCAGATGTGCAGTGCCCCAGCCCTGCCTGGGGAGCTGTCCGGCAATCGCATCCTGAATTCAGCTCAGCAGTGCTGCGGGATTTAGCAGCACCTCGGTGTGCCGAGCTCCCACCTCCACTAGAGGGTGTGGAGCTCCGCAGAATCCTTTGTTTTCACGGAAAGAAATGGGAAAACTTGGGAGCCTTTCTGTTGTCAGATGCACAGGCTATGGCAGGATTACATCCCTCGGGAGATCCCTGCTCTGTGCCCTGGCAGCAGTTCAGGCTCCTTGTGCATTGCACAACTGCCAGCCAGGCTCAGCATTCCGCGGGCTGTCCCTGGCCAGCCTGCAGCCAGGAGGATTAGCTGGAGTGTGCAGGGGAGGCAGCTCTGCTGTAGGTTGGATCAGGTCCTGCCCAGCTCCTGGATGAGGTTTCCTGGAGGGCTAACTTGCAGATTCCAAGTTCCCTCTCCCTTCTGCTTAGGGAGCAAAATGTATCTAAACAGCAGGGATAAATGTTTCACTTGCACAATTAGATTACTTCTAATTGGCTCCTAGATTTCCCTTCCTAGAGGGAATTTCCACTTGGCCTGCCACATTCCCAAGCCAAGTCCAACACCAGTGTGCTGTGAAATTCCATAGGCCTGTGCTGCTTGCTGGGCTGTGTGCTCCCTGTGCTTGTAGGATGTGCTGCTCAGCTCAAGGTGGCTGTGTTGGCTCCTTGGCCGGGTACAGGAATTCTTCCCTGCTAAATTCTGCCTCCAAGTGTGTTGTTAAGAATGAAAACCTGAGCAGAACTAGATCCAGAAGTGCTTCTGTTCCAGCACTCAGTGCCTGAGGGAGCACCCAGAGGAGAGCTGGGTGTCTGGGTGAGTAGGTGATGCTGTGGCTGGGGCTGTGGAGGAACACAGGCTCACGTCCTGCTGCTGGTACCGTGTGGCTCTGCAGACTTTTTGGGGTTGGATCCATCTGGGAGGGGAGCAGCTCCACAGGCAGGTGGGATGTGCAGCTCTGTGGAATCAGGAGGGCCCGAGGTCTCTGTGTGCTGCCAAGGACATCCAGTCAGAGCCCTGGGCATGGGAAGAGCTAGCTGGCCTCTCCAGGGACCTTCTTGGAAGAATCCTATGGGAAAATGCCCTAGAGAAAAGAGGGGTCCCAGGGAGCTGGGTAATATCCAAGGGTCACTTCTTCCATCAATAACATCCCTATGGGCAAGGAATGCAGCAAAAGGGGTGGGAGAGGGAGAGCTGCAGGGATGGGCATGGAACTCTGTCAGGAGAGACAGGGAGGTGGAAGAAAAGGCAGGTCCCCCAGGATGAATACAGGGATGGTGTCTGAGTGTGCTCATCCACAGCCAGTAGTGCTGATGGGAGGGAGGTCAGAGACTCTGAACCCTGGTGCCAGATGCTGGTACAGAGCCAGCTGTGGAGCAGCAGCCAGGATCATACCCCAGCCAAACAAATCCTCCATCAGCTGAGCGTGAAATGGGTATTTATGTGTATAATGAGGAAGGAGGCAGAGGTGTTTGCACAGGCACCTGTATTATACCTCAGCTGCAGCCAGGCCAAATCCCGAGCACTGGAATCTGGTCAGACCCTGGGGAAGGGGAGCAGGTCCCGTGTGGGCAGGGGAGATGCCCAGGCTGTGGGGAACAAGCTGAGGACAGCTGCCAAGGTGGGTCAGGTTGGTGAGCAATGGGGAAACCTCTTTGTCCTCCAAAGCACAGCCCAGAGAGGCCCTGACTGTGCCTGTGGTGTGTCCCCTCACACTAAGCCTGGCTCTGCTCCAGGGCTGCCTTCTGCTCTCCCCTGCTCTACTCCTGGTGTGTGCTGAGGCTGGAAAAACTTTGAGCTCTGTGCCTGGCTGGACCTTGAGCTGGGGCAGCAATCAGCTCACACTGTCTGTGTTATGTAAGAGTTTGAACTTTGCCTTGTTGGAAGTGGAACTGTCTGGCCTGCTCTGATCTCTGCAGGAATTGTGAGTGTGGAGACTGGGGGCTGTGGCCACTTCTGCTGGGTAAACTGCCTGTTTGGCACCTTCCCTCTCCCCCCACCACCCTCTGAAGATGCTCTGGCAGCTCTCTTGGAGTGTGACATGTGGGAATAGTGCAGCCCAGACCCTTCCTTCTGCTTGGCATCACTCAACCTTGGTGAAGGCTCACCTCTGCTAAAAGGCTGCTTTTAGCTGTTCCCTCAAGAGCTGTTTTTAGGTCTGGCTGTAGCACTGCTCATCCTTCAGCAGCAGCTCAAGTCCTTTGGGCACAGACTGCAGGAAGGACATGTCTGCTGTCTCACTGCCCTGACCCTGGGGAAGGATGAGGCTGGGCTGGCAACTCTCAGCTCCCACCAGAGCCAGGATTGTATGGCAGGAGTTGATGCCAATCACTGTGCTGTGGTGATGAACGGAGGGAGCAATCAAAGAAAGCTTGACAAAACAATTTATTTTTAAGCCATAGATAAGAAATCTGCCATGGCTCCAAGTTGGACCTTGCAGTCAGAGGTGGGCAGGCTTAATTTGACATCTATTTCTTAAATATTTTAAAAGCTGCCTGGAATAAACTGAATGCTTCCGAGTAGTGACCTAAATTCCACTTGCTGTAAATTTCATTAGAAAGTGGATTTGTGTGCCTGCCAGGCTGCTTTGCAGCTTCATTGATCTGCCCAAACCATGTGCTGTGCAAGTGCCTTCCTCAGCAGATTTTTAAAGAGCTCACTGCTGTGTGCTGCCAGCCCAGAATGTGACTCGTTTTCTTTCTTTTCCCTCCTCTTCCTCTTTTTTCTTTTTTTTTTTTTTTTGTTTCCTGGTGCAAATGCATCATTTGTTTACTAATCACGTTGCATCATTAGTTGCACGGAGTCATCCCATCGGCTGTGTGGGCACGGATAGAGCAGCTGGGAAGGAAAATGTCACTCTCTTCAGCTTGCTTGATGTGCTCTGCTCCCAAATCCCCATCCCACGCCACCAAGGCCAAAGACTTTCGCAACCCTGGGAGCTGCCAGCAGCTCTCTGCTCTCCAGCACTGTCACCTGTAGTTCTTACACCCCCTGGAAAAAACCTCCTCCCCTCCTGCTGTCCCCAAAATGCTGTCTATTCCTGTGCAGCCACGGCTTTGGATCTTGTGGGGAAGTGTGATGGTTGCACAGATGGCACAGACTGAGCCTTACTGGGGAAAATAGCCTGGGGAGGTGTGGGACTGCCACACCTGTGGATGCAGGAGCAACATGTGTGTCCCCAGGCCTGAGCAGGGTCACACAGGTGATGCTGAGTACCCTTGCTGTGACAGTGTTTGCAGCACTCCTGCCAGGGGTGAAGGGAGTGGAGAGGGGCCCTGTGCAGCACCACAGGGACACAGGGCTGGTGCAGAACCACAGCTGTCTCTTTTCCATGTTTGGTTTCTCTCCTGCAATGGGGGGGTTCTGACACGGAGCAATTGCCTGGTTGGGCTGAATTACTGAGTGAGGGGAAGGTGATGTGTCCCTGGAGCCCTGAGGTTGGATACCCAGCCCTGCCTGCCCCATGAGAACCCTATTCTGGGGTAGTCCCTCTGCCCCTGGCACTTCTGTTCCTGGGGACCCCCAGACTGGGGAAAGGCTCTATGGCAGTATGAAACCCAAGTTTTGGAAGCCCCATGGCCTTTGCTGTGGGGTTGGGCAGCCTGGCACTGTGTGTAGAGCAGGCAGACTGTGCTGGAAATAAATGCCTAACCCACAGCCCCATCCAGCAGGAATGAAGTGCTGGCACCTGGCAGGAGCTCTGACAGCTCTTCCCAGTTCACAGCACAAGGCAGAGCTGACTTTTGAAGAAGAGCCTTCCTGCCTGAGGACAGTCCCAGCACTGCCAGGCTGGCGTGGAAAACAGCCTTGGCAGCAAGCCCGGGGGTGGGTTTGGGCCAGGAGGGCACACTCGTGTTGAAGGGATGTCTAAGGGGATTGCTTATCACAGAAATGGTCTCCAAAGGGTGATATTACAAAACATTCCCTCAGCTGTCTCCACATACAGAGCCTGTGCAGCTGGGAATATGGGAGGGACTGGAAATACCCCAGACCCACCCAGAGGGGTGTCTAATGTCAAGGATGGTGGTTGGAGAGAAATATCCCCCTATTCTAACCACTGTCTATGACTGAACATTGTGAAGACACATCTGGAGGGGGGTTTGGTTCTTCTCTTGCTGTTTTGGGTGGTGTCTTGGGGCTGTGGAACATGGGACTGTCCCGCCTCCTGATGAGGAAGGGGCTTTCTTGGGCTGAGTTTTGGCTTCCAAGCAGCAGCAGCCTTCCCACTGCCTTCCCTTCCCCTTTGGCTCCCAGCACAGGGGATGCTGAGTGCCAGGATCCTGGCTGTCCTCTGCTCTGGGAGAGGTGCTGCTTCACCTCTGCTGCACAACTGTGTTTTACTTTCAGAAGTTAAACCTGAGCTTGGGCCCCACAGCTTGGGCCAGCACAATCCCATCCCCTCATGCTGTCAGCACCCAGAGCCTTTCCTCATTCTAGCTCTTGATGAGGGGTTTCTCTTGTGATCCCAGGTGGCTTCAGCTGTCCCCAAGCCTCATCTGTCCCCAGCTGCAGAAAAGGCAGGGAGAAAGGACAGTTGGAGGCAACAAGTCTCTTGGCTCTGTCCTGCTTTGCTTTGGGGCAGTGTGGGTGTTTCAGCCCCTTTGAGGGGAGGCTCTGCAGGCTCACCCATCTGGCACCAGGACTGTGCCAGCCTGGCCACGACTGGGTGCTGGGATGGCACCCAGAGCTTCCCTGTGTCATTCCCCTGTCCAGTGCAGCGAGGCTGGAGCAAGTGCAGCTGCACTTGTGAGTGCTGAGCAAAGGGCTGGTCAGGGGGGAGCTGCCAGGGACAGTTGGATTTAAGTGTTGAGAGTGTCACCAAAGCAGCAGTTTCTCTCTGCAAACCATGGGGGCTAATGTGAAAAATGAATTTTGTGTCTATCTCTTTCCTTGTGCTTTCTCATCTCCGCCAACGGAGCTGAAGATGGGAGAGGATTTTTTCCCTATATTTAGCTTTGGAGAAATTGCTATAACTAATCGGCTTTAGGATTCTGAATTCTCTCTTTTATTTTATCTTTTCCTGTCACTAAGACCTTGTCATGTGGCTGTGGACTGCAGCTTGCTGGCTCTCTGTTTGCTGGGCTTTCATGGAGTCAATTAATAACCCGTAAAAATAACATCTCCAGCTGTTCCACTTGCAGCTGCCAGGCTGGAGTCTAATTATGGGGCCTTGGATCCCAAATCCTGCTTTGCATGTAAAAGTGCCAGTGAATAGGAAGCGGCAGAGGAGATGGCAATGCAAAAAAGGAATGTGGTTTGGGGTCTATTTTTAGCCTTTTCAAGCCAAATGTAAAAAGACCCTTAGGCTGCTTGTGTCCTGCTAAATGTGATCACATGCACAGTATTGTTCCCATGGCAAAGCGCAGCAGCCAGGGTGGGTTGGGGGTTATTTTTGGCAATTAACTTGTCTGCATTGCAAACCTCCTTCTGGGTTAGTTTGCACAGTGCCGTGTTGTGGCTCACGTCCATGTGCCAATTGGGTTTTTTTGCAATCGGCTCCAGTTCTCTCTGTGCTCCTGAACGTGCCAGTGCAGTGGTGGGGTGGCACACAGCTGCTCCCCCAGGGCATCTCACAGAGTGATTGGTGGTAAAGGCGTGCTCAGCCTCCCTCAGAAAGTCTTTTCCTGCTGACTGCGACACAAAACTCATTTAGCTGGGGCTCTGGTGGATAAGTGAGGGTCTCCCTCTCATATCATCCTGTCTATTGTGCACCCTCACCTGCTTTCCAAGCTGGTTGTCATCTCTGGGTGAACTGCTGGGCAGATTTATCCTCTGCTTCTCTGGAGCCTCTGCTGGGCTGGTTCTGCCTCAACCCCGACCACTGCCACATCCACCTGCCTCTTGCCTCCTCCTGGTTGCTCCAGAACACTCTCTTTTCTTGCTCCCCACAGAAGTGGTGCAGCAAAGGCCCACAAGGGCCCAGGTGCATGGGGGGTGTTGGGGATGGGGCACAAGGAAAGCATTGGGCTCATTTCCAGTCTCTGTCCAAGGAGCTGTCTGGGACCATTTCAGTCCTTTCCATCACTAGGCTCTTGTTTAATTCAGACTCAGTCTGACTGTGACCAAAAGCAAATCAAACAGCTATTCATTAGATAACTTACTTAGTGGTCACACATTAGTCTGTAGCCACCAGCTTGAAGCCATGACTGCAAATAGGCTTTGTGGGCAGGAGACCATCCCCTTTGTCAAAACAAGTTATTTGGAGACTGATCTGAAACCTGCCCCCAGAAACATCTCTGACACCTCTCATTTGCACAGAGATTGCAGAGCCACCCCTGTGACAATGCCACCTCTTCCTTGTCTCCTCGGGCTCCCCGTGACAATCACCAGAGCCAGGAGGTGTTAAACATCTTCTCTCTCAGCCCTTGGGGGATGGAGCCCCACTCTCAGAGGCCATCCCTTCAGCGGAGCTCTGTAACGAGTTCTCTTAACCAGGATAGAGGATGCTATCAATCCATCCAGCCTTGCCTGGCAAAGGGATTGCAGACGTGGCTTTCCATCACGCGCTACATTAGCCAAATTAATTCCAGGACAGCCAGCCAGCGGTGCTGGAGGCCGAGACAGATTAATGCTGCAGCCGTGTCAGGATCAGCAGAGCTGCTGCCTGCACTGTGCCAGCTCCCAGGCTGCAGGCAGCCCTCTGCTCAGCCGTGCCCTCCGCCTCACACCTCTGCGGAGCGCTGAACTCTGCAACCACTGACACAGACAATTCAATTGGAAGGAACATCTGTCTCGGAATTGTGCTCCCATTCAGGCTGCCGCCGCCGCGACGCTCTGACATTTTTTATGTGTCTTGCCTGCTTTCTTTAATCTCCTAAACACAGGCACGCCTGTGGAGCACAGGAAGGTTCCTCTCCCGTGAGATGGAGAAAGAAATTAGCCAGCAGCTCGAGCGTGTATAGCAAATAATGAGATTGCCTTGGATACAGGACCGGAATTCATGCAAAGCATGATGCTAATCGGAGACGATAAGCGGCATTTCTGGGGTCTGCACACAGCGTCACGAAACTTGTGTTTCTTGAGTTCTGAGACACGCATGGACGAAGGCTGCCAGCACAGGCCTGATCCACAGACTGCAAGTTAAAAAATAAACCCTAAAATAGCGATACTGGTAGTTATTTTGGTGTGCAAGTGCCTCATAATGCTTCATTTTCCTCCAGGCACAGGAATAAACTGTGCAGACACAGGCACTGTGATGCAGGAGGAGCAGCAGCCACAAAGGCAACTTGTCCTGACAGAACTCCACTGAAAGGTGCTGTGTTTGCCCACACGATGCAGACCCAGCTCTAGTGGAGTCAGTGTGTCCTTTAAAAGGAGATGGATTTGTGCAATACTTTTAATAGTAAGTAATTGTTTCTTATTACTCCTCTTGTATTAAAAAAGAAAAATAATTATCAACATGTTAGAAGTAAATAGGGACAAAGTCTCTACCCAGTGAGTGATCCAGCAGCTTGATTCAGTACTTGCTGAAGCAGCTGAGAGTATTTGTACTGTCAGATTCATTAAAAGGAGGGGTGGTAAACAGCCTTTGTTTTTATTTTTATGGGAAATTCACTCATCATTTCTGCTGAGCCTTTGGCTGAGACTCCTATTTTTCTAAGAAATGAGTGATCAGATCCTGGCAGCGCTTTCAGTCATTTAAAGAGACAACAGGAAACAGGCTGTTCCCTGGGAGGCAGGTACCAGGGAAGTGGCACATGGACACAAGGGCTGTTTGCAAAGGCAAATAGAAAAGCCCACTGACCCCTTCCTCACTCACAACTCCAACTGTCTAACATTAAGAGCTTGACATCTTCAGCATCAATAAAACACCTCAGCAAATTAGTTATTATGCAAGTGTTTTTCCCTTTCTTTCCTTTACTGGGAAAAAGGTCATGGGGGTGAGTTCTCTTTAGCCTGTGCCATCTCCTGATGTCTAAGATAACCCAGTGGGAGCCCAGAGGGTGTCCCCTGCTCCTCACAGCCCTGTGAAAAAACAGTGCTATCAGGCTTTTAGGTGTTACGAACATCCAACACAGGTACTGGAATAAATGTTGGATCTGATTCTCTATCCAGAATATCCACTCCACCAGCTCCTCACATTTAATTATCTCTGTATGAGCAGCCCCCCCTGCACCACCTGCTCACTTTTGTTTTAGCATCGCTCGGCTCCTGAGCAGCGACACGGAACTCGAGGCAGGGAGCCTTGGATGGGTACAGGCTTTGCAGGAGGAGCATGGCAATGAGGGCTGGGACACGTGCCACATGCTCATCCCACTCATCTATTTTATGAATCAGGACTTGGTCCTATTTGCTAATGTTTGTCTGTGTAACCTTTGCTGTCAATGGGGCCGGTGCTCTGATGTCAGCTGCTGGACTCCGAGCACTGGCAGCTGGTGTCCCTGGCCAGCTCCCAGCCTACAATTCAATTTTCCTACCATTCACTTGAGAAGACAGGAAAAAACATGTTTCTGCCTGTTTGTGGCATCAAGACATAAAGGGCTCCAGTCTGCAAGGTCATTTGAGGCTTTTCTATGGGAAAGCTCAGATAAATCAAATAGTGGTGCAAAGTTAATACACCTTCACTTATGGTGCAATAAGCTACAGTAAACTAAGGCTGGTTTAATCCTGAATAAAAATCCCATCATGGAGTTTAACATCTCCTAGGCATTGTACATTAACAACCCCTCACACAGGCCAGTCTGGAGATATTTTACTCTCATCCCAATCTTGTGAATAGTGGAAAACTACTGCAGAGCTAAAAGCCATTTATTCCTGTAAATAAGGGAACCACCCAGGAAGTGAGGAGCTCTGGTCTCCTTTATCATACTGACTTACTTTGTGACTTTTCCTATGGCATTTTGGGAGCCTCAGTATTTATATTGCCTGTTGGGATTATTAGTGTCTTCCCTGCCGTTATGAAGGGCTTTAAGATCTCCAGAGATACATGGAGAAATTTTTCCTCCACTGTTCCCCCAGTACAGGCTGTCCAGGGAGCTGTAAATATGTACAACTGTAATGGATGGGCATGCTCAAGTCTGTGTCTGGAGGGCTGAACACAGTTACTGTTCAAAGAAGAGGGGTGAAGGAGTTCACTCATCCTCACACCCAGCTTTTACCAGTTTGTCTCTCCCTAGACTGACAAAAGAAAGCAAAAATGGTGACACCTAGTGAAATACCTGTGATGCATTAAATAAAAACTCTGTGAAAACCAGAATCAATGTCCCCAGGGCACAACTCTGTTCCATTAACTGTTTGTCACTCATCATGCTTGTTATTATTTCCATCATGCTGGCAGTGTTATCATTTGGGACCATTTCCATGGCTTTAAAGGTTTAGGAAGCAGGTATTTATTTCAACGCAGCCAGTAGGACATAAAAAATTCCACTGACTCAGACAGGACTGATTTGTTACGGAACAGCTCTTGAAGCATTTTAATGTGTCTGAACCCAAACTCTCATCCCTTTTCCACATATTTTAATTAATGTATGGCTTAGCAGCAAGACCTTGAGTGAACACGTTCTCTCTTGTTGTGAACTGCTGATAATCTCCTCTCTTTAGTACAAGAGCTCTGAAGATGAGACTTGATGGACAGTAAGAAGTCGGGATCACTTCACTTTTCTTCACTGCCTGGGATGCAAACAAAAGAAACCAAAGCAAGTTCCTGCCTGTTGAAATTCCAGGAGCTTGAGCTGCATTCCAGCACGACTGAGGGGTGTTTTGAATCTTTTCTCGTATGCATCAGCACTGCATTACTCCCAAGCAACTGCACTTTCAGTTAGTTATTATTAACAGTAATGGATTGACTACCAATAGTTCTCATTAATTTCCATGGCAATATTGCCTGAATCAAGATAACAGTTTCTTTGAGTTGTGTAACTAAAGTTCATAACGTGAAGGAATGCAATCCAGGGGAAGTGCTCAGATGGAGGGAAGTGACCGACCTTGCATAACCTCCCTAAGGCCAAACTTCCCTTCATAACCAGCACGCTATATTCCTAATTTTCAAAAAATGTGGAACAGTTTGCACTTTCAGCCTATGTCCTCTGGGCTTCATTCTCCAGCATGCCTCACAGCTTTCCTGAAACATTTCACCCACACATTTATACATTACATTTCTCCTAATGATGGATGGCTGGAGCTTCCATAAGAGAAGATGTAACAGGAAAACAAACAACAGCAGAAAAATTTAAACCCACATTACTCTCCTCTTCTTTATCTTGCTAAGATTGTTGTTTCTGCAGAAAACAGCTGAGACTACGGCTGATTTAGACATTAAATTATGGATTTTCCACTTTATCAAAAAACTCCAAATAAAGCTTTTTTTGGTCACCTGGCCATTTGGTGAAGTAGAATAGAGGCAGTCAGTAAGAATTAAAACATTTCCCAGAATGTACAGAGGGAAATGTTATGAACAAAGAGGAATCTGAGTGGGCGTTAATTCCTCGCCCTGCTATGCTGGTAGGATTATATCTCAGGCTTTCAGAGCAGGAAAAGGACGTTGCAGGCATAATGGCATGGGATATCAATCAGATAACTAAATCTAATTACAGTTAACCGGTTAACTCCAGCAACATGAAGGCAACTGGCCGAGTGCCACAACAGAAAGGAGATTCAGAGGAACAATTTCTCAACACATTAAACAACTTCTTGTAAGGACTAGTTCAGATCAGACAAGAGGTTATGCTTGACTAACTTTAAAAGACACGAGGTTTGTATAAGAAAGAATGGTATCTTAATCCCTCATTAGTGGTAACCCCAAATTCAGCTTTCCTAGGGAAAGAATTGCATCAAAATGTCAGGACATGACTCTGAATTTTAGTAGATTTATATTCTGAGGGAGAGAGCCATTAATAAAATATATTGTGGGTAAACAAAATGTCTCAATAGTGCTGCTGAAGGGAGCAGAGACACGGGTTCCTAACTTTCAAGTCCTTATTTCAACACAGTTTGTGATACTCTGGGACTGTAAAAACCACAATTGTACTTCTTGCTTTTAGTGCATCACAGTTAAATCACACAAGGTGTGAGACAGAGCTCTTTGAGGCATCCCAGACTGCAAATACCCCGAGCTAGGTGAACGCTGGCTGATTACAGAGACAGAGAAGAGGCAGAAAGATGTTCCAGCAGTGACTGAGGTGGCTCCCCGTGCTCCCACAGCACCATGACCCTGAGCACTGTGCTGTGCCATTGCCCTAAGCTGAGTTTGCCCTGACGGTGCCTGAAACCCACCCGGGGACCCCCAGAACCCTGTGCTGAGGGAGCCACGAGGAGTGTGGGGCCATGAGATGCTCAGGGGGCCGAGGGGATGGGAGGTACCTGCAGAAGGTGCCATGTCCTGCTGTCCATGCCCTCCTGCACCCAGGGTGTGTGTACATGACTCTGTCTGTGTTTGAGGGGGACTCTGCCCCTCTGCTCCACTCAGGTGAGACCCCACCTGGAATACCCTGGGGTTCCTGCACAGGACATGGACCTGTCGGAGCAGGTACAGAGGAGGAACCAAGATGATTGAAGGGTTGGAGCAGTTCTGATAAGAGGAAAGGCTGTGGGAGAATTTGGATTGTTCAGCCTGGAGAAGACTTTGGGGTGACCTAATTGCAGCTTTTCAATATAGAATCACAGAATCACAGAATCTGCTGAGCTGGAAGGCACCCCCAGGGTCATCGAGTCCAACTCCTGGCCCTGCACAGGACAGCCCAAGAATTCCATCACGTGAGAGCGTTGTCCAAATGTTCCTTGGTCTCAGACAGGCTCAGTGCTGTGATCACCTCTCTGAGGACTCTGTTCCAGTGCTCAGCCACCCTCTGGGTGAAAAACTTCTCATATCCAACCTAAACCTCCCGACTCAGCTTCACGCTGCTCCTGAAGGCAGCCCACAAGAAAGGTGGGAGGGAGAGTATTTACCAGGGCATGTAGTGACAGGACAAGGGGGGATGGCTTCACACTGACACAGAGGAGGCTTAGATTTGTTTAGTCATCATTCCTGGAAGTGTTTACGAACAAAGACTAGATGTGGCACTTAGTGCCATGGTCTAATTGGCAAGGTGGTGTCAGGTAATCGGTTGGACTCGGTGACCTCAAAGGTCTTTTCTATCCTAACTGATCCCGTCATTCTGTGATTATAGATTTGGAAGAAATGTTTTGTGAGGGTGGTGAGGAGCAGCTGCGGTTCTGGAAGTGTCCAAGGCCAAGTGCACGAAGCAATGTGGTCTAGTGTACGCTGTCCCTGCCCACGGCAGGAGAGTGGGGGTGACACTGGATGAAACCTTTAGGATTCTCTCCCACCCCAGCCATTCCACCACGGCACCGCCGCCTCTCCCCTCACGGCCGCCGCGCTCCCCGCACCGCCCACAGCGCATGCGCCCCGCCCTTCCCCGGCGCCCGCAGCGCGCAGGCGCGGGCCCGCCCCCGCCCGGCACCGCGAACGACGGGCGGCGACGCGCGCCCCTCCCGCGCAGGACGGCGCTGCCCCGGCGGCATGAGGGGAGAGCGCGGCCGGCTCCGAGCGGTAAGGACGGCGCCGAGCCTCCCGGGCTCCCGCCCGCGCCCCGCGTCCCCCCAGCCCCGCCG
This sequence comes from Sturnus vulgaris, assembly GCF_052056855.1. Classification (NCBI taxonomy): domain Eukaryota; kingdom Metazoa; phylum Chordata; class Aves; order Passeriformes; family Sturnidae; genus Sturnus; species Sturnus vulgaris. The sequence continues at coordinate 7,725,779 of NC_142262.1, forward strand.
CCCTGCCCCGCGGCAACTTTCCCATTGTCCGCCTGCTGCCCGCCGGGGAGCCTCGCGGAGCAGTCGGCGCTGCCCGTAGCGGACGGGGGCGGGTAGTGGTGATGATGATGATGATGATGATGGTGGGGCGGGGGTCGCGGTCCTCGGGCGGGTCACGGCGGCGCTGCGGTCGCTGCGCTCCGGCCGCCCCGGGCAGGCGGCTGTGGCCGGGTCCCTCCGGGGCAGCGCGGGGCTGTCACAGGTGTCCCGTCCCCTCCCGGAGTGTCCCGGAACCCTCCGGGGCAGTGCGGGGCTGTCACCGCTGTCTCTCCATCCTGTCCCTTCCCGGAGCGTCCCGGATCCCTCCGGAGCAGCGCGGAGCTGTCACAGGTGTCCCTTCCTTCCCCTGGCGGGGTGTCCCGGTCGCTGTAGGGCTGTCACAGGTGTCCCGTCCCCTCGCGGGCTGTCCCGGGTCCCTGCGGGAGAGCTCGGGGCTGTCACAGGTGTCCCCACGTCCCGTCCCCTCCCGGGGTGTCCCTGTTCCGCCGCGGCGAGAGGAACGCGGAGTTTCTTTGTTGTGTAACTCGTTTTGTCTGGGGATTAGAGAGGCTTTGTGCTGATTCAGGTGGGTTTGTTATTTTTTTTAAAACAAGCGGGGCAGTCATGGGTAAATTCTTCTCAGGGCTGGGATGTCGGAGAACTTTCCTGTGGCTCGGGGGGTTGTTCTTGGCTCCGGCCGAGCTGCGGGGCTGGAGCCCCTGACGGACGGAGAAGTGAAGCGAACTTGCTGTAGCGAACCCATCTCTCGCTGAAATGAGGCTGGCTCGCAGCCCGCCGTTCATATGCCCGTGCTACTGCCAGGATTTTTCAATAAACGTAATTGCAGTCGAGAGAGTTCGGGTCAAGCACTTTGCTGGGTAGAAGCAGGCACGAAGCCTTTGAGTAATTCCTCTCCGCGTTGCCAGTGAATCTTTCCTGGCCGCGTAGTGGAATTTTTCTCGAAGTTTATTTCCCCAACTATCTCATAAGTTTCTCTCTCAAAAGTTTCAATTTTTTTGGAGATGATCAAGGAACGCCTTTGATCCATCAGTGTGCTTTAGTAATCTATTTTTTCCTTCTTTCTGCAAACAAGCATTTTTAACACTTTTTTTAACCTCTGTTTGTGCTTTCTGTGTTTCTTTCTTGGTTTTTTTCCCCTCCCAGTCCCTGCTCTGAGCAGGGCAGCCCACATACTGTGCTGGGGGACTGGGAAATGCTTTTCTGCCTGTAGCTGGGATGTGTCAGTGTTTAGTTCTCAGCAGCAGCAGCACAGGAAATGTCACCATCCTGACAAAGAGTCATAAAATATGTTGAAGATTTGTTACTAAAAGTGGACTAAAATGTGCTAATTTTATGTAGTCTTTGGAAGAAATGATAAGTCATTTCTGACAGAAATATATATATAGCTTTTCAGGGCCCCTGTTGGGCCTTTAAAAAGGTTGTCAGGGAATTGTGAAGGATTTCCTGTGGAATTGCTAACGTGGTACCACGCACAGACTAATTGTAAGAGAAAATTGAAAATGGCTTCCTACGTCTGACAGATGGTTTTAAAAATTTCTTTTCCAGGTTTGAGTTGATCTCACTAAACTGCAGCCATGGTGCAGAAGTACCAGTCCCCCGTACGGGTGTATAAACACCCTTTTGAGTTAATTATGGCTGTAAGTATTAATTTTTGCTGTAATTTCCTTCTTGAGAGTTCCTTGTGTTGCTGAGTACTTGCTGGGCTTTGTTTGTTAGATACTGTAGAACATACAAAGCTGAAAACAAAATGTGAGCTATGAGAGCTGTGTGTTCAATGGTTTCTTCTCTGCCCTGAATATTTTCTTAATATAATGTGCTCTCCTTTTCTGCCAAAGTTTCGATAGTGTTTACAGATGTATTTGAAAGTTAGAGCAAAAGTAAGATTGAAGTGTACTGGAAGTTGATTACTGGGGGCAGACTTCTTTAGAACAGGAGGAAATGTCATGTACACTGATTAAAACATTCTTATGGTTATGTCTTCATCAGGGTAAAATTTACAGGATTAGAGAGCACAGAGAAGGCCGTGAAAGCAAGGATATGCCTGAATGAAAAGGGAGAATGGACAATGGGAACATTTTGAGGGAAGAGAAGAAAAAGCTTGGTAGGGAGGCCAGAGAGATGAACAAAAAGCCTTTTGGGTGCACGTTGCTAATTGGTGTGATTGTGGTACAAACAGTAATGAAAAGTAAGGAATTTAATTAGGTTCCCCTTTTTATTTCTCTCCCTTCTCTCCCTCCCTTTTCTCTCCTTTTAGAAAACAGAGTGGAAGTAGGTATTTGACATTTTCAAGTATATTCAGTTGAAACCACAGATGTGGGGCTCTTATGAGTTTCAAAGAGCAATTAAGGAGCTTTTCACTGATAAAAACAGTTAAAAGTGAACCTTAATCTAAATAATAATTGTTTGATTTCGCTTGCTGAAAATGCTGTGTTTAATGGCTTTGGAGGAGAGTTTTAATAATGCTCATAGTGTAAATATTTAGATAGATCACATGGTTTGGAGTGCAGGGTTCCTTACAGAAGTGATCCTTTGCAGTCACAGGGCAAAAAAGGATTAGATCACTCTGCAGGGAATACTTGCATTTCTTTTTATCTTATTCCTAAGGCTGCCTCCAGTGTTACAAATGTCGGTCTTGCTCTTGCAGACACTTCAAGGCAGAGAGTTGTTATTTTGCTGAGCAGTGAAGAAGCCAACTGTGATATGTGTAAGGTCTTTTATGAGTTCAGTAACTCTGACAGCTGGGCTTCAGGTGGGCTCTCCGTGAAATTTGATAGTGTCTGTGACTTTAGCCTGCAGTAGATCAATGAGCCAAAATTAATTTCTTAAATGAAATTCCCTGGCTGTTTGCTAAACTGATGAGTCTTTACCTTGCTGCTGAATTGAAGGCAAAAATTCTTCCCCTGGGTTATTTCTTCAAGGATATTTTGAGTGAAAATGCTGACATCAGAATTGTCCACAACACTTTGCTGGGTGTAATTAGAAACACTTCTGACTATTAGTATTAACTGAGAGGTCTCAAACTTTTCTGTGTCTTGGGGATAATATCTGAAGAATAATATTTAACAGATATAAAGTCTTCCCTTACATTAAAGCTTTTCTTTAGAAAGCAAGAGGCTATAGTAGGTATGCAACTAGGATAAAATAATAGTTAAAAATTAAAAGTGAACTAAGAAGAGAAGAATGCTTGTAAAAAGAAACAGCCAGACAGTATCCTTTCTGAGACTGGAAGTTTAGCTGAGCAATAATACATCTGGTTTATTTAGTCTGTGTCAGAGCAGTGGGTTATCACTTGTACTTGTTCAGAATGTGAGTGCTGGATGAACATCCTCCCCCTGCCATGTTGCTGCTGTTACTGATTTTTAAAACTTGTAAAATTCCTGCTGGTGATCCATCAAAACTGTCCATGCATTTTCTGAAGTGTGTAGAGGAGTCCATGAGCCAAATTCTGTGAGGAATATAAACAGTATATACAAGCTTGATGCTTTTTGTTCCTGTTTTGTTACTGTTTCTCCTTGGTTGAACAGTGGTTGCATAAGTTGATGAAGTATTTCTGGAAGGAATACTTGTATCAAATTCTGTGCTCAGTAAAGTGGAAGCACTACGTTGCATATTCTCAACAAAAAAAAAGTGCTATAATGTTATTTTAACAGTGCCAGCAGCTCTTCTGAAAGGAGGAACTGCCTGCTGTATACAAAGCTTGAATTTAAATCACCCAATAAATGACTTACGTGTTGTTTGATTTTCCTCTGTTCCTCTCTTTTTATTTGCACGCAGCCCTTGAGAGAATGTGTTCTCAAACAGAGATTTAAACCCACACCCAGAGATCTGTCATAAAAAAAAATCTCTCGAGAAAACTTTGGTCAGTGTGGCAGCAGGGTTCTGTGTGATGAGTTGTCTTAAAAAATCAGTTTCTAGCCTGGCTCTTGTGTGAGATCTCATCTTTGTGTTCAGGTGCTGAGTACTGTTAAAAATTCTGTTTGGCCAGTTGTCCTCCCTTCCCTGGGCATTCTGTGGAACTCCAGAGGTAATTCTCTCTCTGGAGTAGTGAGGAAATTCACCAGTGTCAATGAAACCCATGTGCACTGGGAAGGTTCCCTGGATGATGTGTGTTGCAATTGCAAATTAGAACTCATTAAGTCAAACTAATATTTAGCCTTCAGATCAAGAAATCAGCATTAATTTTTCTTTTTTAGAAGCCACTGAGTGAATGCCACTTGCTGAGCGAGTAATTTACAGTGCAAACTTCCGATTTTCCACTTTCCCCTTCCTGGGTTTCCAAGAGGTACTTGAGGGAGAATGGAGCACAATCAGCATTCCATTCATGCAGCTCTAGTGTGTTCCCAGGGAACTTTGTTCTCTGGGAAGGGTGACTGCAGCTCTATATTAAGACAAACACTGGATTTAATTCCACTTTGATCTAAGCCAAGTTTGTCAAGGCAAAAGTGTTTTGCAGGCAATTATGATATAATGATTTCTAAAATAGACAAAAGTCAAAATTCTTTTCCTGAGTTAAATTGATGTTGGAAATAAGTTTCTCTGTTATGCTTCCTCCACTGAAATCCAAAACTCAGGGGTTGAGCCCTAATATATCTCTATATATGACAATATCCTTAAGGCATGACCCCTTATCTCCCAACTGGGAATTGGTGAGGCTGAGGCTGGGAGGGAGTGGGAACATCCATTGCTTCAAAGCTTCCAACCTTCCCTCATCATTCAAGTCCAGCTGTGTAAAATCTAATACAAGCTATTTCCCTTGAAGATTTCCTTCTACTGGCAAATTGTGTGGTTCCAGATAATGTTTAAGATGCAAATCTTTTAATGAAACTATTTCCTCAACTTGAAAAGATTCTAGAATTGTAGGCCAGAAATTACCACACTTTAGTCTGACACACCTAACCCAGGCCAGATGATTTCACCAAATAGTTTCCGAAGCTGACATGATGATTTTTGGCTGCTCTGTGGAATATCTGTTATAATTAACCTCTTGGAATCTCTGTGTGTTAGTGGATATGTATTTGAAAAAGCACCCAGAGCAGCAGCTTGCACAGCTGTTCAGGAGACTGAATAGAATCTCACTTCTCCTCCTGTGCAGAGTTTACGTAATGCTGGAAGCAGCTGAAATGTGGAAAAATGGCTGTTTACTTAGACTCACTTGTCAAGTTACCAAGGTTAAATATACTGAAGAAAAACTGAGAAGCTGCTTTTAGAAAACTTCCAAAGATTACAGATTCCTTTTTTATTTTCTATTAGCTTAAAGAGGTTTACATTTAAAGTAATACAGGGACTTTGCTGAATAAGTGGTTCTTAATATTAAAAGACAGTTAAGAACTTGAATCTTCCTTAACACACGAGGCTAAAATTAACTTTGGAGATTCGCAGCTCATTTTCAGTCTGACATACTTTAGATAATTCCCCTTGAGTTTAATTTCCAAAGTAAATTTAAATAAGGAATAATCAGTTGCAATGGCATTTCAAGGGTGGAATTTATGCAAATGGAAAAGAAATAAGATGTTTGAAAAAGCACACATTGGATTGAACCATTGACCAGCGGGATTTTTCTTGTTAAGTTTCTGAAAGCTCTGTGGAAAATGTATTGCTCTTCAGCCCATTTAGAAAATGTCCTATTTACAGTCACAAATTACTTAGTTTCAGAAATAATGTGGATTTTAAAAGTGGATCTCCCATTTTGCCACTGTTATGATGGAATAGCTGAAGTATCTCAAACATTAATCTTTCCTAGTAAGTATAATGTGTAGTGCCTTTGATTATATTATCATTTTAATGGTTCAAATTTGCTGCTTTGGAACATCATGCTGACTGGCTCTCTAGCTTTATAGATCTAAAAAATAGTTCTTAAGGTATATCTCATGAATTAAAGTATCCTTAAATTACAGGTGAGTAATAAGATTGTAAATGGGATAAATATGCTTCAGTGATAAGAGTAGATTAGAAAAAAAATCATCTGTTTTTCCAGATTGACAATTCAAAGTATAATCCCTTGATCTAGGTTGTAATGAGCTTCCTGATCAGCACTACATTATTATTTCACTGTAAAAGTTATCACTTTAAAAAGTCATCTAAAAAAAATTCAAACTGTGTCAAGCTAAGTGCCATACCTGTTCATAAATACTCACCAATTTTATTCCTTCCAGTCTCATTTTGTTTTCCTGGAAAAAATGCATTTCACACATCATGTGAAGAGGGGCTGAAAGGTTGGTGAGAAAAAGGAAGCTCTTTCTGCAAGTGCTTTTGAAAGCACAAAGTAGGCTTTAAATATATAGAGGAGTATTTTATTCCCCTGATGCTGTGCACTTTGCTGAGAATTTGTCTTGGATACTTAAATCCTGTGGAAGGAAATAAACTTGAGTGTCTGCTCTCAAAACCTGAGCTGTTTTCCTTTCTGTTGTAGAACTCCCAGAGTCTCATCTGCTTTGCTTCTTGTCTTTGTTGAAAACTCAGCCTTATTTGCTGTTGGTAAAGCTGTGGTGGAGCAGAGCCTTGTGTGAAATTTCTGAATTTGTATTAAATACCTGGAGTTTCACTGCTGGTTGATGGTGGATCCTGTGTTAGCACACAGTGTAAGAACAAATGATTATTTGGCCACTTGTTTGGAATGAGCTGTGGGTAACAAATGGGAGTTCACTTAAGCACTAGGAAAAAATATTGACTTAGCAGCCTCCGAAGAGTGCAATTTATGTGTTATTTTGTGATCTGCTTAGCTATTTCCATGCTTGGTTTCCTGGGTATTTTTTTTGTTTGTTCTTTTTTTTTTTTTTTCTTTTGGGCAAACACATGACCTGACTCTGGCTGACAGCTGCAGTTTTCTTGTTCACTGAAAGCTTTGAGTCAGTTTTTAACAAGTCTTTTACACTTTAAAGGCTAAGCCACCACTACTGTCACACTCTGAAAGGTGTCAGAAGAAGGAAAATATGTATCAAAACAGTTCTTGTGTTTTGTTCTGAAAGCCCTCCAAGCTTTTCACCCTTTGCAGGTGTTTTAGCTCTGGTGTGAAGTGCTGCTCTAGGATCTGTTGATGCAGCCAAGTGATGTTGCCTTTGAGTTCAAACTCTTAAATATGTGGGAATCTGGCAGAAGAGAAGAGATTTCATATCCTGCAGAGTCCTGGGCACTCAGGGTTCTACAGTTACAGTCTGGAGAAGGTTTAACTTCCTGCTCGTGGTCTAATGTGTCCTTAGACAGTAAGAAGCATGTGTAAAAGCCTTCAAAACCTTGTGGGAAAGAGATAAGGTGAATTTCTGGGGGGGGATTGATTAAAAAAACAAATCCAGTGAGAAGCCAGAGGTTGCTCAGAGATCAGAATGATGTGTTTCCATATTGCTTGGGCAGTCTGTGCTGCCCGAGGACTTCAGTTGGAGTCCAGAATCTGGAACCCAGAATTGAGGGGGTTTTTGTTATAACCAGGATTGAACTTTTGCTTTGAACTTTCTTTGGAGTCAGTATGTTCCTGGAGGGAGGCCAGTGATGGAATCTGTAAGCTGTTGCATTCTGAATGTAGAATGAATCTTCTGAGAATATGCAAGGAAAGCTGTTAATTAGCTCAAGTTGAAATTAATTACAGGTTGGTCTTAAATGGTCTATTTCTTTTTCTCCCAAGTGAATTTGTCTTCCAGTTTTTTCATGTAGTTTAAAAATACTGTGCATGTATTCTAAATGAAGAACTAGGATTTTAAGCTGAATTATTTAAGACTTTATTTCATTTTTGTGATAGAGTTGAGGCAGGTCAGGTTAGCAGCTCATGTAAAATGTTAAGTAAGGCCTATTACAGGTAGTTTAATAATTTTACTTTCTCACAGTTGAAGTGCAGCTGGTCTCAGCCATCAGCAGTCAGTCAGTGGTGTTTGAGACCAGAGCCCTGCCAGGGAGCCGAGCTGGTGGCAGAGCTGGTGGCAGCATGGCTGGCAGGGCTGCCTGGCATCCTCTGGGCTCTGCTGCAGCCTGGAGCAGCACTGCCAAGAGAGTACAAGGCACCAGAGAGCCATCACAATTGGAGAGCTGCTCTCAAGTTCTTGGCTTTTCTCTGCATTGCTTTTGCTCGAGTCGTGCTGATTTCAGCCCAGTCCGCAGAGGTTTTCAGTTTGTGGTTCAGGGCCTGTTTCTTCTGAGGGTCAGAGAAACACCAAGGTCTGGTTTCCCACTGTAGCTAAGGCTGCTGCTCTTGCTTTTTTGCAAAGACACGTTCATCAGCAAGCCAGCCTAGGGACAGAGCTGGGCCAGAGCTGTCTTGGAAAAAAGGAAGATAAATTCCTTGTCAACCCAATTTCCTCACTGGGCTCCCTTAAGGCTGCTGAGCACCCCTGTAGGAGCAGGTGCTCGTCCCCCCCCGTGCTGTGGGTGAGCTGCTGGCAGCTGGCTGCAAGAAAGAGGAGTCAGCAGAGCATCTGTCACTAGGGCTGCACTCTGGGAGCCCTGATTCCGTTGGGGAATAATTAGGGATCTGCAGTTTGAAAAATGCAGAAGCTGTTTGCTGTAACACTAAATGGAGGGGCCATTAGAAACCTGATTCAGCAGTCTTCAGGTATTATTTAACAGTGCAAAGTACTTGCAAATTGCACTTAATGGCTTGGAGTTGTGGATTCTGTGTGTTGCTTTGGCATAAAGGGGGCTTGACCTTGCTTCAGAAAAATGAAAATTACAAATTTCTGTCTTGTATGCATGTGAATGGACTGGCTGCCTGTCTTGCTTTGTATTCGTGTGTAAAACTTCACATTTGAGCATTTTCAATCTTGGACTTCTCTTGGGTTTTACTTCATTATAATTTGTTTTGGGTTCTATATATCAGCAAATTTAAAAATAAAAATAACACTGGGCTACCAGCTTTAACTCTGATGACAGCAGAGGGATTGTGGGAGGGAGCAAAGAGAAGCTAGTCGTTTGCATTACAAATGAATTTTTATTTAAACGGTTTCAATTCTTAATTGTGCATGTTTGGGCTCTCTTAAATTACTGATTCAAGATTTTGTCATGGTCAGATTGATGAAGTTAAATACCTAAATGTGTGGGGCTATGGATTACTAGATAATTGCAGCAGTTTTCATTTTGTTGGTATTTATGCTCTCATGATTTGAGTACGGATGCATTTTGGAATGTATGCAGATCAATTTGTGCAGGAGTTGAAAGCCACACTGCAAACCTCACCATCTCAGCCTGTCTGATAACTTCTGCCGTGCCTACTGCTGCTGAAATATTAAATCATATCTCTGTGACAATCACAGATCTCAGTCTGTGAAAATGAGCATTTCCCTGGTGATGGTCAGGGTGCCCATGTGCCATTTAGAGTTGTTTATGCCACAGCAGAAGGGAGCAGCTTCCTGATGAGAGCACTTCCTTTCTTGCGTGCATTGTGTCCCTTCATTTAGTGTGAAATTCAAATGCCACAGACATTCAGTCCAGTTCAGGCATACCAGGCAGCAGAAGCCTTTCCAGAGGATTTTTTTTTCAGACTATTTCATTCAATGTGTAAATTATACTGTATAATTTGCAAAACTCTTTGCTGTGCAATTCATTGGCTTGTAGATAGATAAGTTCTTCATTACTGAATTCAAGGCTCTATGAAATTACTTATTTCTATTGAAGTGTTTCATGGTGTGCGTGGTGCAGCTATTGAAGTTGTAGTGAAAAGGATTTAAAGCAATTTCATTTGAACTTGTTTGTTCTGTGTTGACTAAACCGACTCATGTTTTGTTTGCATTTCTTTGTTGTAAAGGAGGGTGAAGAACAAAGAAGTGATTGTCTGTAATCTATGACTTTAATTTCTTTTTAGAAAAGAATCAAATGACTCTTGACTGTTCCATTTTTTTATTGCCTTACCTTTTGAAGCTAGGTGATGTTTTCTATGTTTTATTGGGGAGCAGATGCAGGGGTGCAGAAGTTGTACCATGCCAGTAATGGATCTTGCACTGGTATTACCTAGTTATTGAGATCTGGATGATTAATTAGGATATTTTTTTTTTTGTCTCTTAATGAGAAGCACAGAACTGGATTGTACCATGAGGCCTCTCTAGTGCTGCCTTTCAGGCAGTGGCCAAGGGCAGTATCTGCCTCTAGGGGAGAGGATAAGAATGAGATAAACATATGGTAACACTCTTAGGATACTCTCTCATCCTCCAGCAATGCAATTTTATGTCTTGACAGCCCTTCTGGTCCAGAATGTGCCGTTGTCAGGAATAACATCTCATGTGCTTCATTTCTTGTGCTCCCAATTCCTTCCTGGAGCTCAGTGAACTCTGTGCTGACACCCTCCAGCAGGAGCTGGTGCTTCATGACACGCTGTGTCAGGAGATGGATCCTTTTCCTTGAGCCTGGCAGAGCTTGCTCAGCCTCTCACCTCCTGCTGCTCGTGTCACAAGAGGCAGCACAGCCTGGCTCAGGCCCTCTTACATGTGGCAGGTCCAGACCCTCTGGTCTTAAATGGCTCAATTTCATGGTGGTGCCTTAGTAAGTTCAGTAGTTTATGATTTCACTTGAGGAACTGCTGCTCTTGGATTTCCACCATCAGTTTTTTGCCTTTTTGAGGGTCTCCTAATACATCAGACATGGTTAGAGGTATTTTTTTGTTACACTTCCTAGCTTGAGATAAATAGTGTGCAGGCTCCAGACTCTATCATGCTGCATTTTGATGACATTCCATTGACATAAGTGAATCGTTGAGACTTAAAATGATGCACTTAAAACTTTTTAATTGGTTTACTTAACAGAATATGGCTGCTCTGTACGTGGAAGTTGATATTTTGCTGGTCCAAAAGCCAAATCAAGGCCTTGCTATTTATCTTGAATTTTGTGTTCTTCTGGAGAAGCTCTCTGTACTAATGACAGTGTTGGAAGAGTGAAATCACTGGGGCACTGCTCAGAGGCCAATTGCCTCTGGGCCAAATGAAAACCTGGTGGGTGAAGTCTAAGGCAGTGAAGTCAAACCTGTTCCACTGAACCTTCATGGATGGGGGAGGAAAGTCTGGAGACATTTTTTTCTTGTGGTAGTACAAGTCTTTAACCTCTCAGGCAATGGTTTAATGAGGATTTCTGAGCCCACACTGTAGCAGTGCTGTAGTCATCCTGTCCTCCTCCACTCATAAATTAGATTTTGTCTGCACAGTAATAATTTTATTTAAAATAGCCTAACATATTCCAGATGTTAAACATGTTGTAACAGACCTTCTTATTGAAAGTGTCTGTGATTCTAAGACCAAACAAGTGACGAATACTAATTATAGGGCTCATAAAAGTGAGACTTAAGCGTGGTACAACAGAGCAGCAAGGAATATTTGACTGTTCTAAAAATAGATCCTCAGTGGACACATTGGGATTGCAGCTGAATTTTAAAAAACTGACTGCAGAGGAACTAGACATGCAATTTCTTAACTGGAAAAGGAAAGGGGAAGCCAAGCCCCAAATTCTGCTTTGTGTGACAATACCCCGTTCCTGTGAAATGCCTGTTGGCAACACAGAGCGTGCTTGTGATTGTTCAGCTGCTGTAAGACAGGGAATGATAATTAGAAGAAACGGTAGGACAAACTTAATGATTTACGGTTGGTTTTATGTGTGTCTCTTAAACAAATTCACAGAGAGATACGTTCCTGTGTTATGAAAAGGGCTGTGTACTGCCAGTGTTGCAGAGAAATAGGAAATGCTTAGGAATAGCTCACATTCCTCTGTAATCACATGTCGGTCTCCAGGCATTTAAGCTTTCCCTGGCCTGTCGCCAGCCTTTGCTGTGATGCTCTTTTGGAGGTCAGCCTCTTCTCCAGAGTACTTTAACCTTGAGCCAATAGAGTTGTGTCCTGTGCAATTGGGGTCAGAAGCCAAGTTTCCTCTCGTAGGAACTACTGAAGTTGACTCTAATTGCAGGGCACATTCTGTCAAACAAAGTGTTGTGCCTGGAGCTACGTGGCTTCTGGGCCAGGCTGATTTCCATCTGTCTAGCTTGGAACACGGGCAGGGCAGGCATTTTTCTCTGAATATAGAACAGTGTTGCAAATGTGTTAGATATAAACAAGTTGCAGTGACATTGCAAGTCCATCTTGTATTTCTGTTGCCCCCACGAGGCCAGGTAAGATCTGTGTATGTTGAGGAGCAGCTTGGAGCAGCACAGCTGGAAAGTCTGTCCTTGATATTCCACCTTCAGTCTAGACCAGAGCAATGTCAGTTGTTTTCTAAGCAGCACTTTCATCCTGGCCTCTCGGTCATAAGCCAGCCTAACCTGAATGATCAGGCTTTCCCAGCTAACTCCAAAGGAAAGGAAGATTAAAATTGATTTATTTGCATTCGGCGTGGTTGTTGGGTTTTCTGTCTTTAACCTTTTGGTTTTTTGAGGAAGCAGTGCTACTTGCCCAGCTCCTCTATTCCAGCTTCTCATTTTAGAGATTCGTGTCTCGAGATTGTGCAGAGGCTGCAGTTGAAGTTTCTCTTGCTCACTCTTTAGTGGAGTGGCACTTGGGCACTTTGGCCTCTGGATTTCCCAGAGGGGGGAGAGAATTAATGATTCTCTTGTGTGTGCCTGGGAGGTAAAGCAGATGTAAGTCAAACTCCTACACAGGCTGTCCACTTTCTCCTCTGTCCTGCCTTCTTATTGAGGTGTCCTCTGAAGATGGACATTTAGGCTCCCATAGAAGAATCAATTACACAATTCCACCTGTGAAAATTTATTTAAGCCAACCACAGATGACTCAGATCTGTTTTAAAGTAACCACTCTTCAAATTAAAGTCACGTTGAGGCATGTCTGTGGTTATTGAAGATGATCTTTTACAGACAGAAGATGGAATGTTAGCCCTTGTTTTCAGGTTACATCCTTTATCTCCAATTTGTTCTACCTGCTGAATTGGTGTACCTTTTGCTATCAAAACTTTGAATAAAATTGCATTAAGTCATCAAAGATTTAATTTTTATCTGGATGAAGATGGAATCTCTGTGTGTAGCAGAGTGGTTCTGAAGTCGTTATGAGCCAGCTCCCTTCTGGTGTCACTCCATGCAACATCAGGCCACTGTAATTTTGCTGGTAAAACTCTGAGCACTTTTCTGAATTGAAAATGGGAACTGAGGGGGATAGAGTAGTGATCTGTGTAGAAAGAGCCTGCATGGGTGACTTGTCTGGTCACAGCCCTGATGAGAATTGAGGTTTCTGTGTCTGGCTCTTTCTTTCTGCTGCAGAAAGAGGCTCTTTGGTGGCCTTGGTAAGTTGGTGACCACAGCTGAATAACTCAACAGTGAACTACCAGTAAAATTCCACTCACCTAGAAGATTGCTTCATAACCTGTTCTGAATCTCCTGCTTTATTTATAAGGTCTAAATTATTTTAATGAAATATTAAAGTAACTTTAGGCATACTTGAAAACCCTGAACACCGAGGCTGAGATTCCTTAGCTCTGTAGCCAGCACATTTATGCTGCAATACAGAGGAAGTTTGTGCAGACCTTCCTGTCACCCAGAAACTCCTTTTTTTTTTTTTTTTTTTTTTTTTTGCTCCTGTTTTTTTCCTTCTATCCCCTTCCGTGCTTTTGGTTTTGGGCAGTCTTAAGTGAATCTGCTTTTTTTTAGTGTAACTCAGATTTGTCAAGAATGCTTAATGAACATATGGTCAGGTGTTTCCTTGGATTAGCTGAGCGTTTTACTGATACTCAGTTGCAGGTGCTGTCTAAATGGAGCATTTTTTTCAATAAGCTGCCTGTGAAATCCTTTTGATTTATGGTTTGTGTGCTGGTAGAAAAATAAGCACTCCTTTGCTTTGCATTTACTTTGCAGAGAATGTAATCTAAAACACAGAAATGTGTGTAAACTTTTTAAAATCACTTCAAGGAAATGTGCTTTTTTACCCCTGAAATTGTAACTGTCTTTTAGATAGTAGGCAGGGTTCGAGGTCTGCTGTAATTTAACAGCAGTAGAAAATTAGTTCTAAATCCTGCTTATGAAAGAGATCCTAATATGCATAATCCTATCTAGTTGATTCTTAGCCTGAATTTCTCCAAAACATTCTGTTGAACAGCTACTAGAGGTGAATTTGTTGCAGTGTCCTGTGATTGACAACTGAGATAATGTCCCACAGTCCAGTGGTTTGGGGTTTTGTGCAGTAAGAATGTTTTGGTTTCAGTCGGGCTCCTGATGCTTTCTCTGTGTGATGGCCTCAAAGGAAAGAGGTTTAAACACAAGCAAGACAAACTAAAATGGGTACCAAACTTTAGGAAGATGGTGTGGATGCTATGCTGAGTTTCCTTGGAGATCTGTCCAGTTTCAATGACATTTTGTAATGAGCAGTGTGGTATTTTCAGGGGTGGACTGGGCAGTGCTGGGTTAATGGTTGGACTCAATGTTCTTACCAGTCTTTTCCAACCAGAATGAGTTGATGATTTCAAGTGCATTCCCCCTCACGGCACTCAAAGCCACGTTACAGGAACTGGCCCGCAGGGTTGCCTTTTAGGGCTGTTTAAAATGCCAAGCTATGAATATGGTCTGGGTTTGGAATGCAATTAAAGCCAGTAAGTGATCAACACTGTAACCATGGAAATGCTGCCTGAACCACAGAGAGGAGCAGAAATGCCAGTATTTGTGTGTTGGTGCAGTTACTTGCATTTGGAAGTGCTTTGTAGCAGTTTTAACGTGTGAAAGGTCGTGCAGTCAGAAATCCAGGCTGGTGTGTGATGTGCTGTGTTAGCAGCACTGTGAGCTGTTGAGCTGCAGTTTCCTTTATAACACCATTTCAGTGGTATTTCATGATTTTTGTGATTGGCTGGGTGTATCAACTATGGTTATGCCTGAAATTTAACATGAAGCTGTTCCTTTAGCACTGCAGAAGACTTGGAAGCGATTAAATAGGTGTGAAGTAGCCTGGATTGTGTCTGCAGAGCTGTGTGGAGATAAAACTCTGTTCTGTCTCTGTTCTGAAAGGTTGTTTTGCTTCCCCGTGCACATCCCTCCTGTTTTGGGTGAGTGGTGGTAAGTGCTGTTTGAAGCCAGGAACCAAGAAAAAATTGTCTCTGAATTTTTATGGTCTCAGAGTAACTTAGTGGAGCCAAAGCACAAGAATAACTTCTCTGCTTTTTCCTGTCTCCATAGAGATTTTTAATTTACTGAATCAAAGCCCTTCATACAAGATCACAAAGCAGTTACTGAATTTAAGTCTGTGTGCTGGGTTATTTTTTAGTGGTTATGGGCAATGTCCTCATTGTTTTCAGGAATTTGCACAATGGATATGATGCTGAGAGATTTCTTGCTGTTTCTAGGATTTGAGCAGCAAATTGCCTGCTTGGCATGTGGCAGGGCTGTTAACCTATTTGGTAGAACAAATAGGTATTGTTTGTTCAGCGGTGACATCCACTGAAGACAAAATCACTTTAACAGGTAGAGTCTATTTGAAATGTGCAAGAAACTTAACTGGATATTTACTTAACTTGAAAGTACTGTGGGCTTCTGATACAGCTAAATGTAAAAATGGACAGAGCAGTCTTGCCCTCTTCTTTTTATAGGAAGTAATAAAATCTGAGGCTTTATATAGTTAAGCTAGGGGTGAATTTAAATGTATTGGAATAAATCTGCTCATCCTTTCTTCCTCTTTCTTTCTGGACATTTGCAAGGGACAAGTGGGTTGTTCATAGCAGTATAGAGTCTGAAATCCTATTCAGTGAAACCTGATTAAATCAAGAGAACTCCTTAAACAACTATAGGCACCAAGAGAAGACGAGTAGAGATTAAGCTCTTCTGTACACTTAATAAAACCTTTTCTTCCATGCAGGACTCTTGAGTGACAGAGGAGCTGTTGAGGGCAAGAATTAATGACTTTGGTAAATGCCAGGAAAAGAAATGTTTTCTTATTCACCTCTGCTTTACAGATGGCTTCATTTTCCTCAATTCCTGCTTTCATGGAGAATTTCTCAGGAATTTCATTTCCACAGAAGGAGAGGTGATCAGAGGAAGCTCAATTTGCTGCTTGCTAAGCCAGTTATGCTTTCAGATGCTTTCTTGAGACAAAGATACTGAAAAGATCAAGTCCTTATAGCATTTCATGATTGAACAATGCCCAGGGATGCCCTGGTGGTGTTGATGAAAAGGTTTCTGCAGTGACCTTCAGTGTTTGTTAGTGTGCAAAGGCAGCTTAGAGCAGGGGTTATTTAACAGCTGTGGGTGTTGGAGGCCCAGGGAGTGCTCAGAGACTGTGCAGGGTCCTGTAATGTCTGGGAGGTCAGGACTCCTGCAGTGTGGGAAGTCTCTCCTGGATCTTCTGAGAAGAGATGTAGACCTGGGCTGTAAATTTGAGCACCACTTCAGTGCAGTATCAAAAATACAGCATTTGAAGAATCTCAGTATCATGCTGCAGTAAGTTTTTGAACCACTGACAATTTCTCTTCCCAGATACTCTACCTGAAAGCCCTGATCCCTGCCTTGGAGAATATCCAAGGTTGTTTTTCAAGATTGCTTCTCTTGCTGTTTGAGAAATAATTAACCTTCAATTACAATTCATGAACAGCATCTGTGCAAAGTAGATTCTTGTTAGCACTTGTCTGATTTGTATAATAACGTGTTTGTGTGGTCTATTTAAAAAAAAAAAGACAAACCCCAGAACTTCAAAAACAAAAAAGCCACTGTGATTGTAGTCCAAGGATTTGATGCATAATTATATAAAACTTTCACAGCCTCCTTTATGAAAGCTTTAGACTAATCCCATTGTTTATGAACTTTAAGGCAGGAATGTACTTCTGCCAAGTAGATGGAGTTGGGCCATTTTGGGCAATTACTTGGGAATGCTTTGCTTTGGAAGACTGGATATGGAAAGTGCTGTAAACTTACACTCTTAATGCACTAAAGATCATTTAATTAGAAAGTTCCAGGTCACTTCTTACACTCGTGTAGTAAACAGGAATTCTTTAGCCTCTAAAATGGAGCAGAATGTTTGTCTTACCAATATTGATTTGTCCTATTGATTTTTTTGGTGTAACTTAGAGAAAGGTTATTTATTTTATCTTGGGTACACTTAATAGCCATCGTTACTACTTAGATGGCCAAATTTCATTGTACCAGGGAACAAAGGGTGAAGACAATCTATTGTGTTTTTGAATGACTCGTGCCACTCCAGAGTAAAATGCTTTTTTGGACTGTAATGGAGAGAGGATACAAGGGGGACAAAGTAAAACAAGATCAGGATGCCATTGTAGGAAAGTGTGATGGGGAGAAAGGAGAATTGTACAATTATTTTCTTTCCTGTAGCATAGAGTAAGGGGCCACTCACATTTGCCAGGTGAATGTCAGCTCTCATTTTGGGAATCCTTCAGAATTTATCCCAGCACAGGGTGCAGCCGTGCTCTCAGATGGAGCCAGCTCTGCTGCTCACAGCCTGCCCAAGTACAGCTCTGCTTGGAAAGGCAGGATTCTCCTCTCTTCTGTGGAATTCTGCTCTGCATGGAGTGGAAGAGCTTTTCCCCGTTGCAAAATTAAAGTGTTGAAACAAAGGTATATTTGGATGTGGGGCATTGTAATTTAGTTTCTTTTTTAACAAACCAAGATGGAACGGAGCCTTCCTTTTGAATAAATGCTTGCTGCCTGCTTCATTTGTCTTAATTCTTAAAATATCTGCAGTAGCTCTCTTTCAGGTGAAGAGTTATATTTTTTAATTCAAATTGCTTCCACACAAGGTATTTCCTGATGTACTTTCTAATTGCTTAATCTAGTTCAGTGATAAATTAAGCAAACATCTTGTTTGTTGATCTTGCTCTGATAGCCAGCAGGTTCACCATCAGTGAATCTTGCTGGAAAAGCTATAGAGTAGTATATTTGTTTTAGTTCTATTTGAACCCTTTTGAACACTTTTAAAAATAGAATTTGCAATGGAAGGCTAAAACTGTTTTTTTCCCCTTTTAAAGTAAGTCATAGTATTCTTTACACTCTGACTAGTCATATCTTCATGGCATAGACTGTGCTAATATTTACACAGAAGTCAAAGGACTGTTAAACAACCTCATATTTGCTGAGGACCAGAAATGGTACATAAAGGAAATTTTTGTTGAGATAATACACAGCCATTCACTGGCAGGTCTGACCCTGCCTGTCCTGCTGGGTTTTTTTGTAGTCCCCACCATCCTCAGCTGTAGTCTGTGTAACTTTAACCTTCTCCGTCTTTTCCAGAGAGAGTTCTAGAACCGAGTGCCTGCCAAGCAGCCTTTGTTTCTCAGCAGTAAGAGAATAACTCCTCTCTTTGTAAATGAGAACATTTAATGAAGTGAAAACACAGCGGAGAGAAAAGCCACTTAAGCCTCCTGAGCAAGGGCTGCTGTGCAGAGCTGCTCTGGGGGAAGGTCACTGCCCAGGGCCGAGGGGAGCTGTGCTGCAGGGACAGGGACCTGCCTGGGACCCCACTGGCCTTGGAGGACTTGTCCCCTCCACAGGGGAGGCTCTTCCCAGAGAGCTGGCTGCCTGCGTGTTAAAGATGTTCTTGCTTCCCCAACGTGCAGTTTGCTTCACGTTCCCTCTTCCCAGCGCCTGGGAGTGTTACCTTACCCAAAATCCTATTTCTGGAGCTTTGTGAGGTGTATCCACTGTAACCATCTGCTCCCCTGCATGCACGCCCCCGAGCTGATCACTCCCATGTGAGCTGACATCCCTCAGAGACACTGGCACTGAGCTCACACTGCTTTGTTCAAGTCTCACGGTTTTTATACTGCTTTGAACAAGTGTCATGGGTTTTATACATATGTATGGATTGCAAAGGGAGTGGTAGAGAGCTCTGAACAGCAGAATACAGGGCAGGAAAAGTTATTTGCTGATCTGTGAGAGTTCATCCAGAACTGTTTCTTTCCAAGTTCTGCTGCCAAGAATTTGAAACCTCGTGGTTGCCCTGCCATGAGTCACTGCTTTTCCTATTGATCTGCAGTGCTCTAATGCAAGGGGAGGAAGGGATAGATACAGTGATGTGCTGGAATGCTGCCTGTGCAGCCAGGGCAGCTTCCTGCTTGAGTGACCCTTCTTGTTTCTTGTGTTTATGAGTAATTCAGAATTCCCACACACTGGAAGTGGGTAGGGGGAGCACAGTGAACTCTGATATGCACATTGGCACCCACACATGGTCAGGCACTGCAGGCAGAAATTAAAGTTAGCACGGAGTGCTGCAGATGAGATTGGACTGCCAGGATGAATCTGTTTGTGGCTTCTCTTGAGGTGCCCTTGGAGACTGTGGTGCTGCTCTTGGAATGCTGCTCTGCCAGCAACTTCAGACAGAAGACATCAAAAAGAAATAAAACATCTGAACAGCTTGATTCATGCCATTAAGCTGTTAAAGCACTCAATATGCTTCATTTTACAAATGGTAATTGAAATTCCTCTATATTTCACCAGGTTAGAATTTCTGTTTGGAGGATTCGCCTACTGGAACAGCACAGCATAAGATTGTTTGGAATATTTTTTTTTTCCTCTTTTTAAGTGTAGAAATTAGTTTTGAGTCATTTAATGGAAATACTAAATAATCCCTGTCCTTGAAGGCAGGAGACTGGGAATAAATTAATCTGGCCAGGGAAGATGAGTAATTTATTTGCATGAATGACTGACTCTCCCTACTGAGGACTGAGACATGCTTATTATCAAGGTATTTTATTAGCCCTAGGCATGGTTTGAGAAACAAAAAGCCAGAAATCTTTGAAAACTGGGCTGTGGGTCATACCTTAGTACTGTTTTAAAGGTGATATTTTGAAAGAAACTTGTTATTCCTGATATTAGAATTCTAAAATGTAAGGGCTGCAGCAGCAAGTACAATTCCCTTGGCTATGAAAAATGACTGCAATGGGTTTAAAATAGTCTGACTTCTGAATTGCTTTCATGTCTTCACACTCAGCTGAAATACTAGCAAGGATAAAAGTGGAATAAATCCTGTTATTTTGACTCTACTCTGAGCATGAGTTGCTAAGGGAAGCAGTTGGAAAAGCAGCTTTATTACAGTGCTATTTTGGTTGAAATTATGCTTGTCAGTGCTCTTGCTGTTAACATGCATTAAGAAAGTTAAATTTGCAGTTCAAGCTGCTTCACCAGTCTGTGTTTTTCTTGATGCACAGTGCAGCTTCTAATGGATCAGAGTACACAAATGTTCCAGAGGCTGGTGGGAAATGTAGAAGTACATTATTGAGGAACTGCAGAATTGCAGGCTCAGAATGACTTTTTGAAAGATCTGTACACAGGTGTCTCAGGCATGGAGGTGTTGTGATTTCATGTCAAGCCCAGCAGCAGCTGCAGAGTTTTGAGGATGAACACATCTGTGCTTTTGACTTGTGCTCCGTGTCAGTCTCCACACACCCTGTGTGTTAAATGTGATGGGGAAAACAGGAACAGTGTCATGCCCTTGAAACACCATTCTTGGGTGCATTACTGCAGTAGCATTTCACTCCTCAATGGAG
This sequence comes from Sturnus vulgaris, assembly GCF_052056855.1. Taxonomy (NCBI): domain Eukaryota; kingdom Metazoa; phylum Chordata; class Aves; order Passeriformes; family Sturnidae; genus Sturnus; species Sturnus vulgaris. The sequence continues at coordinate 7,746,194 of NC_142262.1, forward strand.
CCCTTCAGGATTTTCTGCTACTCTTGAACTAATTGTCTTTGGTTGTACCTGTACAGTGAAACTGGAACACTGACACCAAGGTGTGGAATATCTGATTTTATTTGTGAAGAGAGACCTATCTGTCCAGGTTTGACCACAATGCTGTCATACAAGGGGCAACATTTTATAATGAACTCTGCTTTATCAGCCAGCTGGAGAAATACTGCATAATACAGCTCAGTTATTTCCTGTCTGCAAAACTGGATTTGAGACAAAATTTCTGGTTCAAAACACTTCAATAACGCAGCAAAATCCCTTCAGTTCTCCTGGAAAATAAAAGCAGCATTTGATCTTTCTTTAATCTTCTCCTGCTCCTTGAATAGCTCCAGTCTTGGCCATGCATGTGCTGCTCTGCCTCACGTGGCTCTTGCTGTGTTGTACCACAAATTGCAGGTTTTGTTCTGTGCTGTGTTGGTTCCTGGTGAAAGATGTGTCAGTGTCCTGTGGCCTTGAGGAGCTTTTTCCTGCCCACTCTGCACTGTGAAAGGGACCCGTTTGTCCCTTGTGGAAGACACAGCCGTGCTTGAATCAGATTGAATATTTTGATGTGGCCACAGTTTGCTCTAATCACCTTTTATTCAAACTGGACTGTGCTGAGAAATGGTGCATTACAAGGATATATTGGCGTGGGACATAAAGAAATAAAACCAGCCTGATTTAAGAGCCCAGTAAAATTGACTGTGAGCACTTTTGTGTGTGTATGTTCTTTAGGGAGAAAGAATCCTGCGTTGCTGTTAATCTCTTGGAAACCTTCAAGTACTTTGCTGTGAGCATTCAGCTTGCCAGCTTTTGGCAGATAATGATTTCATTCTCTTCCAAATTGAACACATTTAATTCAGTCTCCCCATTTAAAACACCACATTCTTCTTGGGCATTTTTTTGTTCACAGTTCAGCAAACACTCAGGAGCAGGTAATGCTCTGAATTGCAAATGTTCACAGGGCAAACATGAAGTGTGTGGAGGACTAAGATGAGAAAAGCATCCGTATGAGCAATGAAGGAGACTTGCAAGGGCTTTGGCATAAAGGGGGCTGTTCAGACGGGGGAAACTTGTCATCCAAATGTAAAAAAGACTTTGAAAAAAGTGAGAAAAATGTTAGATACCTACTGCCCCTGCTCTCCTGTCTATAAAAGGTAAGGTCTTCAAAATAGAAGTATTAAATGAAGCAATCTGAAAATCAGAAATACTTCTAAATTCTACTTCTTCTAGAAATGTTTTCTTTTTCTGACTTTAACAACATTTAACTACAGTCATTGCAGTTAAAATAGAGATTAATTTAGAATGCTGAGACTTTTTCAGGGAGAGGTCTGAGATACTTATGAGCAACTAAAATGTACAGCCTTCTGTCCAGAACAAGAGCCTTGTAAAAGAAACAAAACTTCTTTGCCATACCAATGGGGCAAAAGAAACTTCTTATTCCATGTGAATAGGACCCATCCTCTCATTGTCTCGGAGCTGGGAAAGATTTTCTCCCCCAGTGCTGACTATTGTGTTACAACACTAATGCTCTGTCCCTGCTATTGTGCACACATCTGTGAGCCCAGGAATTATTGCTGTTCTTCAGTCCAGCCCAGCCAGCTGTGCACAGATGAGGTCTGGAGCAGGGACTGTGTGTGACCGTTTCCATGGCTGCACTTCTGCCTTACAGAAGAGCTTTATCAACTCGGGACAGTCATGCTGCAAAAATGCTTTAAAAATATGCACAAGGGGAAAAAAAGCTGACAGTGTTTTAGTGCCTTACACCACTGTCACCATAGTAACACTGCCTTCAAACTAGGTTTGAACACTGGTAATAAACTGAAGTATTTTAATTGTTCTAAAGGGAGAATTAAGAGACCTTTTCTGTTCCAGCCCCACCATTGCATACTTTGTGCAGCTGCTGCTTGTTTTGTTCTCCACCCTCTCCCTCTTGGTGCTGCAGGCCAGCTGTTTTCAGAGTAGTTGAAATCATCTGAAAGGACAGAGTGGATATTTTACCTCTTTTAAAGAGTTGTTTCATGATGTTCTCTCAGATTTACTTTATCTAAGTTTTCTTCTGCATTAGGTCACCTTGCAAAATCCGACCTCTTCACCAAAGCCAATGAGCTTCTGATAGTAGCAAAAATGAAGGAATCCACAATATAGAAAGCAGGCTAAAGATTTAGTTCCTTCACTACTACCCCATGAGAAAAAAAAAAGCCATGGAGAAGCAGAGATACATTAGAGATTATAAAAAAAGAAGGGGAAGAAAAGAGCTGTCTTGTATTCTCCAGCCACAGTGGTTTTAAAATCAAAATCCAGCAAGTTTACTAGTGGGGATAACACCCTCTTACTTGGTTTACTTATCCCAAATCCTTAACTATCCTATGTCTGATTTAATACCATACTCTGTGTGCCAGATATTTAAGAGATGAAGTTACTTACATGACTGTGTTTTTTGACTAAAATCAAAGCTGTTGCTAGCTCTGCATTATTACAAGAAGTTCTACGTTTTTAGAAGTGTGAAATGAGCTCATTGTATTAGACTGACTGTTGTTGCACAAAACTGGGAACTGATAAACTGCACTGAAATCATTAGGAACACCATGTGCCCAGGGAGCTTGAGAGCTCTATTAGCTTAAGAAATAGCTTTTGAAATGTTTTTATTAGACCTTGGGGAGCTGTATGAAATCCCTCTAGACAGCTTGGTGAAACACCGGTAATTAGTAAGTGGGTTTTTTTAATCCAAGACGTAATTGTTTTGTGGTATTTTAGAATTGGAGGGTCTGATTTTTCCTGTTATCGAGGGGGTTGTCATGGTACAGAATGAATAACTTCCTTTTCAGAGGGAGGGGAGGAAAGGGTTATTTAGTGTGGTTTAAAAACTGCCTTACTGGCAAGGAACACATTAATAAATGGATTGTTTGGAATGCACTGGGAGTCTTTCAGCTGTAATGTGGATTCAGGAAGGCTCAGCCCATTCCACAGAAGCTCTGAAGGGCATTGAGCCTCCAAATGCTGGTGATGCCAGTGAAGGAACTCTGCACACCCTCAGGAATTAATGGTGGTGATTGTTTGTTCTCTTTCCATCGTGCCAGGCGTATGAAAGAAGGTTTCCTACGTGCCCTCTGATCCCCATGTTTGTAGCCAGTGACACTGTAAGCGAGTACAAGAGTGAGGACGGGGCCATCCACGTGATCGAGCGGCGCTGCAAGCTGGACATCGATGCCCCACGGCTGCTGAAAAAGGTGATGAGCTTGGAAATGCCTGGTTTGTACTTCTGCATATCCCTTCTCCTGAATACTGTACCTTGACAGAATCTGTGCCTCCTCCCCAGATTGCAGGAGTGGATTATGTCTACTTTGTCCAGAAGAACTCTCTGAACAGGCGAGACAGGACTCTGCATATAGAAGCCTACAATGAAACCTTCTCTAACAGAGTCATCATTAACGAGCACTGCTCCTACACAGTGAGTAACAAACAACAGGCCCTTGGTGGGGCTGCACGTGGAGCCAAGGCAGTGCTCAGATCTCAGGACTCAAACACAGCTTGCATTGTTCCTGGCTTTTGCCTTGTAAGAGAAAAGAACCAGCGTGCTGCCCTGAGTGATAATTGTTAGTGTTAGATGTAACATACTTGCCTCAAGAACTGAGACACGTTTGGCACCCTCTTGCTTGAGCATCTTCTCAGAGAGCACAACATAATTTGCTGTGTTTGACAGCTCTGTTTAGGTAAATCTGTGCTTTGTAGCAGCAGTGTGGGACTTGGTGAGGCTGATGACACCCTGACAGAACTGCCAGAGGAAAGTTCAGATGATTTCCTTCTGCTCAGCTCAGGCAGAAGTTCACTGAGTCAGCTATGGTTTAACCCATCTTTTTTTCTTGTTCTTGGTCTTCAGTGCAAATGTTGATGCAGAGGAGTCTGCAGGTGGCAGGCCTGCTGCTCTGCTCTGGCCATGGTTCATTTCTGAATGGCTCAGCCCATCCTCATGGGCTCTTACAGCACATATTGTAGCAGTAGAACTTCAAAGTGATGTTAAAGGTCAGATCTGAGCTAACAAATGTGACTGATTTATCTGTATTGTAGCATTCTTTTCGGGTCCTAACATTTTCTGGTGTGTTTAACCTGTGGTTAAAGGATCACCAGATGCCAAACCCACTTGACACTATTATCTGATATTTTTATAATGATTTCTGCCATAACTTTTCCAGGGTAAATTTAAGAATACACTTCCACTTACCTGCATTTTTTTATGTGAAAGCTCTGTTTAAACAGGAGAAATGCTGTGCAGAAAAATGCATGTGGTAAATATGTACAAAACACAGCCCTTGTCTATGCTCATTTGCTCTATTCACTGGAGAAATTAGGTAAATACAAAACCAGGTTTTTAATGGAAGAATAAATTGTTTATAGAAGTTCATTTTTATTAAAGGTAGTAATTGAATTTATGCAAATACAGGAAGATTCTTAGATTATGTTATTATGAGTTGTACTTACTAAGGCTGTACAGGCTATTCTTGTACCTCCCATTCCCTAATGCAGAAACAGAAAATGAAGGGAAAAGGTTTTTTTTCTGTAGTTGTCTCCTTATAAAGTGTTGATGCTGTTCTTAGCCAAATTTAGCATGTTTTGAGGAGGAGGGGAACCCTAAGGCATCAGGCCAGTTGCATGCTCAGAAATCCAGCTTTTTGTGATGTTTTTATAATGACAAATTCAGAGCCTGACCTAGAAATCGCTTGAAGAAATCTATGGTAGTTGGAGAGTTTAAAAACCAGCTTTTTGTAACAGTATCAGCATCAACTGTAGCATTGTTTAGGTTGGAAAAGCCCTTTAAGATCAAGTCCAGCTAAAAGTCTGTTTCAGGATCATGTCAGTAAAGCTAAGAGGGAAGGTGTCAGCTGAGTGAGGAGTGTGCTCCTCTGTCTGTGGCATTGTCATGGGAGAACGAACTAAAACAGCTTTCATTCTCCAGAATTCTGAAGTACCTCCTGAGTCAGTGAGGGAGCAGTGTTTTGGCTTTCTCTTGGGAACATGTTGGGAAAGCTGCCCCTGTCCTTGCTGCAGGGCTCAGCCTGGCTCAGCTGGCCCTGGGCTATCAGCCACAGCAGAGTTCCCTGTGGAGGCTTTTGCCCTGTTCCACACACACCTTGCAGCCCCAGCTCTTACCTAGACTGACGCAGTGGAGAAATGTGCAGTCCTCTGGCTCTTGGCTGCTGCACTTGTGTTTCTCCACCCTCCCCTTTAAAAAAAGAGCTGTGGGACCATGGAAGGCCTTTCAGCTTTTTGTCCTTTGGTGTTGTCTCTTCCCATCTGTGAAACAAGACATTGCAAATTCCACTTGAATGTTTTTGACTGTGTGAACCTGTAAAACAAGGAGCATTTCAAATATTGTGAGGGAGAAAAAACCCTAAATGGATAACTGAGCTGTATGATCTTTTGACTTGCAGGTTCATCCTGACAATGAAGATTGGACCTGTTTTGAACAGTCAGCAAGTCTGGATATCAAATCTTTTTTTGGTTTTGAAAGCACAGTGGAAAAGATCGCCATGAAGCAATACACCAGCAATATTAAAAAGGTGAGCCTGCAGTTGGGAAGGATGTGCCTGGCTCCAAGTTACCAAAAGACAATGAGGCTGCTGCTAAGTAACAGGCTGCTCTGCTCAGAAAGCTGGGCTGCTGTGCTCAGGGCCTGGGGCAGTGTGTCTCTGTGTAGGGCTGTTTCAAATCTTTAGAGGTCTGATCACTTAATTCTCAGCCCAATCTTTTGTGTGTCTAGATGTGTGAGTTTTTCAGTAGCTGAAGTAAATTTTCTTTTTTGAAGGGAAAAGAAATAATAGAGTACTACCTGAAGCAGCTGGAGGAAGAAGGAATAACTTTTGTCCCTCGCTGGACTCCTCCTGTTGCCTGTAAATCAGAGAGCAGCACATCCCACCCAAGGAGACCAGTGTCACCTGCCATTAATATCCCAGAGTCTGCCACAAAGGAGGGCTTGAGCAACAAGGAGATCCTCAACACCTCCAGCAGCCCCTCGGAGCCCACGGCAGGAACACCCGATGGTATGGGCGTCTGATGGGTTTTACTGGGAAACTTGGCACTGGAGAGGCTCTCAGCACTGGGCAGCTGAGGAGCTCCACATTGGCTCCTGAGCTGGTGATGTGCAGTGTTAAAGTGTGGCCTCACTGAGCAGTGACACGTGGCAGAGCTCAGGGAGCTGTTACAGGCTGAGCTCGTGAGGGGAGATCAGGTATGAGCAGAAAAACTCTTTGCTGTTCATTAGGTTGCAAATGAACAGTCTGCTCTCACCCTGAAATTCAGGGATGGGTATAACTATAGGAAGGATGGGGAGGAAACAGCTGAAACTTCCCTAGACACAATCTTCTGGGAATTTGGGAAAATTCTTGCACTGGGAGATCAAAGCTTCCCTAAGTATTTCTAGAAGCAACAAGCCCAGTGGTGCTGTGGATTGGTGAATCTGAGAATACTGGCAAAATGCTTTTACAAATGTCTGCTTCTGCTCCTTCCTTATCTGCAGAAGGAGAATTTTTTCTTCTTCATGAAGGTGACTGTGTTTATTGCCTTGCTCATCTTTTTATTGATTCAAAGGAACTTTATTCAGTTCTGACTGTGCTGAACACAGCGGCCACTTTGAGACAGCAGCAAATCAGATCGCTTGGTGCTTGGCTAGGTCAGGTCAGGACCACTCTGATCACCTGTGATGTGTTTTTCAGATAAGTTGGATGCAGACTACATCAAGAGGTACCTGGGGGACCTGACCCCCATGCAGGAGAGCTGCCTCATCCGCCTGCGGCAGTGGCTCCAGGAGACGCACAAAGGCAAAGTGAGTTGCTGGGGGTGTCCCCTGCCTCAGTGTGTGTGACACACAAGGTGGGCCTGAGGAAACCTCCTGCCACACCCCCTGGGCCTGACTCTTTCTGCTAAGTGGCCCTCCAGGATCAAAACCTGAATTTAAGCGGTGGCAATAGGAGGAGTTCATTGGGAGTGTCCAGCTGCCTTTGCAGCTGAGGTGCTTCAGTAATTAGCGTGAAAACCTCTTAGGCTGTCAGTTAAACTGCCACAGGGGAATAGCATCAGTTTTATAAAAGTCTTCCTGGTTTCTACCATGACCTTATTTTTACATTTGTTTGTTTTGGCCAAACATGATAGTCTTAAATACTGAAACGCTGATAGCAGTGGAGCACTGATAGCAAGGGTGGGGTTTTTCCAGTGCTTTGTGATTTGCATGTGTATCTCAGCTTCCTCTAACTTAACAATAAAGCACAGTCTGTGTTCTGTCCTGATTTATTTAAATTGGACTGGCTTGGTATGGTCATACAGGTGGAAATGATTACATTAGAGTTCATGACATTTTTATATCCCTTATGAAAGTAGCTGCAGTGCCTGACAGGGCTCATGATTTTGTTTAAAACAAAGGGTGATTTTCTTGAGTAACTCCCAGTGTTACAGACCATCCTCTTGCATTAGTGCAGGGCTGCACATTTATCAGCTTCTATCGTTTGGGTTCCTGTTCTTGTTTCAAACCTTGAATACAAAATTAGGTTTAATTTTGTTAATAGATCCCAAAGGATGAACACATTTTAAGATTCCTGCGTGCCCGGGACTTCAACATTGACAAAGCAAGAGAGATCCTTTGCCAGTCCCTGACGTGGCGTAAGCAGCACCAGGTGGATTATATTCTGGACACCTGGAATCCTCCCCAAGTGCTCCAGGATTACTATGCAGGAGGCTGGCATCACCATGACAAAGGTATGATTTCAGTACAAAATATGTATTGAACAACCTTTTTACATTTTGAATCAAAGGTGATAATTGTCCCTCTGTTAACTAGAGGTGGCTGGTTAGAACTTCTCAGTTGTTATGTACTAAAGACACTTAAATTGATAGGATGTTTTGGGTTGAAAGGGAATTGAAAATAATCTTGTTCCATCTCTCTGCCATGGGCAGGGACACCTTCCATTAGACCAGGTTGTTCAGAGCCCTGTCCAGCCTGGCCTTGAACACTTCCAGGGGCATCCACAGCTTCTCTGGGCAGCCTGTTCCAGTGTCTTTGCCAGCCTTAGATGCTGGAAGCAGAGTCCTGGATCAGAGTCTTTCTGACTAATACTGACGTACTTAAACCTGCTTTGCCAGGAGCTTAAAAAAAGTGATTAATTGCACTTCCGTAGTGCTCTGAGATGCCTAGAAGGGTGTTAGGCAAATGCTGAGTGTGCTCTTTCAGTGATTAAAAGGTGTTTGTAAATAAGTATATCTTTGTAATCAATTTATTTCTGATGTTGCATAAATCTGCTGATGGCATAAATGAATATTTATTTGGCATTACAATCAGCTTAACGATGAGAAGTGGAATGTTGTAAAAACATCAAATCGAGCAGGTTTGTTTAAGAAGAGAAGCAGCTTTGGCTGAATTCCCTTTGTACTGTGAGCCACAGGCTGACACAGTCCCCTGTCCCTCTGCTTTATCGTGCTCTGATCTCGTTGCTAATACATACATAGAAATGAAACACGTTGGAATTTGTGGCTTGAGGCAAGCTGGGCTCTTTAGATAAGGAAATGATCTCTTACTGTGAGCGATCTGTGCTCTGATTGAGTCTTTTCCCACCAGGCACCATTGTTTCTGCTCAGCTCTTCCTTTTTCAAGCAGCATATGAAACAGGGCAGGATGCTGTCAGCAGTACGGGCCAGAGCTTGAATGGCTCTTCCCTGCTGCTCTGGGTTTGGCAGACCTCAAACTGAGAAAATGGAAAATGAGAATGTGCTTGTAAAGATTGTAGGGAAAAAGACCTGGTAATAAGTTCTCCCTTTCAGCCTGTTCCTTGTCTGTCCTTTGCAAAGACTTCCTCTGTCAATAGCACACAACTGGGTCCTGCCAGTGAGCAGAAAGGTGCAGAATGTATCAAAGGCTTGTTTAATGTTCTTCTGAGAAGTTCTGCAGTCTTGTGGTGAACTTCATGCCCCCTCCCTTCCCCTGCAGTTTCTTTGATCTCTCTTGCAGCATGCCCACAAGTAAAGCATGGCTTTGTCAATAATGGAAACACCATTTCAGAACTGAGCAGTTCTCTATAATTTAAAACTTTACAGTGGTAGGTTCTTTTTTTAAATCCTCTTTTCTAGCATTGCTCCTTTCCTCCTACATATGCTAAATGTACCAAACTTAGGCTGACTGAATGCTGTGTGGCTTTTAGTGCTACAGCAAAGGCAGCAGTGATAATGAAGCATGTTGTCTAGAATGAACTACCAGTGCTAAAGAAAAGAAGTTATTATTTTGGCTTGCAATTAGCACAGATTTCTATACATCTGAATGGCTTTTATTTTGACAGCAATACTTCAATCTAACGTCTTTTTAAAACCACAAAGCTCTAATGGAATATAAATTGTACAGTGATAACAAAGCACTGTCAGCTGAGACTCTCCTTCATGTGTCATTTGGATGGACCAGGGTTATTGTGCTGTTGGTTTGAGTTTGGAGGCATCTGTGTCTGGGAGGAAGGGGGGGAGAGCTGCTATGAAGCTTAATAGCAGTTTTTGTTTAGTGTTTCAAAAGCTAAACAGTACATTCCAAGATAACCATGTGCTGATGTTAAAATAACGTTTTCTTTTAGTCCACCTGATAAAACATAAAACACTGTAAACTTCCATGGGGGCAGTGTCTTTGCCAAATAAATAACTTGCCTCGCCTCTGCAGTTTTGGTTGTTTGTTGGTTTTATTAATAGTGGTTTTTTTGCAGTTTCTCTCCTTGTGTCCCAAAGTACTTAATTATAATTTGATAACCTCTCTTGCAGCTGTTGGAGGGGAGCGAAGCTGCACAGACAACAAGACTTGAGGGAGATTTTTATGTAGAAAGCTTCCTTTTTTTCTTTTTATATAGTATACTAACATATTCACTTTTATAAGCTGGTGATTATTTAGCCTATGTATTGGAATAGATGAAGCAAAGCTTAACAAGTGCATCACAGCTTTAGGAGATGGTTGGGAGCTGTTTTGTACAATTAAGAGCCAGAAATGCAAACTTTGATTCTCAATTTCAGCCAACACAGTAATTCACCTTAATGCCCGAGTATCCTGCCAGTGTCAGGCTGCCCCAGTGTGCAGGCTGACTGTGCAAAAGCAGGGCTCTAATGCAGAGGGTCCAGCTGGAGTTGAGCTCTGGAGCAGAGTCTGTTCTCACCAGGCTTAACCTGCATGAGCAGGGCTGTGTGCCAGTTCTGCACAGTGACAGAGCTGGAGTGTGGCTCCATCCAGCACACTCTGCAGTGGGCAGGCTCTGGGTTAACACTGGTTTTATTAATTCCCACATGTCAGGATGGCTATTTTTCCAGAAAGGTTGCTGTGAACTCTCCAGAGCACTGTTGCATCACGTGTGATAAAAGCCTTACAGCCTTCCTTGCAGCTCTGCAGTTACAGGGAAAGCTTCAGTTCATTGGTGTAGCTGAGCTGTCCTGGAAGCTAAAAATAGTCTGTGTCATTAATTGTGTATACCTTGTCTGGAGTGAACCGATGTACTCAAAGTCCTTTGAACTTTGCATGAAGGTCAGGGAGCTATTTCTGAATCAGGATATCTCCATTTTGCAGCTCATTTACAGGTAATCTGTTGGCGGGGCTGCACTGAATGATGTTTATGTTGTGTTTATGTTGCCGCCTGCTCTTGATTCTTCCTCTTGCAGGGGAGGTTGAAGTGTTATGTGTAAGAGCCTGACAGAGAGATGGAGACTTCAGAGGGCTCTTAAAATGCTGTTTATTGCATAGACGAGGTTCCAGCAGTTGGGGGTCATGGGTGAGCCCAGAGCTGCTGGCTATAGGCAAGCTGTGTGTCCTGAAGCCCCTTTTTATTCATGTTACAAAGCATTATGTTTCTTTCTGTGCTGTGCATCTTGTTACATAAAAACAAATCAACATCATACACAATACCTTTTACTATCAAAACTGCTAAAATGACCATATTATGTTAGTGACTAGCCAATTATCTGAGTTAGTAGTTACATGTTAAACTTTAAGACTTGTTTTGCAGTGGAAATTTCTTCTAGCTTTAGTAAAAAACATCTTTTTGTCTGCCTGTGCTTTTTTGCTTAGTAGAAAACATGCCTTATTTGAAGAAGACTTAACCTTTTGTTTGAAGGCCACTTAGTCTTTAAACTTTAGTCATAAAACTCCTTCTAACTCAATTAACCTTTGGTTTTCTCAACTATTTCAACAACAGCTAACCCTGAAAACATCTTTTATATATCAAAACTTACTTTCGTATCTATCAAACGTTTCTATGAAACGTTCCTCTTGCCAGCAGTGGTGGTTTGTTTCCACGTGGGTTCGCAGGACAGCGGTCTCAGGTGTCTCTTGCTGTGTTTGTGTCTGTGCAGACGGGCGCCCTCTGTACGTGCTGAGGCTGGGCCAGATGGACACCAAGGGGCTGGTGCGAGCGCTGGGGGAGGAGGCTCTGCTGCGCTATGTGAGTGTTCCTGACTGCACCTTGTCATGGGGGGTCCCCTCTGCCACTGCATCCACGCCCCTGGCACCCTGATGGGCTCTCTGCCCGTCGGGTTTTGGTTGGAATACATCTGAAAGCTGCTGCTAGCTGTTCCTGGTGTGTTCTGATGGAAAGGTGGAGTTCTGGCAGCTGCCGTGGTTATTGATTGGCATTTGCACGGATTCTTCTGCACTTGTGCAGGGCTTCAGACTCGAGTCTCTGCTCTTGTACAGAAGAGAAAACCCCACACTCAGGATTTTGTCAAACCTGTAGTCCAAAAAGAAGAATCATGTATTTTTAAAGAAAGAGTCCTTTTCTGTACTTCTACCTTCTCTATAGGCATCACTCAGACTGTTACTGTGGATCTGCTCAGCTTCCAAGCAGAAAGCTGGCAGAATTCCAGGTGTGCACTAACTTTTTGTGACTCTTAGTAATGACTGGAATAGCCATAGTGACTATTAAGAACAGGAACTGGATTTTATTTTTCTCTCCTAATGGCATTTCCAAGCAAACACTAACTTGTTTGCTTGCCCTAGTTCTGTTCCAAGATTACTTTCTGTGATTTCTAAAAGGGTTTTAATTTCTGAATAATTAAGGATAATTGTAGTGATTTCTAGTTCATTCTTTGGCAGGGGAAAAGTTTATGCTGGTTTGATCTTGTAGTTTTAGTTAGTCTTTGGATATAAACATATTTTCTTTATCCCACTTACTGAGTTTGAGACTGTCTTTTCTAAACCCTACTCTTTCTTGTGCAGGTCCTTTCAATAAATGAAGAAGGGCTGAGGCGATGTGAGGAGAATACAAAAGTGTTTGGCAGGCCAATAAGGTAAAGTGTGCTCTGTGGGAATGAGCTGCTTTCATGGGGTGTGTGGGGGAATGTCAGGCAGTGGAGCAAGCAGAGCTAGGCTGTGTCTCACATGCAGGTACAATCACACTGTTAATTTAGGAAGCCTGAGGGACACACAGCACCTGCCCCAGCAGCCTTGCTCTCATGCTCATAATGGTTCTGTCAGGGCTGTTTCTCCCTTCTACTGCTGGGTATCTGTAGGGCAGTGCAGCCTAACTCCCAGATCTCTTTGGTGGGGGATTTTACAGGCACTGGGCATGATCAGGCCATGATAGTATCATGAGTAACATTTCCAGTAGTTTAAGGTGTGGCTTCCATGTCACTTGTTCATCCATAGTCCATTCCAAGGCTCACTATGCTCAGTTCTGCTTTGCATTCTCCATTTATCATGTGTGGCTACTCAGCTGTTGATCCAAGGTGAGGTCATGAGGCTCCTGTGAAACCTGGGATCTAATTTTCCTGGTTCTGGCAGGACTGCATGTGAAGTTCAGTCAAAAGTGGTTTGCTAGCCCATTTTTAAGTCATTGTAGGGGTCACTTGTAAAAGTGGTAACTGCAAAATGGATTTAAGGGTGTGGGATGAAGGCAGAACCAGCCCTGAAAAGATGCCACGTTTCTTGGACTCTGTCCAGTTTCCGCTCTTTCTTGTAATCTGTAAGGTCCAGGGATGTGGGATGTGCCTGCTTATCCCTTCCCAGTTACAGACCTTGCTGCCTGAGCTCTCTGAGAGAGGTCAAGTCCAAGGGAGGGGTCTTGTGTGTTTAACAGTTGAATGGTGCTGCCTGCTGGATCTTCATTTGCAGCCATAATCTAAAGGGCTGCATATTAAACATTTCAAGTGAAACAAAGAAGGGTTTGGTGTTTTATAGAAGCCCTATGCATAATGTAATGGCTGCTGGCTGGTGCAGCACAGCTGTAAATCTTGAATTCCTGCCCAGGGCGAGACCTGTACTTGGAAAGAAACTGAAACACATGCTGCAGATCAGTGGTTAGTGTTAAGAACATATCTCTTCCTATAGAAAAAGCTTCCTTCCATGAGATCTGACAACAGAATTAGCTTTGATGTGTATTGGCACCACTGTGCTCTGTGTTAGTAGAAAATCTGCACTGTGAATGTTAAATTGCATCAGAGCAGCAGCGTGGCCACTTAATTGATCTCCCAGTAAAAGCAATGGTTTAATGTTTGGGCTGGCTGTTGACAGGATGTTTTTTTGGCTGCATATGAACTGAACTTTTATCTGGAATATAAAATATCTGTGGGGGAGTGTGCAGAGTGATCACTGCACCCTTAAACTCCAGTGTCTACAGGCAGCAAAAAGAAATGAGGTAAAACAGAAGAAACCAAACCATGCAGAGGGTCCCCACATTTCAATGTGTTGGGCACTTGCATAAACAAGGAGAATTTTGATGTTATTGAGATTTTTCTTTTTGTCTCTCTAAAATTCAGCTCTTGGACCTGTCTAGTAGATCTGGAAGGCTTGAACATGAGGCATTTATGGAGACCTGGTGTCAAGGCCTTGCTGAGAATCATCGAGGTGGTTGAAGCTAATTACCCTGAGACCTTGGGTCGTCTACTTATCCTAAGAGCACCTCGAGTATTCCCAGTTCTCTGGACACTGGTATGTGTGTAATCCAAGGTGTTCCTCAGTTTGTAAAGCACTGCAGAGATCAGGCTGTATGTGCAGCAAATGTTGCCATTTGGAAGCATGTCCTTTATATAGGATTCCTGGAGTGGATTGAAAAACACCATCTAATTACACAGCTGATTAATTTGGCTTCTTTGTGCTGTGGACTTTGCATAACCAGGATGGTAACACTCAGTGTGATCAAAACTGATTCCTTCAAAATTGACTTGGAAACAATGTAAATTGACTTGAGAAAAACGTGAGGGCCTGATCTGTTCTGTTTTTCTTTCTTTGTAGGTTAGTCCATTCATTGATGACAACACTAGAAAGAAATTCCTTATTTATGCTGGAAATGACTACCAGGGTCCTGGGGGACTGCTGGATTACATCGATAAAGAAATTATCCCTGATTTCCTCGGTGGAGAGTGCATGGTAAGAATATGAAATATTGCATATAGCAACTTATTTTTGTTTTTTTAAACTGTTACTTTTCCTCTCCTCCTAGCAAATAAGTCTGTAAGCACAGTGATTCCTGGTGTAGTTTGGAGGTGTGGGGGCTGTGGTGTAGGATTCCAGGCTCAGTGCTGTTTTCTGAATCCACTTTAAAAAGACCAGTACAATGCTGCTCTGGGATGAGTATCAAATACCTTCTCAAAACAGCCAAGCACAGCTAAAAGCCATAGTCTGTTCCCTGGAAAGTTCAGGCTAACGTGGTAGCAGAGCTCTGAGCAAGAGCTGTCACTATCAGCTGATCCAGAGTCTGTCACCTAAAAAACTGATCCCATAAGGAGCCCAAGGAACATGTGGCACATCTGCTAAGAGGGCTCAGCAAACAACCCAGACTGCTCACACAGAATGTGCAGCTACCCCCAGCAAACCAGAAGAGTGGTTTTACTGCAGGATACTGTCATTTCTCAGTCCCTTGTCACATGCCTTGATAGCTGTTTCCTGCCTGCATTGTGTCAGTTGGATCTGGCATTTTAACATCTCGCTGATAGTGTAAGGTTTGTTTCTCCTGTAATGCTTTTGACAGCACAGGCTGGGTGTGTTTTCAGCCCCTGTACACTCTCTAGGTTAATTTATGTACCATTCTTGAAAATTCATCTGTGTCAGTTCCAATAGAGTCTCAAATGATAATGAAGTACAGTTCAGTGTGTTGGAGTAGAGCATGTGCTTATCTCCAGTGGGCTGGTTTTTGTTGCAGCAGTAGCTTTCAGTGTTATCTAATTTGGAGCTTAAAGCTGGCAAAATCCATTGCTTAAATAAACAAAAGTGAATGTTACCAGAAAGCAAATTGCTACAACACTTCCTGCCAGTTACAGGCAGTGGCAGTCTCTCTCTTCTTCTTTACTTCTGGGTATTTGAACAAAAATGACTTCTGTGAGATCTTTTCAATTCTCTATTGTAATTCAGTTACCAAACACTTCTACTTCCCCAGACACTTCTGTGGAGCCTGTTGTCGACTTCATTGCTACAGGCTTCCTAAAACAGAAGTTTGCTTAGAGAAGTTGTGTAATCACTTCCAGTACTGAGCTGTCAGACAGCTGTAGCTTCAAAACTGTTGGTTTTCCTGGCTGCAGTGTCCTTTTAACCACTTGGAAACTTTCTGTCTCTCCCCACTATCCGTCTTTAAATTTTCTACCCCTGTTCTTTCAGGTCTCTTTAGCTCTATTTTTCAGACTTAATAACTATTGCCACTTCCCTCAGGATTCTGAAGTGCCTCCCATCTTTTTCCAATGTAAGGTGGTGTAAATGATAATTACAATCTTTGCTCAGTCCTTTCTGGGGTGCTGGCTGTTGGGTGTGTACAAGATCTCTTCCCCTGGTGTGCAGTTCTGCAAACACCTCACCCAGATCATTGTAAAAAGAATTACATATGTATTATGTACAAGCTATAAAATGACTTTCAGACTGTTCCCTTCTCCAGTGTATTGCTGAATGTTTGATTCTGAAGCTGTAAGGCAGAGAACATGATGAGATGGTCACAGGAGATAATTAGAGCATTTTTAATGGTTTTTTGGTTTTAGTGTGAAGTACCAGAGGGTGGGCTGGTTCCCAAGTCCCTCTACCGGACAGCAGAAGAGTTGGAAAATGAAGACATCAAGCTTTGGACTGAAACAATCTACCAGTCTGCAAGTGTCTTCAAAGGAGCTCCACATGAGGTACAGCTCCAGCTGCCCTTTGCTTTCATTTTCATCTCAGCCCTCTGCTCTGAACTTGGTCTCTTGACCTGGGAATACTTTATTGCTTGTTTATTTAGTTCCTGTGCTTCCACCTTCTGGAGCTGGTGCATGGTGATGCTTTAGTAGCTGAAGTTTGTGATTGTTCCTCCTGTTATTGAGAGAGTATCACTGGTTTTCATTCTATTTAAAAATGTATCCTTCTAAGCAAAGCAAGCAAAAGTCTCAGAAGCTGCTTGAAATCTTATGAAAGTCGTGTGTTAGAATAGACACACCATCAGGGGGAAATCTGAATCTACAATGCCTTTTTTTTACTATTAAAAAGCCTTTTTAATAGTAGAAACTAAGCCCAGCAACAAAAAAGCTCTGTTCTTTGTCATTTTTTTCCTGTAGGAGTCTGCCTTTACTGAGCAGACTGCTGTTGTCTAATGTGCCTTTCCTGTCTCAGGTTCTCATCCAGATCGTGGACGCCTCGTCGGTGATCACGTGGGATTTTGACGTGTGCAAGGGTGACATTGTTTTTAACATCTTCCATTCCAAAAGAGCCCCACAGCCTCCCAAAAAGGACTCTCTGGGAGCTCACAGTATTACATCTCCTGGTGGGAACAATGTCCAGTTGATAGACAAAGTCTGGCAGCTGGGCCGTGACTACAGCATGGTGGAGTCTCCCCTGATCTGCAAAGAAGGGGAGAGTGTGCAGGTGAGCCAGCCAGGGCCTCTGTGGGGACAGCTGGAGCCCAAAGTGCCTGTTCTTACTCACAGCACTGACAACTGAGGGGTGACTCAGTGCTGGCCTGGCTGCTTGCTTTTGACCAGCATTTCAGCTGTTCCTGGGTGCTGCAGGGGTAGGGATGGGATTTATGTGGGATCTGCTGGGAGGGGAAATGTCATCAGTCTGCTAGTCACTAGATGGATCAGCAAGGAACATGGGGAGGCCACCTAAAATGCACATCCAGGAAGTAACAAAACATGCTTTGTGCTATAATTCTGAGTTATTTACTCAGCAAATACTCTGTGTTTGAGGAATATCACAGTGCCTGCCCTCAGTAATAAGAGAAGGCTGGAAATCAAGTCTGAACTTCTGTGTGTTTGCCCTCTAATAGGCAGTGTAAGAGCTGCTGATGGCCAAAGCTCCTGAAGGCTTTTTAATGCCATTTACAACCTGTCCTTTAATTTCAAATTGTTATAACATGCAGCATGTTTATAATCACACACTGCCACTGCTGTTTCTGTTGACTTGAAATGAGTCAAACAGCCTCCAAAAAAGCAGCTCCTTAAGTCACCAAGATATAAGTGTTAAACTGGAAATATGGCAGTGACCTCTTGAACTGTGAGGCAGAAACCGTGACTGCTCTTTGCATGGTCTCAGAGGACAGCTGTGAATGAAAATAAATGGAAAATTAATATTGTTTTAAAGCAGAACTTGTCCTTTCAGCATATTAAATCCTAACCCCTTGACACTGTTGAAAAGCTGGAGGAACTGCTGGTGTTCCATCCCAGATTTGATAGGGATGTTGTGTGGGGAGAATCTCCTAGCACTGCCATTTGGCTCAGGAGCTGAAATATTGGCACTGGGCAAAAATCCTGGGCATGTAGGCACTTTTTCTAAGCTTGGAAAAGAAATGTCAAGCCTACAAATCTCTGTTAACCAAGTTAATTTTTGATTTTTGTTGTGTCTGCTTGCAGGGCTCTCATGTGACCAGGTGGCCTGGCTTCTACATTTTACAGTGGAAATTCCACAGCATGCCTGCCTGTGCTACAACCAACCTGCCTCGTGTGGATGATGTGCTGGCATCTCTACAGGTGTCCTCTCACAAATGTAAAGTGATGTACTATACAGAAGTGATAGGATCTGAAGATTTCAGGTATGTCTGGTCAAGGGCAGCCACTGTCAAACCTTTCTGGTGATTTGGATGATCTAGTCAATGTCAACTTCAATACAAGTAAATTTTGAGGGCCTTAAAAAGTTGCACTGAGGGCAACTAATGTATAAAAGGAGTTAATGAATTGTCTCGTGTTAATATCACTGATCACTTGGCTCTGCCTTGAGAGCTTCTTGGGCTTGGCAGGTTGTCCTGTAGAAGGGAGTGCAATTCAAATTCCAGTTGTTGAATTTCATTTTCTGCCAGTGGATAAACTTGACTGAAATGAAATCTGTCTCTTTGAACAGCATTTGGTTTTTGAAAGGGGTGCAGTGTCCTCATTACTTTATATGATGAGACAGAAAAGCTTTTGAGTATCTGTACCAAAGCAGTTACTTGCATTTTATTTCGTGTGCAAACAAATACAGTATAGATACACAGCAGAAACCAAAATCTTTGTGTGTTCTGAAGCTTAAAACTGCTTGCTTTGGGTTTTTTTTCTGCAGGGGATCTATGACCAGCCTTGAATCAAGCCACAGTGGATTCTCCCAGCTCAGTGCTGCCACCACCTCCTCTAGCCAGTCCCATTCCAGCTCCATGATTTCCAGGTAGTGCCACAGCAGCTGAAAAGCAAATGGATGTGATGGCTGGACCCTCGCCCATGGCAGCTGACTGCAATACAGCATATTCAACTGGCAATTGTGCAAAAAACCCCACCCCAAAAAGCCTTTTATAGATAGTAAAGTAGCTGTTTGAATTTTACACTTAGTGGTTTTGGTCTTTGTTAGATCCAACAGCTTGTCTCTTAACTTTAACCCTTTTTCCTAACTCAGCCATAAATATTTTTGCAAGTGTGCTTGCACAAATCCTAACTCTGAACACAAGGGCTCTTACTGAAAAGGAAAAACAACCAGTGCATCAGTTAAGAATGATTTTTCTTTTTTTTTAAACTGTGTAGATGTTAAAAAGCAAAAAAGAAAAACCCTACCAAAAAATGCTCCATAGTGCATTAGAGATCAACTGCAAGTCTCCTGTCAGGACATTTCTTGCCATCCTGAGAAATCCCCTGTGATCTTCCAGTGCTGCAAACTGTTCTCCTGATGCCACTAATGATGTCCGAGACAAAGGACAGCAGTTGCTGGATACTTGACTTTGTGAGTCCATTTTTTTCAAAGCATGCCCACAGAGCTGTGGCCAGGCTGTAACACTGAATATACCTTTTGTATGAGCACATTTCTGGGGAATTTTGAGCTCTGGGTCTTGCTGGGTTAAAGCAATTTGTTCTTTCCTTGGATTTGTGCGTGGAGCACTGCAGAGAGAGAGGCAGAGAGCAGGCTCTCCCTCACTGTGTCACACTGGGCTCATCCAGAGCTGCTCTGAGCTTCTGTTCCCAGCTCTCTGCTGGAGCTTCACTCTGCTTCCTTAGTGCATCCCAAGCTAATGGATTTTACTGAGATTCTCTTCTTGTCAGGAATTTATGCAGAGCTTCAGCTTGCTGCTTAAACCAGTCTGAAGGAGGTGTGGCTTCCATCCTTCCTGAGCACTTCTCCCTCCCTGGGGCTTCCTGTCCTTCCCTGTCCCTGGCAGAAATAGAGAACCTCAGTTCTGGTCAGCCTTCGTGTGGGCTGGGAGCACAGGGACCTTTTATACAGGAGAAGATATTCCAAGGATTTTCTCCACCATTTTCACTACTGCCACTGCCAGAGGTGATCTGACATTTGGGATTCTGTCCCTGTTTGCCAGGCCCAAGCTGGACCCTTGCTGAGCTCTGTTCAGGTGTTCTTCCTTCTCGAGCCCTCTCTCTGTGCACAGCAAAAGGCTCCAAAGACTCAACTGTCAGACAAATACAGACCATACCTGACAGGGAGCAGAGAAGATTTTGGTCTGAAATGCAGCAGGATTTGCAGTTAGACCCTTCTTGGTCTTTCCTTACCCTTGGTAGAGCTAAAATGTCCATGCAGGCACAAGAGCTTCTGTGCTGGCTGCAGTCCCTGCTAGGAAGTGGGACAGGGTCTGGCTTGGCTAAGTGGTGGAGGAGCTCACAAAGGTGTTGCACTTGGAAAGCAGAACTCACTAGAGATTCTGGATCCCTTGCCTGAGGAAAGCTGGTTCTGAACTCAGGGTGAGGCTTTTTTATGCCTGCAGAGCTCTGGAGAGGCAGGTGACAGACCCCTGAGAGCAGCTCTGCTGCAGCTCCATCCTGGCTGTGGCACGTGGCAGAGCTGACAGGTATTTCACCAACAGAGGTGCTCAGACACCAGCCTCCTTAAACTGAACCAAACTGCTTTGTTCTGGAGCTCTTTTGGGACTCAGAGGCTGAAGATGGAGGTTAGGCTGTTACTTAGGCTGTCAGAATGAACAGGTCACTGCTTTGGTGTCACACAGCTCCCACCAGTGTCTGCACAGCAGCCTGCCCAGGCTGTGGCTCCAGGGCTGCTCCCAGGAGCTCTGCCCGAATTGCTGACACCAGGAACCAGGATTCCCAGCACAGGGAGTGCAGCTGGAGCTCAGTGAGGTTCACTTGCTGACACTCAAGGCGTTTCTTCCCATTCACCAGGCTGTAAGGGCTGAAGATGGTCCCTTTCTTTCTCTCTCTCAGATGACAATTTTGCTGATAACTGTAAGAAACTGCTCCATTCAACACTCCACATCTGTCCAGGTGTCTGGCTTTGTAGACCGTTTTGGGTTGCAGTCCCTTTTCAGGTCTGAGGATACATATTTTTCACTTGAGCTGGCTCAAAAGTGGCACTTCGGGTTTTTCCTGCTGTTGATCTTAACACATCTTTTAGAGCTCAAAGCACATGACAGCACAAACAGCCAGGGAGATAAAATTCCAGAAAAACAATAGTTAATCTTCCTGTAAGCAAAGTGCTGTGGCAATATGACTTGATCACTGCAGTCTAACTAATTAATTTCCCATACCCTGGTCTTTCTTTGTGTGATATTGCTCTTCCTTTTCTCAGCCCGTGACTCTTCTGTTGGCACCTTTCCTGTTATCAGTGTCCTTCACTTCCCTGTCCCTCCTCATGAACTGCATATCAAATTCTGTAAATGTTTTGTATACATAATACCTCATTCTTGGTATTAAAATACAGATAGTCTTTAAAAGATTTTTTTATTGTTATCAATAAATGTGAACTGTTTGGAAAAAAAAAAAAGAGGGCAGTCTCTTTATTTCATTCATCTGCTGCAAAGCTTCCAGGTTGTTTTATGTGCTAGATTCAGGTCTGTCAGTGCTGGGTGAGGGAGGGGCTCCTTGGCTGCTCCCACCCCTCAGGCAGGAGACCAAGTCACACTCAGGAAATTATGTTTTTTAATTAGTAGAAGTAGACTAAGCTTCAGCTATTTTAAAAACAGGAGCTAATAAACATCAAACTGTGGGTTTTCTAACAGCTGGAGCAGAGGCTACAACGTGTTTGTGGTTGGTCTTTCAAATTTGATCCAAGCTGTGAAGTTTCTCTGAAGGAGAATCTTCAACCGTGGTTGTGAGGTCTGTCAGCATGACCAGATGGTTGCCTGACCTACTTCAAGCTTTAACATGTGGTCAGTACTTCTGTGCCAGCACACAACAAGGGACCAGCTCTCTGCTGCTCTGGACCTTGCTGAGTGCAGCAGTCCTTGAGAAGGTGTCGTGCAAGGAGGTGGCTTTGCTGGGCCGTGCCTGGAGATGTGGGGGAGCTGCCTTTGTGGCCAGTGCCACCCCTGAAATGGCAATTAAATGAACCTGAGCCTCAGCCCCTGCTTGAGCTGGGCAGGTGCTAACAGTGCAGGCCAGGGCTGCATCAAACAGCTCCTCTGGGAGAGGTGTCAGTCTGAAGTGTGTGCTTTGGGCTTGGTTTGTTTGATTTTTTTGGGATTTTTCTGGTTGTTTTTTTGTTTGTTTTGGTTTTTTTATTATTATTTTTTGGTTTTTGTGGATTTTTACGAGACAAGGCAAAATTCCTGGAAGAAATTTCACCTGTTTTTTTTTTTTTTCCCCACCAGCATCCCCTGCCTCCCCACAAAGCTGAGGGCTCCCTGTTCTCCAGGTGTCTCCATTTACACCCTTGCCTTGCCAGCGAGCCTGTAAATCCCCGGGGAAGGATCCTGAGCTGCCATTCCCGAGTGTGTGCCCTGGAGCAGGAGCTGGCCCGGCTCTCTGCCCTGCTCGATGTGCAGGCACGTTAAAATGGTGATGGAAAGAGGAATTCTGTGACCTGGGAGCCCCCGGGCAGTGCAGGGTGACAGCTCAGGGTCACACGGAGCTGTCCCCTCCGTGCTGGCTGTGCCAGCCCCATCCTGCATCCCCAGTGCCCTCCCCCAGCCCCGGGGCAGGTGCGGGGCCGGCTCAGCATCCCAGGAGCTGCTTCCCAGGGCAGGGCTGCTCAGTGCTGCCGGCAGAGACAAATCCTCGGGGGAAGTGTTTTGGCTGCCTTGCCAGTCATCAGCAGCCAGCTCTATTATTCAGGCACTAAAAAAACCATTTTGCCATCTCCTGGGCTTTTTTGGAAGGGTAGGAAGGCATTGATTTTATTTCGCTAACTCATGCTGGTGTAAGAGTTTGGATGCTGGGAAATAAAAGGTTGGGATTTTGCAACTCGTTTTATTCCCTTCCCTAGGACCACTGCTGAACTCCTCCCACTTTGTGCCATCAGCCTTGGTCCCTGTGGTCCCTTGGCAGCCACAGGCCAGGGGGAGCAGGGAAGGGACCCCAGATTTGGGGCTCTTTCCCCTGTGCACAGCAGGGGAACCAGGGGCTGAGACAGACAGAGCTGGGTGTCCCCCCAACCCTCCTCCTGGCCTAACAAAGCCACAAGTAAATAAATGAATCTCAAGCTTTTCTTGGTGCTGATGGAGCCTTCCCTCGTGCCCTGGGGTGACCTTAGTGGGGCAGTTCTCTCAGGATGGGCAGCCTGAGGGGAGTCCTGGATCCCTCAGGTGGGGCTGGGGATTTGCTGTGACCCCAGCACTGCCCCACACCTGGGGACTGTGCTTTGACTTCGTGTTTGCAGAGGAAAGGGGAAAGGAAAGAGAGAAAGGAGAAGGGAGAGAAAAAGAGAAAGAAAAAATAAAAAGGAGTTAATGTCACAAACCCTGCAACAAAACGGTGCAGGGCAGCCCCAGCCCCTGGTTTGCACATTCCCAGTTCTCTTAATGGCATTTTGTGCAGGAAACATCCAGCTGGGGGTGCAGGGGGGCCCTGTGTGACCCCCCCCAGTCTGGGCTGTGCTGGGGCAGATCCACAGCCCAGCCCAGGATCGGGGTCTGGATCCACTGTGTGGGGTCAGTGCCTCACCCAGGTGTCACCCCAGAGCCCAGTGTCCCCTGCTGACCCCTCAGACCCCACTGGGGGTTCCCAGCCCTGGGGTGGACAGGGTGAGGCCAGGGCTGAGCTGGTCCAGGGGGCTCCCGGCTCTGCAGGCAGCCCCTGTGCCCCCAAATCACCGTGTGTCACCTCTGGTGCCGTGGGCCACCCACGGGGGACATCGGGCACAAACCCACCCACCCCAGCCTGGCGGGTAGGGCTGGGAGAGACCCCCGAGGGGGACTCCGGGGCCGTGCTGGTGCCCCAGGGACAGGGCAGGGACACGGGTGGTGGCACGGCCGGACCCCGCAAAACCCCACTAGATGGTGCCAGCAGCGCGCACACGGCCCCGGGCTGTCCCCGCTGTCCCTCTGCCACCGGGGACACTGTCCCTGCTAAAAGGGAGGGACACTCTCCCTGCTACAATGTCCCTAGTGCCAGGGGCTCGGTGTGGAGCTGGGGCTGGAGCACTGGTCAATACTGGGAGCCACAAGCAGGGCAGGGGACACCGTGTGACACCCTGCCCCCCCAGCCAGGACAGCAGCCACAGTTCATGGAGCAGCCACCACGCCAGGCACAGGGGGTGGCCGGGCTGGGACACCCCCAGACCCCCCAGACCCTCTCCCTGTGCCCTGCACATCCCAAAGGATGCTCCAGTGACCTCCAGGCTCCATCGTGGCTGTGGGTTTGCCCTCCCACTGTTCATTTCCTGAACAGTCACCATCTCCCAGGAGTCCTGAGAAACTTCATCACCACTGCAGAAAACCCTTGAGGATCTGCTGGGAGAAACTCTGTAGAAGTGAAAAAACACTCAGCTTATTTCTTGGCTCCAGTATGGGTTGGCCCACGAGCTGCTGTATCCAAAGGCTGTATCCAAACATTGAATTTTAATTATGAGAAGGATTTCACCAGGGACGAAGAGATGAGAAGAGGAACAGCCCAGTGAAAAAGATGGAAATTGAAAATATAAGTTCTCCCAAAACAAGAGCATTGGAGCTCTTTTTTGAAGCTTTTTTTTGGCAAAACAAAATTTATCTCAGGCATTTTTGCCTTTGCATAGTTATTTATTATACAATATTTATTGTTGTAACATCCTGTCTCTTCTTGGAGGTGCTGACACAGCAACAATGGGGTGGGAGGACCCTCAGGTCCAGAATGTGTGTGGCAGAGCAGGGAGGGCAGGACCTGCTCCTGTCCCCATGGCTGGCACTGTCACTGCCAGGTCCCAGGGGCTTTTCCAGGTCAGTGCATCCCCCCTTGGGGTTTCTGCTGTTCCCTCCAGCCCGGAGAGGCCACACAGCTCCAGCTGCTGCAGCCACATCCCAGGAGCCCTGCAGAGCCCCTCTGCCCCCTGTGCAGGACAGGGCTGCTGTGAGTGCAGCTCCTGCACGGGCTGTGCTTGCTCCAGGGATTTCCTGAAATCCCTCTCCAGGCACTGATGGATGTTCCATGACAGCTCCAGAGATCTCCTCCCATCACAGTTTGTGCCAGTGGAGCCCTGCCAGGCTCACCACACCCAGCTGTGTGTGCAGCCCCTGCCTGGCCCCAAAGCTGCCTGTCCCCAGGGCTGAGGCTGCCCAGGGACCTGCCAGGACAGGGTTCCCAGGCTCTGGTGATGTCCCTTGGCCACTGGCATCATCCCAAGGCCATGTGCCCACCCTGGGCTGAGCCCCACCCAGAGCTGGCACATCTGGGGGTGGGGGGCCCTGCAGGACCCCAGCACCCACTGACAGCCAGAGCAGACCCAAGGCAAGCAGCCTGAAGATTTTTCTTGCTGGACATGAGTGGCTCTGGGGATGAAGGCTCCCGGGGCAGCTCTGACCCCACAGAGGAGCCAGCAGCAGATGGAGGCTGCCTCCACATGTTTTCCCCTAAAAAACCCTATTTCCTGAGCCGGGGGGGGCATTTCTCATGCATCACCCATTCCTGCAGCCTTGCCTGCATCCCTCCCCCACGAGCAGCCAGGACACACTGGCACGATGACACTGCTGGCCTGAGCCAGCCTTGGGCAGCCACACACCCGAGTGTTTGCTCATCCTTCACAAGAACTGAAAAAGAAGGAACAGGGAAGGATCATGTGAGCTCCCCTCGAGGAGGGCTGGCTCTGCTCTGCACTGCCAGGGATGTCACCCAGGGCAAGGTCACCAGCCCCTCCAGTCCACCCAGAAACTCTTCCCTGCTCACCCCAACAGAGCTGCAGCTCCTGGGGCCCCACAGAACCATCAGCCTCCCAGGGGTGCAGCTGCCTGAGCAATTCTCTTTGGAGATATTTGGTGCTGTCCTGTGCCTCAGAGAGGAGGGGGCTGCTCCCCACCTGCCTCTCCAGCTCTGCTGAGCCCTGGATACTGCTGAGAGGAGCTGCAAAGAGCTGAGGAGGAGGAGGGATGGAAAATCCCTTCACTGGGACAAGGAGACCTCTCCAGATCCAAGCAGCAGCTTTGCCCACCTGGAATGAGGCAGGACCTTGGTAAGCAGTGGCTGGAGCTGCTGCCAGGACTCAGGAGGTTGGAGCTGCAGCACCCCAAGCCCAGTGGTGGTGATCCTGTGGCTGGCACTCAGTGAGAGCAGCAGGCACCACCAGACCCATACCACACTGGGACCAACAGGCACACCAGACTGGCCCAGCCCCTCCTCCTGGCACCGTGGCACTTGTCCTGCAGGACTTGGCATCTCCAGCCCTTCTGCTGGGGGACGTGGAGCAGTGACACCAATCTGTGCAAGCAGATGTCCCAAACCCCACAGAACCCTGTGCCATTCCCCCATGGGACATGTACTGCTGGGGAGAGGTGGGGAGGGAGCCCAGAGCATTCCACTGGATCCCAGAGTGTGAGCATCAGCAGTGCTGGGGCTTTTCCTCCTAAAGCAGAACAACAAACCTGTTCAGGCTCAAGGGCTGTGATGCTGTTCCAGGTTTGTTTTGCTTCACCTTCTGAGGTTGCCCTGGCTGGGGGCAGAGAGGCTCCTGTGTGAGTGAATTAGAGCTGTAGGTCTGGAATTGCATCCCTGGGAATGGTGCTGGGCCCCTCCTGGGTGAGCAGGGCTCTGCCCTGGGGACCAGCTGGGACTTGCACAGAGCCTGGCACAGGACCTGATGTGGAGCTGCTGGGTAAGGAGGAGGGGATGGGTGTTAATCAGTGAGGGAGAGTGGGAATGAGGCAGCTCAGGGGAAAACACACAGCACCAGGTTCCTGGAAAGCTGCTGGAGTTTGTGTCGTGTTGGGGAGCTGGTGGTGCCTGCAGCCCCCCCAGGGCTGTGCAGAGAGCTCAGGAGACACCATCACCCACTCCTGCAGCCCTGCCCCAACTGCAGCACTGAAACCCCCCCGGGATGAACTGCCCGATGAGAAACCAACCCAAGGAACCCATTGGGGATGAAGAGAAAGGCTGTGGGGACCTGAGGTGACACCTGGCACGCACATCCCAACCTCCCCCAGGAGACCCAGAGCATCCCGAGGCTGGCGGGGCCGGATGGGGATGGAGCAGGCAGAGCCTCGGGGCTCTGAGTCAGGCAGGGATGTCACAAGCTGCCGGCTCCTGCAGTGCCCCAGACAGCCCCCACAGCAGCCCGGAGATGCTGCCGGGTCAGTGATCCCCGGGAAAGGCTGAGGGAAATCTGCTGGCAAGGACCTGCAGAGCCCAAACCCAGCAGAGCAAGGGGAAAAGCTGCTGCCTTCATCCCACACGTTTTGGTCTCCTGGTTCAGGGAGGGCAAAGTCACACATTTCAGCTGTCTGTGGTCTGCAGCTCCATGGGAATTGCTTCCAAAAGAAAGTGTTTTCAGCTTGGAGCTGAGGGCAGAAGGATGCTGGAGCTGAGCCAGTGCCAGGCTGCAGCAGGGCTGATTGGGGTAAATGTAACCCCTTGACAATGTGAGTGCTTTTCCTCCCTCACTTTATAAGGAATTTTGCAAGGACTTAATGCTTTCTAAAGTGCAGGTTGCCAGGGACCCAGGCACTGAGGTCCCACTGGCCTTGGAGCAGCATCCCTCCCTGGGCAGAGCATCCCTCCCCGGGCAGAGCATCCCTCCCCGGGCAGAGCATCCCTCCCTGCCTGCACCCGGGGGGAGCACAGCAGCCATGACTTCAAACATGAGCTTTGCAGAGTTTCTGTATCTGCCCTATGTACAAAAATACATGTTAATACATGCAGGTTAATCCATACATAATACATTTATAGGGGGAAACCGAGGGAGTGGGCTTTACCAAGGCAGGATGGAGCAGGCAGCAGTGGGAAGTGGCTGGAGCTCGCTGGAGGACATCCCTGCAGCCCGACCTGGGTGCCTTGCCCTGCCTTTGCTCAGCGCTGGCCCCGTGGCTTTGCCATCACGGTTTTATTCTGCAAACCCTGTGCACAAACACCCCCAGGGCTGTGCAAACCCCTCACTCACAGGTGAGCCCAGCCCTGAGACACCCAATGCACCTGGAGGCACGAGCAGACGCCAGCCCTGGTCTGAGGCTCACCGTGTTCCCCTGCCCGGCACCGGGACACACATTCTGTGCCATCCGGAGCGTGACACGGCGGCAGCAAGCCCGATTTATGAGCCAGAGGATTGCCAAACACATCTGGCTGTGTCAGGTCACCCCGCACCGCTGGCGCTGTCACAGGATCCGGGACCAAGCGTCGCCTTTGTTCGCTGCTCTTTGGGCATCACAGCGTCCTGGGCACCGGGGCTGGCAGCTCGGGAGCATGAGCTCACCGTAGGCTCGGTTTGTCTTCATGCTAAACCCTTCCTGGAGATGTCAGCTGCCAGAACGTGTCATTTATGCTTCACGGCGCTGCCTCAGCGCCGCACGGATGTGACAGAGTGACAAACAGCAGCATCCTTGAAGGAACGGCTCCGTCTGGAGGGTCCTTCTGGAAAAACCAGCGTGAGCTGGGCTGAGCCAGTCACGGTGACTCTGCAGGGGCCGGTGGAGGTGGCCGTGGCGTTGGGGACCGGCTGTGAGCTTTCCTGACACAGCCTCGGTCACTGGGACGTGCTCCCGAATCCAAGAGCAGGGCTGGGGCTGTCACAGCTCGGCGTCACACCCGGCAAATGCGGCGGGATCCTGCCCTGGCACCCTCAGGGAGCTCCTTCCTCACCTCCACATCCCGGCGTGCTCCCTGTCCCCTCCACATCCCGGGGTGCTCCCTGTCCCCCTCCACATCCCGGGGTGCTCCCTGTCCCCTCCACAACCCGGGGTGCTCCCTGTCCCCTCCACATCCCGGGGTGCTCCCTGTCCCCTCCACAACCCGGGATGTTCCCTGCTCACCCCCCGGGCTCCAGTAACTCAGAGCACATCGCCCCGGGAAACAGGATGATACTGGAAGGAACTGGGATGGAGGCTGGAATCAGCTCTGGGAAATGAAATCCTGGGGGTTTCTGCCTGTTGTATCTGTATTTATTGTGCTCATGGGGTTCTTTCTCCCCGTCCATAACAAGAAAGTGCTTCACCAGTGTGAGCCTGCCCCCAGAGCCCCCAGCTGAGCCCCTGTTTCTGGAATCACAGGCTGGTTTGGGTAGGAATTTCAAAGTTCATCTCGATCCAGCCCTCTGCCAAGGGCAGGGACACCTTCCACAGACCAGGTTACTCAGAATTTACCTCTCTGCTCCTCCCCAAGCTGGAGCAGATCTCCTAGAGGTGCCAGTGCTGAGTGTGGACCAGGGGACCAGTTCAGAGCTGGCCCAGCTGGTCACCCCCTCTCCCTCCAGCAGGTCAAGGCACTGAGGGATGTAGGGGGACAGTGGGGAACAGCGAGGGACACTGAGGTCCAGCTCCGGGAAATCTCTCCACTGCAGCCCAGAGAACAGTTGGCATTTTGCAGCTTTGCACTTTTATTTTTACCTTCAGAGAAGCTGCTCCAGGAGGGGGGGACACAGCAGTGCTTTGCCCTCCTTGCCTCAGCTTACCTTGTGAAAGCAAATCTCAGCTCTCTGCCCCTGCAGAGGTTTTCAGCAGCTCCCTGCCCAACCTGCAGCACTCAGCCAGAGGGATGGAGCTGAGGAGCTGGAGCTGTGGATGCAAGGCTGGGACTTTTCCTTTCCCACATCCCTGCTGTGAGAGCAGAAGGAATTTGGCCAGTGCCAGCACAGGGAGCCACATCCATCAGCGCTGGGTAAATAGAGCTGATTGTTCCCAGCGCTGCAGGAAGGCACAGGGGGGGAGCACAGGAGCACCCACGGCTCACTGCACGAGGAAAATGCAGGCAGGGGCACTGGGAGGGCCTGGCTGAGCCATGGTCCTGCTTGGGAGATGGGAAGAGGTACCCAGGTCCTGGAGCTGCATCCCCTCCCCTCGTGGTGCCATTTGGGGCCACGCTGGGCTTGACAGAAATGAGACCTGAATTTGAGCACAGAGCAGCTGCACAGGGTAACTCAGCCCAGCCAGCTCCTCTCTGTTTCACACCACTGCTGGAGAAGGCTGATGGAAATGCACATCCATCACTGTGCTCTTCACTTGGGAAGAAGAGTTCAGGCTTCTGGGCTTCTGTGCTCAGGCACTCGGGAACAGCTCTGAGACCAGGAGCCACCACAGCTCCAGCCATTGCCTCCAGCCCTGCAGGGAGGGGACACTGAGCCCCCATCCCTGCAATGTCCCCAGGCTGGCAATGTCCCCTGCCCTCCAGTCTCCTCCTGCAAATGTGACTGTGGATTCTTCATCTTTTAGTCCCAGAACATCCCCTGCACAACCTCGTCTAGTGGGTGGCCATGGCAGGGGTTTGGAACGAGATGATGTGTAAGGTTCCTTCCCACCCAACCCATCCTGTGACCCCATGGTTCTATGTTTCCATGGTTCTGTGACTCCGTGGTCACTCCTGGCTCAGCTGGCAGCCTGGCCTGCTGGGGACAGTCCCCAATGTCTCTGCTCACAGAGGGACTCCCTCCCTCAGTTACCAATCGCAGGAGGGGACTGGAGCAGCTTTACAGGGCACTGCAGTGTCCTGCAAACCTGAGACGTGGCACAGCTCATCCTTCAGGGCAGGGAGAGCCCCACCAGGGCAGACTGCAGCCACAGGCAGCCAGGGCAAGGTGCCACTTATGGCTCACCAACACCACTTTGATTTCTCCCGAGCAAAAACCTGGGGAACCCAAAAGCTCAGGAGCTGTGTGGATGCCAGAAGTCAGGAGGCAGCTTGGAGCTGGGCGTGCAGGGGCTCAGCAGGGTGGTGCCCCCGGGCACGGGCAGGCCTGGCTGCTGCTGCTGCTGATGCTCCCCGACAGGAAATGTCACAACCATGAGATGAGCTGGCAGGCACAGGCTGCGGAGCCAGCACGGCGCTGCCCCAGCGGGGCTGTCAGGAGCTCTCAGGGTGACAGAGCCTCCAGACAGGGGCTGGCAGGGACTGGGTGTGGGCAGAGGTTTCCTCCTCTGAACCCAAGAGATGAGAGGTTTTGAGGGCAGCCAGACCAAAGTGCTGAGGCTCCCCAGCTGAAGGCTCAGCTGCCACCCTGGCTCACAGGTCATGCAGCTCACACTGTGGGGTCTGGCACACTCACAGGGAACATCAAACTCCCCTTAAAATGAATGCAAACCTCATTTTATTTTAACCTTGCTTTTGGCTAGATCCATCCCTTGCTCCTGCCCTGAAAAGGAAGGAGCAGTTTGACCATAAATGTGTCTACAGCAATAAACAGCTCAGATCCAGGGCAACACTGAGGTCACTTCTGCCCCATCATGTGAAGTTTATTTGGTTATTTAAGGATAAGAAGTCACTGGGGAATGAGCTGGGAACTGTGGCATGAAAATGCAGGGAGTCAAGGCCATGCAGTGAGTGGGGAAGGGCTCCATGGGCAGTGACAGGCAGCCCCAGGCAGGCAGAGCACTGGGGGATGTTTACAAAATGACATTTTCATACACTCTGGAAACGGAAAAAAATAAGCAGCAGTTTGTTTTCAGGGTGAGAGCATCATGTCTGCCTGGCTTTGCATGGCACGGGGCAGTGCTCCCAGCAGGACACAGGCAGGGGAGGCTTGGCTGCAGCTCTGCTCAGGGCAGGGGCACAGCCTGGCTGCTGGGAGCTGAGCCGAGCTGTAGTCATGGGTGCAGTGTCCCCGACAGCCTCGGTGACAACCTGGCAGAGAGGGATCCTGACTCAGTCCAGGCTGCAGGAGCACCTTGGATGGATGGATGAAGAACCTTTTCTGTGCTTCTGCCTCCCAAATCCGGGGTGTTGGGCATCTCCTGCCAGCACCAGACCCCCTGCACCTCGTGTTAATGCCATGGGTCTGCTGAGGATCTCATCTTCTTCTGACACTGCCATGAGAAGCCACATACCTGCTCCTGTCCCCACAAATCCCTCCAGCCATCCCTCGAGGGTGCCAGGCCTTCTCTGAGCTTTGGAGCAGCTCCTCTCCCTCTCCCTCTCCCTCTCCCTCTCCCTCTCCCTCTCCCTCTCCCTCTCCCTCTCCCTCTCCGTTTCTTGGACCCATGGTGTATGGGGTCAGTGATGTTCTTACCCAATTTGCCATTTTTTCCTCCTGGAAATTCCTTGCCTTTAGGACTTGTGTCAGTCATGCAGAGCTGCACGGCCAAGTGCATCCTGCAACCCTGCCCTGGTGAATGCTATGACATTTTGCACCATTTCTTTTCATGCCTCTTTCACATTCAGCCCCCCCATCCATCAGTATCCCTGACCCCCTGGCTGCTCCTGGCTGCCCCTTTCCCCACTCATACCCTGAAGCCAGGACAGCAAGGTCTTGATTTGGGGTTTTCATGCCTGCAATAGTATCAGCCCAGAGCCTCCTGTCCCTGCCTGTACTGATTTAATCTCAGTGGCCAAGGGTGAATGTGGGGGTGCACCACTGCCTTGGGGCTGCAGCCCCACGAGGAGGAGGAGGAGGAGGCTCAAACCCATGAGGAAGAGGCTCAGAGCTCAGTTCCATTTGGAGGAGTTTCAGGGCTCAATCCCACGTAGAGGAGGTTCAGACCAGCTTGGAGCAGGGTGCAGAAAATCAGCTAAAACTGGTTACCCATGTACCTGGTAACACCCCATCAGTCTTTACTGCCTTTACTGGCCCTCCAAGCAGACCAGCACGAATATTCAGCCTTATCTTGTGTCTAGAGAGGTTCAGACACCTGCCAGGTCTGGGCTTCTCAATGCAGTGGGCAAAGCCAGGAGAGCCAGGCACTGGGAGCAGTGCAGCCTGCTGCACAATGGGGTGGTCTGGGGCTCTGCTCCCCCTTGGCACCGCACATTTCATCTCCTAATGACCCGAGAGCTCTGCTGTGTCACCCCATGTCACCCAAGGAAAAGCCGTGCTGGTGGCCTGAAGAGAGGCGAGCTCTCTGCTCCAGCCAATAATCCAGCCAGAGCAAGATAAGAGATGTTATAGAAACTCCCCTGAGCCCGAGAACAGCTACACTAAATCCCTTTAGTCCCTGTGAGATATTTGTTTACGGGGAGACTGGGTTTGGTTACCCGAGGTGGCTCAGTACAGGCTGTCCGTGCTCCCGGGGGGGGACAGGGGCTGTGACAGGGAACGGGGCTGGGGTCAGGGAAGGGTTCCGAACCCCAGGGGATCCCTCTGGCATGGGAGAGGTCATCTGCAGGAGGGATGAGGGGGAAAAATCCATGCCAGGGTCAGGTCCCAGTGCCCCTATGCCTAAAACTGAGTGCCACAGCCGTGACCCCGGGGCTGAGCTTCCGTGCTGGTAGCAGCACAGGTGACACCGCAGGTGACACTGCAGGTGACACTGCAGGTGACACCGGTTTCCATGAGCCTGGCTGTGAGCCGTACCAGCAGGATGTGCCATGAGGATTCATTTCCCCTGAAGTGATGAGTGATGCCAGCAGGGATATCCTCCCACACCTCCTTCCGTGGCACTGGGGGACCCCAAAATCCAGCCCAAACCCAGCCCAAACCCAGCCCAATCCCAGCCCAAACCCAGCTCAAACCCAGCCCCACTGACCCACAATATCCTCTCCTCTCACAATATCCTGCCTCTGACCACAGCTGGCACTGGGGGTCCCCAGGCAGGAATCTTTGTGACCCTCTCCAGGCCAGCACCCCCAGGTGTCCCCAGGCCGGGTTGTCCCCCCTCGGAGTGGCCAGGTGGCCCCGGCAGGGCTGGGAACAGGATCCGTGGGGCCAGGCTGTTCCAGACAGGAGCAGCACGTATCCCTGATCCATCTATGCATCCGGGAGGGCTGCGGCCCCTCCGAAGGGGGGTGGGAGATACAGGGGTCGGATTTCTCCTCTCACCTGTCGCTAAATCAAAGGGCATTCGGATTTAATCTCCGGGAGAGGCAGGTTTAACCCTCTCGGGGGCAGTTTGTCCCCACGCCGGGGGAGGACCTGCCTTGCTGACCCTGTGTGTGTCTCACACAGCCCAGGCTGGCTCTTTGTTCTGCTTCTCCTCCCTCTCCTGTTTCACCTGGGCTCCCATCCAGGGCTCACTCCAGGTGGGAGAAGCGATGATCCACCCCCCTGCTGCTTCTCGGCCCTGCCTGCGGTGAGGGGCAGCAGCCGGGGGCACAGCAGGCAGTGCAGATGGGGCTCCTCATCATCATCATCATCACTGCCCACTTCCATCTCAGCACCTCAGCTGGGGAAACACCACTGGAAACGCAGCCAGCCTCACGTGCACCATGGATTTATCCGTGGGCAGGAGCAGAGGGGAACAAGGGGTGGTGTGGGAGCACCCAGCCAGGCTGTGCTCACTGCTGCGGGGTGCTGAGGCACTGGGTGCCCATGGCAGGACTCAGCCTGCAGCAGCTCCAGCAGCTCCCAGGAGCTGGCTCAGGCTGCTGGGATCGTGTCACGGTGCTGCACACTGTCACCACCACATCGACATTCCCAGGGATGCTTCACTGCCTGCCAGCAATGGGCCAGCCCAGGGCTCCTGCCAGCCCGTGTGTGACCAGCAGTGCTGATCTGGGGCACCGCGACCAGCACTGGAGCAGCGCCCAGCACCAGCAGCTCCAGCACTGAGAACATGGGAGCTGCTGGTCCCTGTGAGCTGTGACAGCCGAGCACTGAGGCAGGAGCTCCCCAGAGCACATCCAGGCACAGCACGGGCTGCTCCTGAAGGTGCAAATTGTCTGTCCCCATCTGGGAGCACCAGCAGAGCTGGAGAGCTCTTGGCCAGTGGGAAGGGGTACTGTGCTCTTCTGGCTTTCCCCTCACGCAATCACTTTCAGGCACCAGACATAAGCTTAAAAGAAAAACAAAAATGAATGTTTGTAAAAGATGTCACAAACCTTGTCAGGACATCAGGATGTTTTTTTGGGAGAGTTTCACTCATGCCCCTCCAGCAGTGGAGCTCTATGGGCTGGCTCAGGGACAGAAGAGGCATCACATTGTTCCACATTCCCAGTGACAAAGAGCCCTGTGAGAGGAGCACATCCCGGGGTTTCTCCTGTCCTGAGTGCTGCTGGCTTTTCCCAGGAGCAGGGGCCCTGCCCCTTGCTCTGCCCTTGTCCCCGTGTCTCCCCCAGCAGCACATGGTGGGAAGAGCTGCCCACACACCATTTTCCAGTGCTCTGACCCAAACTGCCCTCTCCTGACAGCCAGAGGCTGCCCAGCCCATGGGGGCTTCGCTCAGGCAGGGACCATCCAGCACCCCAGGCTTGTCTGATGGCTCTGCCTGAGCCCTGGCACTGACTGGGACCTGGGGACCATCCCTCACCTCCCACGGGGCACCCCACTGCTCCATGGCTGTCAGCCCTGCAGAGGGCTGCCTTTGGGGTCAGGATGATCACAAACATCTCCACTCCCTCTGCTCCAGACCTGCCTGTGAGCACTGGGGCTGTGACTCCACCTGCCCCAAACCCACCCCACCTCTCACTCCTGCTCCATCCCAGCTCCTGCCCAACGCTGCTGTCATCCCTTCATCCTTCCTCCCTGCCCTGCCCAGGGCTCCTTTCCCTCCCTGCTCCCTTGCAGGCAGGTTGCTGCCTCCCTCCCTCTGTCCCTGGGGCGTCACGGTCCCCTCTGCTGTGGGGACAGCCCAGGGCACGCTCTGGCTCAGCACTGGCAGAGGTTTTGCCCCTGCCACGCTCCGGTTCCTGTGGGTGCAGCATGTGCCCAGGCTGCAGGATCCAAACTCCACCTGGATTACAAAATCCCTCAGGGGATGGATCCTGGTCACTCCTGTGAGCCAGCCCAGCCCCATCCTGATGAGCAGGATTCAGGGATTCTCTGTGGGGCTCATCCATCACTGTCCCCATCTCCAAGTGCCCATCAAGGCCCTGTGAGTCTCTCCCTGGGGGAAACATAGACTGAAATAATTATTGGGTTTTTTTTGCATAATATCTGACCCAAACTGGCCAGCCTTGAAAAATTCAGAATTTAGGGACATTACTCTGGGCACAAAGGGCTGCAGTGGAAAACAAGTCACTGTGTTCATCCTTCCCTGCTCAGTCCCCCGTGCTTTCCCTGCTGTCAGGGGCCATAAGCTCATAGGGAACGAGCTATCCATGCAAAAGGCCTTTGGAAATATTCATTGCTCATCTCCTAACAAGATTACCCTGAAATCCTCCATTGCTCTGAGGGAGATTTAAAACCTCTCAGGCTCTCGGTAACCATAGCAGCACAGATGTGAGAACCGAGGGGAGACAAGTGATGTGAGAAATCATTGGGGATGCAGAGCATGGCTGTGTGTGGCTGTGACTCTGTGTGCCCACAGTGCCACAGCTCTTTGTCTCAGAGCCCAGGCTGCCCTCCACCCTGCCCACACCTGGCAGGACACTTCCACCTCTGCAGAAATGACCCAGACCAAGGGCAGGGGCTGCTGTCCTTG
This sequence comes from Sturnus vulgaris, assembly GCF_052056855.1. Classification (NCBI taxonomy): domain Eukaryota; kingdom Metazoa; phylum Chordata; class Aves; order Passeriformes; family Sturnidae; genus Sturnus; species Sturnus vulgaris. Next base: position 7,782,187 of record NC_142262.1, read on the forward strand.
TCCCAGCCTGCTGGGTCCATGTCCATGTCCATGCTGGCTCCTTCCCTGGGTGCCAGCAATAAAGGGGATGGTTTAGAGCCAGGATGGGGATCCCATTCCCTCCTGCCATGTCTTCCTCCTTCACCCTGGGCATCATTTCTGCACCTGTGAGAGATGCTGGGTGTTGTGAGATTGAACAGATCCATGTTTGAGATCCTTTGGAATGAAATGCTGGGAAAAATGAGCAGCAGCAAGGGCACCACAGCCCCCCAGCACATCCTAAGAGCTTGCAGAGTTCTGCTGTAGCAGCTGGGACTGTGGGAAACCCTCTTCATCTCTCTTGAAAACCAAACACGAAGAAGCAGTAACCAAATTCTTTCCTATTAAAAAAATAAGGGTTTGGCTTTCAACAGCTTCCAAAGGCTGGCTTGAGATTACTTGTCCTGCCCTGCTGCCTTCAATTCCTCATTTCCACTGGTGCTGATGCCACACCAGGCACCAAACCCCCATCACTGCTTCCCTCATGCACCCTCTGCTCATCCACCCCTTCTCCTGGTTTTTATCCTGCCATCAAATCTTCTTCATCCCCAGCTCCTTCCAGCTCCCACAGCTCAGTCCTTGACATTTGGGATCTCCTCGTGGCTCAGGCAGTGTCCCCAGAAAGAGCTTCATGCTGGTGAGGGAAGGGGCATCACCAGGAGGTGCCATGGGGCACTGGACACCAATCCCATTGTCAGCCCTGCTGGGGACCCAAGCTTCCCTTCTCCCAGGGCAGGCTGGCACCAGGACAGGACTCTGCTCATCCTGATACCATCTCTTGACTCTCCTGATAATAAGATCAGCTGGGAAAGCTAACATGGGTAAAATGTAAGAATAATTGGAGAGTTAAAAGGTGGGAATAATTCCAGTGAGAAGGAGTTTGGAATCAACAGAACAAATTCACCCAGAACTAAATGCAGCAACTGGTACTTGGCTATGGAAAAAAACCTGCATTAAAGCTCCAAAAAGCCACGCATCCACAAATTTAGGGTAGAAACTTATCTGAACTTCTGTGCAAGCTCCCTTTGTGTTTGCACTTTGCATAAATCAGCTTCTAAGACAGCTCTGGCATGGGATGGAAGGTGAGTGCTGAGCAAACACACCTGGATGGGGCAGCCTGCACCTCTAGAGCAGCCCCACTGCTGGGTCAGGGCCGTTCTGCCCATGGCTCCCAGCATCTGCTCCCGGAGAGCGCCGTGCATCGTCTTCGTGGAGATTTTATTTCCCCCTCTGGTTAAATATTTCACAAAAATCACGGCTAACTGACAGCTGAATGAGGAGGTTATGACAGACAGGAGAGCTTATTTTCCCTCTCCAGCCAAATATTTCATCGCTTCACTGGAGACTTGGGCACATTCACAGCAACCCTGTCTGCAAACGAGTCCCCAGCCCTGGGCACTCACAGGAAACGCCGTGGGTGCCACTGGCCACGAGCCACGCCACGGGTGGGGATGGCCACCGAGTGTCCCCTCTGCCAGCCAGCCCACGGCGAGCCAAGCCGCTCCTGCTGCTGTGTGCCGAGCTGGCAGCGCCGGCTCCCTGCGCTACCGGCAGCAATGCAGCGCTGCTGCGCTCCAGGGCTGCAGCCGCTTTCCAGGACTGAACTCTGCGGATTGGCCCGGAGCACCCCGCTCTCCTCCCTCCCTGGCCCCCCTCCTCCAGCACCCACAACCCACGGAGATTGGACAGCTTGGTGCCACATGGCAGAGAGGAACCAGGATAAAAAAAATGAGCTGGACTTGGGGGGTTGTAGAGTCCACGGCAAAGCAGGCGGGAGAAGTTTGCACCAACATTCCGTGGCTGCGCTGAGTCACTGCAGGGAGGACAGACAGACGGACACACCGGGGCTGCAGCCACCCAGGGACACCTGCGGGGTGAGCACCAGCAGCGGAGCATCCTGTCCCCTCCGTGCCAGCCATGTCCCTGGTGGTGAAGGAGAAGAACCACGTCCGGTTGGTTTTCCTGGGAGCTGCCGGCGTGGGCAAGACATCGCTCATCCGCCGCTTCCTGATGGACACCTTCGAGCCCAAGCACCGGCGCACGGTGGAGGAGCTGCACAGCAGGGAGTACGAGGTGTGCGGGGCCACGGTCAAGGTGGAGATCCTGGACACCAGCGGCAGCTACTCCTTCCCGGCCATGAGGAAACTCTCCATCCAGAACAGCGACGCCTTCGCCCTGGTCTACGCCGTGGATGACGCCGAGTCCTTCGAGAGCGTCAAGAGCCTGCGGGAGGAGATCCTGGAGGTGAAGGAGGACAAGTTCCCTCCCATGGTGGTGGTGGGCAACAAGGCGGAGAGCGGCGGCGAGCGGCAGGTGCCGGTGGAGGACGCGCTGTCGCTGGTGGAGCTGGACTGGAACAGCCGCTTCCTGGAGACGTCGGCCAGGGACAACCACAACGTCCTGGAGGTGTTCAGGGAGCTGCTGCAGCAGGCAAACCTGCCCAGCAGGCTCAGCCCCGCGCTCTGCAAGAGGAGGGAGACGCTGCCCAAGGAGCAGGCGCTCAGGCCGCCCATGAACAAGACCAACAGCTGCTCCGTGTGCTGAGCACGGCGCCAGGGAAGGCACCGGCACCGGCTGGAAACTCAGGTGGGCTGGGTGGGGACAGGAGCTGCCTCGGCCAAAACTTCCCCTGTGCCTCCCACCCCTTCCCTCCTCTTCCCCACCCAGCCCAGAGGAGTTGGAGGTGACAAGAAGCTGGGAGCTGGAAGGGATGCTGGTTGCTGGATGGGTGAGGGGAGAGGGGGAATTCCCGAAAAAGCAGGAGACTCACCTGGGGAGCAGCCGTGGGTCAGCCAGGGCGCTGTGGGGAGCTGGAAGGCACAGGCAGGGGGATGAACACCAGGGCTCCGGCAGATGTGGACACCTGCAGCTGCATCAGCCCTGCCAGGGCTGCTGTCCCAGGGCACTCAGGTCCGGTGCCACCTCGTCCCAAGCACCTACAACCTCCTGGCATGGCTCTGGCACCCACAGCTCATCCAGTGTCCCAGCAGTCCTGAGTCTGTACCTGGTGTAGAGCATGTGATAGGTTGGTCTGTGCATCAGTTTGGTTTTCTCTATTCTCTGTTTGTTTGGTTTTTTAAGCATTCCCAATAAATAAATTGTTGCAAAGTGGAGCTAGAAAATGTCTCTGTTTCATTCTCCTGTATTTCAGGTGCTGCAGTGCCCGCTATCAGTGTTTTATGCTCTTATCACTGCATTTTGCCTTCCCTCCTCTCTGCTCCAGCCTCATGTTCAGTGTCCTGGCACTGGAGGAGCCTCCCCAGCTCTCCAGCTTCCCCCAGCAGTGTCAGGACATGCAGAGTTATCATTTTTCTAATAATTTACCCACACTGAAGTTTTTACCAAGCAGCAGAGACGAACAATAAAACACCTTCTCACCTCTGAGCACAGAAAATAACAACCAGCCATTAAAAGACAGCTGATCCACTGAAATAAAAACACAAACATGTTAAAAGGAGATAATAAACGGCACGGGGGGAGGCACAGAAGAGCTGTGTTTGCTGTGCTGAGCGTGCCCTGAACTGATTTACTCTTCCCTCACACAGCCCAGCCTGGCTGTAACGAGCACTTAACCTGCTCAGCAGCCACCAGAAATAGAGATATCAAAGCTTGATGGATTAAAGAGTCACCCCCCAGATCCAGACCCAAGGGAGATGGGCAGTTTGGGGTCTGCAGCTTTCAGAAGCCCAGCCCTACAGGATGGTAGCCCTGATCAGCTGGGGAGGCACCTGGGCATTCCAGCACCTTGCCAGAGGAGCAGGTGCCAGCAGGGAGAGCCCAGCCTCGCCGTGGGCATCACCTGCTGGGGCACCCCGCTGCCACCTCTCCCCTGGGCACTGCAGCCACCACAGCGACCTCCAGACAGGCAAAATCCTCCTGGAGTTTGGTGTGGGATGAGGCTGGGGACAGGCAGCAGAGGGGACAGGCAGGTGCCACCAGGACCTGCTGGGGTGGCTCAGGCTGCCCTCACCTCTGTCTCACAGCCACGTCCCTCGTGCTGCCACCACGATGCCGTGCCCAGGGGTGTGGCTGTCCCTTGCCCAGCACCTCGGGGACACGAGAGCTGCTCAGGATGGAGCTGTCCCTGGGGAAAAGGGGGAATATGCCCGCAGGGAGTGAACAAAACCAGCTCACTTTGGGCAGTTGACCCAACGTGGTGCCCAATGTCCACAGCAGGGATGGCTGTGATGGATGCAGCCACGGGGATGTGCCCACCAGGAGCCACCTCACCTGCCAGGGCTGTCCCTGCCACACTCAGCCCTGCCCAGCGGTGTCCCAGCCGTGCAGTGCCTCCCTGAGCCCAGCTCTCACTGAGCAGCCAGCGCTGCAGCAGTCCCACACCTCCCAGGGCAGGTTTTGCTTTGGGTTGTGCAGGATCAGGAGCTCCGGGCCCTCTGGTTCACAGCATTGTGCTAAAAGCAGAAGGAAAATCTCTCCGCAGTTTGAAAAGAGGAAGCTGGGACGGGCAAGGCTGGCTGCGAGCCCTTCCTGGGAGACCCACGGTATGGCCTGGAAGGAAACAGCTCCCCTTGGGTTCCATGGCCTCCCCAGGCTCAGGCTGGCAGAGCCCGCCGAGCTTCTCCCCTGTGCCCATCTCTGCTTCCCTGGGCAGAGCAGGAACCCCCGGGGGCTCCGGGACCCCAAATCCCAGCCAGCCCCATCCCAAGACCTGCAGGGTGAGACGCTGCAGCTGCAACAGATGCGGAAACCGAGACGCTGAAGGCGCAGAAGAAGCACGGGGAGATGCGGGAGGTGCGGGAGGAGGCGATGGAGCTGCTGCTGGAGGCGCAGGAGCCGCACAGGGACATGCGGGAGCTGCAGGAGCTTCGCACGCAGGTCCTGGAGCAGCTCCACGGGCACCTCCTGCCCCTGCAGCGCCGGGCTCCAGCAAAGAGCGGAGCCATTGGAGGAGCTCTCCAGCACCCATTGACCCTCGCCCAATGCCTGCCAGCCTTGTAGGGACCCTCCGGCCGCTCCCAGCCCCGCTTCCCCCGGCCGGGCAGGGCAGGGATGGAGTGGGAATGGGGTGAAGGGATGGTGTAGGGATGGAGGGCAGGGATGCAGCGGGAATGGGGTGAAGGGATGGTGTAGGCACGGAGGGCAGGGATGCAGCGGGAATGGGGTGAAGGGATGGTGTAGGCACGGAGGGCAGGGATGCAGCGGGAATGGGGTGAAGGGATGGTGTAGGCACGGAGGGCAGGGATGCAGTGGGAATGGGGCGCAGAGATGGTGTAGGGATGCAGGTTAGGGATACAGTGGGAATGGGGTGCAGTGGGAATGGGGTGCATGGATAGTGTAGGGATGGAGGGCAGGGAATGGGGTGCAGGGATGGTGTAGGGATGGAGGGCAGGGATGCAGGGCAGGGAATGGGGTGCAGGGATCTCCAGACCTTCAGCCCCCACCTGCGCAGCCCCTCTCTGTGCGTTGCAGATTTGGGGGATGTTCCATGGCTCCCATGACTCGCTGTGGCAGGGGTGGCTCTGCTGGGGTCGCAGTCACCTTTCTCCTTGCCTGCACGTTGGGGTCCGGCAGCTCTGGCCGTGCAGGGCCACGTGTAGGGCTGGGATTGGCCATGGGGACTGTGGCAGGACAATGCCTCAGCATGTCCCCAAGGCTCTGTGTGAGGGCAGGGATCGTGCTGGGCTGCAGGGGGGTTGCAGAGCAGCTCCAATGTCCCAGTGCATGCACAACAGTGCCTGGGGCTGTCCCAGAGGATCTGTGCCAGGACAGCGAGTGTCAGCCCTGTCCCAGTCTCTGCCTGTGCCCATCCCGGTGCTCTCCAGTGATGCTTCTCTTGGCCAGAGCAGGGAAAGAGCTGATCCTGCTGAGTGGGGTTAAAAACAGGCAGGTCTGATGTCTCCTGGCTGAGGGGTCTGTGTGTGACCTGTGCTCAGCCTTGGCTTTAGCAGGAAAATGCAGATCAGGGAGGCCCTGGGGCAACAGAGACACAGGGAGGGTGCAGCGCCTCGGGGCTGTGGAGCCAGCTGTGCCTCTGGCTCTGTCCTGCTGAAGGCTGAACACCTGCAGCTCCTTTTCTTTCAACAAATGGCGACAGGTGAAATGGCTTTTCCTTCCCAGACCCAGAACCCAGCACAGCTGCACCCAGGCCAGGGCATGGAGGGGTGGGAGCTGTCCCTGCACACATCACACAGCCACAGGCCTAAGGGAGCAGCAATATTTGCCCTTCTGCTTGCCCTGCCAGGGGGAGAGGGCAACTGCGGTTTTGGGGGAGAGCAGGATCCATTCAAACATCCATCCAGGCTGCCCCTGGCTCAGTTATCCTGTAACCCTGCGTGCTCACAGCTCCTGTGGGTCAGAGGAGCAGCAGCTGGAGGAGCTCTGGCCCTCAGAGCAGCTGCTCGAGGCCTCCAGCACACAGGAGATCCCGAGTGTAGAGGGGAAGACTCCGGGGTTGTGGCCCAGGGCAGTCAAGGCTGCTGCAATGTCCAGGAGCACAGAATCCAGGGAAAACCAGTGCAGTGAGCCCAGAGCAGGCTGGCACAGGCTGTCCTGATGCCATCTCCAGGGCTGGAGGGTTTCATTGCCTGGGCTCTCAGGGATCACCTGAGGTTTAAGCTGGAGCTGGTTTTCCATAGGTGAGCTGTTGTTATGTCCATGTGTAGAGGGGCCCGGGATGGGAGATGTTCTGCAGGGGACAAAGGCACAGTGGGACAAAAGCACAGGCTCTGCAGGGTGCCCGTGGCTGTTGCTCTCCCTGCACTGGGTGCTCTGGAAATCCCAGCCCCGCAGAGCAGTGAGGGATGTGCCAGGACACACCCGGCTCCCCAGTGCTGCCCTGGCTGCTGCTGAGGTGCCTGGTGCTGTTTTCTCTACAAAAAACATCGCAGTGAACTCACAGAACAGAGAGCTGCTCTTCCCATTCTCAAAACACCAGAAAGATCTGGAACATCTTCCCACTGTAACTCTCCTTGCCCTTCACTCCAGACTGGCCTCCAGCCCTGTCCCCAAGCTCCCCGTGTCACCCCGGGAGAAGAGCTCAGTGTGATCCCTCCTGTTCTGTTCCACATCATGGAGCACATCCCAGCGAGATGCTGGCGCTTAATTTGTGTGCACAAGCAGCCGGGGGCTGCGGCTGGGGCCGGGAGCCGGGGCAGGAGCAGCTGCTGGAGGCTGAGCCTCGCCGCCCTGGCTGCTGCACTTTGCTGATTGATGGGCGAGCCCACGCCAAGGACACCCGGCGGCAGAGCAAAACATTTGAAACCCAAAAGCGGCACTTACTCGTCGAGGGGGTAATTAAGGGTGTTTGTCTTTAGGAGCTTTGGCCGAGCGAGGCGCAGCGCCGGGGAAACGCTGAGTGCTCTGCAGAGAGCAAACTCATCACATGAGCCCCATTAGGGCTCTCCCGGCAGGCTGGCATTCGGAGAATCGTGGAGCTGTTTAGCTTGGAGAGAACCTGGAAGGTCGCTGAGTTTTCCCGTGCTGGAGAGGACAGCGGGAGCATCCTCAGGGCTGCACCCTGGACACCTGCACCGCCTGGCTCCAGGCTGGGAAAGGCTCAAAAGAGCGAGAGCAGGGGAATATCGGGCTCTTCTCCCAGGTCACAAGTGATAAGATGAGAGGGAACAGCCTCAAGTTTCTTCAGGGGAGGTTTAGATGGGATATCGGGGAAAATTTCTTCTCCAAAAGGTTTGTCCAGCCCTGGCACAGCTGCCCAGGGCGGTGGTGGAGCCACCATCGCTGGGGGGATTTAAAAGACGCGTGGATGTGGCACCTGGGGACGTGGGTTAGTGGTGGGCTTGGCAGTGCTGGGTTGACCTTGGACTTCATGACCTTGGAGGTTTTTTCCAGCCCTGGTGATTCCATGACTGAGTCCATGGTCCCGGCTTGCCCCGCTCTCCTCAGCTCACCCTGCTCAGCCCCTGCCCTATAGAGCGGCCTCCAGCACAGGGAACTCCTCCGACACCAGCCCGGGACACAAAATCCCGGACCTGGAATTGTGTCCAAAGAATTTTATAAAGGAACGCTCCCAAAAACCGGGCCGGGAGCGGCTCCCTGGCACCACCCTGTGGGCACACCGGGAATTGCAGCGGGACAGGGACAGGGGCGGGAACAGCGCGGGGCTCGGTGACCCTGGGACCACCAACCCCTGGGACCACCAACCCCTGGGACCACCAATGCCCTGGGACCATCAACCCCTGGGACCACCAATGCCCTGGGACCACCAATGCCCTGGGACCACCAACCCCTGGGACCACCAATGCCCTGGGACCATCAACCCCTGGGACCACCAATCCCTGTGACCACTGGCCTCTGCAACCATCAGTCTCTGGGACCATCAATCCCTGTCATTGCCAACCCCTGTGGCCACTGATCCCTGTGACCACTGATCCCTGTAAATACCAGCCCCTCTGACCACTGATCTCTGTGGCCAGAAGCCTCTGAGCACCAGCCTCTCTAAACACTGACCCCTGTGACCAGGTGACCCCTGTGACCAGTGACTCCTGTGAGCACGAGCCCACAGTGTCTCAGGCATGGGGCCATGCAGATTTCTTCCCCGGACAGAACAGATTGCAGGAGCTCAGGGAACACCCACGGCAGGGCTCGAAGTGTTTGCAAAGAGGATTTACAGTCCTTTGCCTTTTAATGGACAGCTCAAAGCTCAGCACACTGAGCTGTGCTTCACACAAAGGCTTTTCAAAATCAAGAGGCTCCAGTGAGGAGCCCCAGCTGCTCTGCAAACACCTCAGCTCATCCCTGCATCCCTCAGAGTGTCCAGCAGCCCCAGGAGAGCTCTGAGCCTGAGCTCATGGCTGTGCTTTCACAGAACAGGGCTGCTGCAGAAAAAGAGAGGAAAAGTGGGGTTTGTTCCCTTGGCACAAAGTTGTGCCTCGAGCCCTGGCAGGGCAGTGCCCCCCTGAGCCCAGAGTGGCTCCTGGGGCCAAAGGAGCCAGGCAACACCTTCAAGAACTCAGGAATCTACACAGTGACTTCCCAGCTCTTCACTGCAGAGCTGATCATCCCCATTCTGGCTCTGGCCTTAATCCCAGGGCAGCAGAATCCAGTGTTGTCTGTGCTGTAGAAACCCTGATGTCCCTTAGGCTGCAGAGAGATGCCAAGGTGCTAGTAATCATTTCTGGTTTTGCACACTATGAACTTTCAGAGGTTTCCATGATAAATATGTAAAAGAAAAAGAAGAAGAAGAAAAAAAAAAAGCTGAAAACTTGATAAATGCTCTGATTTGGTATTTGTGCTCTCAGGTCCCACACAGGGCAGCAGCTGACACACAGCTCATCCCTCTGTGGTCCCACTGACACCGAAACCAGCAAACCACTTTTAAGAATGCATCAGTTCTTGCTATGCCAGGGGAATGCTGCACTTCAGATGTCTTGTATTGACAAGAAACCCATTTGAAAAATGTGATATTTGGCCTCCTAACTTTCTTGAAGCTCCAAGTAGAAAAGGAGACTTCAACCAATTCCCCTTAGACTCACTTCAGAAAGTTTTCCTTTGTCATCTAAAGACGGAACCCACAGTGGGTTCCAGTGCCCTAGAATACCTGAATTCTCTAAAACAGATCAAAACTCAGTGTTTGAGCTGTAAGGGCATAAGGATCACTATCCCTGTGAGATGTCTATACTAGATGACACAACCTCTCACCTTTGTACTGGGTCCTGTTATATTTTAATACTTCACTTTTCCTTCTGTGCAGCCCCAAGTAAGGACAGAAGCAAAAATTACCTCCACTGTTCCTTGGATTTCATATTATGAGAGTTTAGTGATTTGTGCTTAACTCCCACTAAATATCAAAAAATATTTTTGTATTGCAGACAGAGTTTTAAAGCTTTATGATCCATTAAACCCACTCTGAGTCTCTGAATGTCTGTGCTCAAAAGCAGCACCAAGGGATGTCCAAAGACTTGTCCTAGGCTGCAGTCACAGAATTCCTTTGCTGGTCCCAGGTGCCCAACTTCATGTCTTGTGTTTCAGAAGAACCCCCAGAAAAGGGATTTTTCCAAGAAAGGTGCTGGAGCATCCTGGGGAAGTGATTTTGAAACTACTCCCAGCTGTGCCACCCATAATTCACAAACCAAGAGGTAGAAAAAGCTGAGGAGCAAGAAATAAAGGATATGAGTGCAACACAGTGATCTGGACACAGCTCCAGAACCACCTCAGTGCTCACGATTACACAGTGATGCTGGAGAGAAATGCATCACTGAGCCAACAGGGAAAAATGTGTTTTAAATTTTTTAAAAAATTTTACATTTGAATAATTTTTTGCTCTTTCAGAAATGAGACTCCCCTATAAATCAGGCAGATCCCTGTGCAATTCCTTCCAGCCCTGTCCCCTTCCCCACACCAGCTGCATCCCACCTTGCATGCTGCAGGCTCAGGCAGCTGGGGAAATGTGCTGGGAAACACAATCCTGGCAGGATTTTTGGAAAATACTCACCAATAAAGGCATCACAGAGTGATCAGAGCTATTTGCAATCTTTCCCTTCAGGATTTGTGATTATCCCAGCAAAGAGGCCAGGGCTGCTCAGCCGTGGGGGCTGATGTCTGTCCCCTCCTCTGTCTTTCAGGTATTTTCTGCTGCTGCTCAATCTCCCACTGGGATTACAGCTCTAATTAGGCAACTTCCAGACTTCACACAGGCAGAAGCTGCCATTCTTTACCTGTGGAATAATCACCTCCTCTGCCTTTATCAGAAGTTCCCTGTCATCTGTGGGGAGGGAAGAGATGGGAGGGACAGACACAAGTGACAGGAAAAGGCAGAAAAAGTGGGTCCTGCTTGAAATCGGATAAAATAATGAAAAAATGTGAGCTTTTCCTGCTCTTGTAAAACATAATTATAAAACCTGAATATTGCAACAAAAACAAGGAGGCCTACTGCAAAAATGGAAAAAGAATCTGCTCTTTTCCAACATCATCAGTCACATAAGTCTGCAGCCTGCCTGAATTATGTTTTCAGTAGAAATGAAGAATAAATTCAGATAAATTAAGAAATACGCAAAGAATCCAGGAGGTGGAACAATAGAAGAATTACCGAGGAATCTGCCACAGCAGTGAATATTATCAAGACTATCCCTTGAACAAAATGAACATTTAAAATCATAAAGTATTAACTCAGGACAGACAGATGGGACACAGCTACCCCAGGGGTCAGCAGCCCCACGGGCAGGTCAAGGCAAACCCCCTTTACTAACAACCACATTTATTAAAGCAAAGCAATCTCCCATTTTATCATGTTTTATACCATTTTAATAACGCTGAAACCATGACTGCACCCGGACCACGTTTTCATCAGAGTAAAATGTACAAGCGACTCGTTTCCAAGGCACGGGACAGTAAAAACAAACACGGGGGGCACACACGGGACACAATGTCACCTGGTGTCAGTGGCACATCCTCGTGGGTGACCGCGGGCTGGGGGATGGAGCCCGGCAGAGGCACCTGAGCGAGCGCTGCATCCATCGCACCTGGAGCCAAGGCGGGCTCGGAGCCGATCCAGGCAATTCCCGGCCCGGGGAAGGAAGCACAGCGGAGGTGTCAGGGGTGCGCTGCTGCCTGCGAGGTGACACAAGGACAGGGGGACGTTCCCGGAGCCGCGGGGACACGGCAGGCGCTGTGCAGGTGACACCCAGAGGTGCTGGGGCTCCCCGGTCCGGCTCGCACATCCCGGCGTGTCCCGGCTCAGCTGCGACATCAGCGGATGCTCCACTGGCACAGGGAGCTCCACGCTGCAGCTGCTCACAACCCGAATCCTAAAGGGTTTTCCAATTCCATCTCCAGACTCGTCCAACTCCAGGAATTCTTAACATATACAGATAGCCACATACATTTTTTTTTTGTTTGTTTTTAATTAAAAAGCTCCTTCACATACACAATCATATATTGAATTAGCAAGAACAATAATATATTTCTTGGAGAATAGCAAAACATCTGCTCTGCCAGTGCCACCCACAAACTAGACAAAGAGCTAAGAAATCTGACAGTTTCAGACCACTTAGGAAAGAGAAATTCTCTTGGCCTAAAGACAGGGAGCCATGCAGTGAAGGTGCCATGGAGGGTACAGCAAATGCAATATACAGAAAAACACAAAATGTTAAAAATGTTTTCTTGTAAAGATTCTGCAGCCAGAGGGTTGAATCCTGATCATCAGGAGCTTTCTTTATAATTTAAGAAATACTGGATAGCATTGAAGCAGAAGAATGACACTGAAAACAAATAAAGAGCTACACAAACACTAGAAGATTGATTTTGGCCAAAAGAAATTTCTGAATTTTTGAAATTTCTTTTAATGTATCGGGGGGGTTCTGAATTTTAAGAGTGCATCTGATTTACAGAAAGTTGTTGTTGCCAACCTCATGGAAGAATAAAACATCTCCATAAGGGACCTCAATGTCTTGGCAACAAAGCCCAGAGACACCAAAACTCCCTCTTGGCCAGGGACAAAAGGAAAGCCCTCCTTGCCAAGGACAAAATACCCAACAAAACACAAACCAAAGAAAGAGTCCGAGAAGGAAAAGGCAACTCTTTTAAGTTTCATTACAAACACCTGAATGCAAAAAAACAAACAACCAAAAAAAAAAAAAAAAAAGGAAAAAAAAAAAAGAGAGAGAGAGAGAGAGAGAAGAGGTTGGGAGGGGAGGCAGCTTCTAGCAAAAAACAGCCTGCATGATTTTGGGGATTTTGGGGCCAGATCAATCAAATTGGCAGAACAGGCTCCAGACTGGAAATTTTTGCTGTTTCCATAACAGAAGCTACCCCCAAAGCTGAATTTGAGTATTTTAAACTGTATAAATATCTGCCAGCACAACTCAGACCCAACTGTCCCCACTGGGTCTCTCTTAAGGGATTGTGGTTTGTGCACAATCCCAGTAACAGTGTGGGTGGTGGTTCAGGGCTGGGAACAACTCTCAATAATCCAGCTTTTCATGCCAGATTTTCCTTCCCAAAGGCATTGGGGGAATGAGCTCCTGGGGACAAACTGAGCCCTGAGCCCTGCTGAGCATCACAGCCAGGGAATGGAGCCAGGCTGGCATCTCCCCATGAACCCCCAGCCCTGCACCTCTTGTGCATCTTTGGGGTAAAAGAACCTACAAACAGTGAACATCTTCCTGAACTCGAACCGTGCAAGGCCAAACACGAAAACATTTTGCTCTTTCTCCCCTTTCTAAGGGCTACTGCTCACCCCAAAAAGATCAGTGGAACTGGCACTTTACAGAGACAACCAGGGCCAGAAATTGGGGGGGAGCTGGGGGAGCCCCCCAGCCTGGCTGGAGGGGAGAACAAACTCACCCACTGTGATACTGAAGAACATGGATAAATGAGAAAAGCAGAATCTGAACACAAAAATGGGTTCTGCTGCTCCTGGATGAGACGTGCAAAGCGTTGATGGAAAAGCTCATGAGTGTCACCAGCAGAGTGCAGAGGGGTGACCACAACAGGAGGGGTTTGCCTGGCTGTACATGGCATTTTCATTCAAAATTAAACTCCTTCCATGAAATACCTTCACAGATTTAACAATATATATATATTTAGTATCCCCTGCATAAAAGAAAAATACACATTATTTCAACAGCCAAGAAAAAACTGCAATTTATTAAGTTTCAAAGAATCTTCGTACTCTTGAAAGCAACTTTCGGTGCATGTTCTTTTAACAATCACATTCTATGAGGAGAATAAACATTAAAAGCCACAATTGTTGGTTTTCTTTTTAATCTCAGAGTTACAGACATCTTTAATTCAAAAGGAAAGGCAAAAAAAAAAAAAAAGAGCCCCTAAAAACAAAACCCACCTGTCCCCCCCACCAACCCCTCCAACAGAAATTTTCGTTCCCAATTTGAAAATATCAGGAGTTTTTCTACAACTCAATGCTAAACTTCAGCATGGAAAATTGTATGTAAACACGCACATACACACATACATATTTTATATAAGTGTGTGTGTGTATATATATATATAAAATATATATGTAGGAGGCGTGTAATGGCAATGAGATGCAATTACTCTGAGGAAAGGTTATTCAGCTAAATACACTACTAAAACTTGAGGAAAAAAAACAAAACAAAACAAGTCTTGAACCCAGTTTGTGCATAGTTCATGATCCTCTATAAAACCAGCTTTTGTTAATTTGCAATCTTGCAGGACCCTTTAAATCTGATAAAACCATTAAAAAGCTAATCTTCCAAAAAAAAAAAAAATGTAATGCACAAGTTTCCTGATCCAAGCAGGCAGGGAGCACAATGTTCATATAATTTTTAAAACATACTTGAAGTGTATGTTATTCCATTGTCTTTCTTCCTTTCAAAACAATCAAAAACATTGATCTTTTTTTAAACATAAAGCGATTTTTTAATATATAAAGCACTCTTCAAACATCTATTTCTTTTGAGTCCATTATTTGGTAAATATGTAACTGCTACACATTAGATTAGGTATTTTCTTCTTTCTTACTGTCTTTTTTTTTTATTTTATTTTGTTTTTTAATAATATCTTCAGTGCTAGGAGTTGGGTTTTAAAAATACATGAAATGGTGTGGAGTTGCTCCTCGGGAAACCCGGCTTTCCTGAGACATCTTCCACCATGTGCAAGATAGTGATCACAAAGTTTTCGCCACTCTGACGAAGAGGAAGAAAACAACAACAAAAATAGTACACAGCAATGGCCAAAGAAAAGGATAATACAACAACACTGTTCAATCCCAGAGCTCTGAAGTAGCATATCTTCATTCTGAAAATAGTTTTCTTTACGATGGAAGTCTTTTTTTTTTTTTTTTTGTTTTGTTTTTTCTCTTTTTTTTTTTTTTTTTTTTTTTTAAATTCCTTTTTTTATTTTAAAGTTTGAAGGAGAAAAAAAGGTCTGTAAACAGGTGGGAGCCAAAACTCCTGGCTCCTCCAAAAGCAGTCAAAACTTATGTCCAAGTGCTTGTTTCTGTTCCTGCTTGCAAGGGAACTATCAACTCTTTACAATTATCTATGGCCACAGTTCAACAAGAGTATTTTTTTTTTTTAAACTTTATATTCCGAATGGAAAAATGGTGCAATACTCCGGTAATAATTTTCTTGCATTAGTCCACAATAAAAAGCCGCTAAAGGTAGATATACATATTATTCTCCAGAGATACACACTGTAATTTTTAAAATGCAATAAGAGTCCTTGAGTAAACATTTACACATGAATTGTCGCCGGCCCCTTCTATCAGTTTCTTTCCTTTTTTTTTTTCCTTTTTTTTCTTTTTTTTTTTTTTCTTTTTTTTGTTTTTTGTGTGTTTTTACCATTACAGGATTAGCTACAAGAAGGGCTGCGGACACTCAGTGCAAAGTTAGAAGCTAATAACAATTAAACATTTGACCAATGAGCAAATAAAAAGCATATACTGAACCAAAGGAAAAAACTTCACACGTTGAGTTAAACCACACGTGGGCACACACACACACAGGCACACACACACACACACTCACATCTGTCCCAACAAAAACATAGAGTCTGAACTTTAAAAAAAAAAACTTCTTAGAGCCTGTTTTTTGTGTACTGATGCTGACCTGGAAGTGTAATAATTCAACTTAGAAAGTGTTCACATTTTGTTATTGGCCTGCTGGATTCAAGTATTTGCATGTTGATATGGTTTGTTGCTTTTTTTTAAGGTTTGTTTTTTTTTTTTGTTTCTTTGTTGATTTTTTTATTCTTTTTTTTAAACTTTTTATATTTTTTGGGATTAAAAAAATGACATGAAAAAGTAATGAAACAAGGGTAATGTGCATAGGCAGATCCATGGGAGTAGTGGACACAGATACCCCAACCCTGCCCTCCCTCCCCCCCTCTCAACCTGTACAGTCCAGAGTTGCCACTGGGATTCGTCACTTTTCTGTACCAATGGTAAAATATCACACTTCACCCTTTCTGATTATTGGGTCCGCCTCTGTAATGTGCATAATAGTCACAGGCTCATTTAAATAGGCTTTCATTTCCCCTTCCCACCCCCCCCAGTTGATAAAATAACCCTTTCCAGCCCAAATTCTGAAAAGTGCCCTTCATGATAGACCTATTCTAAGCAGCTTTTATACTTGGTTTTGAAAAAGTCACCATACAAACATAAAAAGACGACATAAAACAAAACAAAACAAACAAAAAAAAGCCATGAAAAAAGTAAAACCTGTCATTAGCATGTGACACTGACCAAAGGAGCCCATACTGTTTCAGGAACAGTTCACAAGGACTTCTGCAGTTTCAGATTCGATATTGGACAGAGGTACTAAGGAGGGCTGCCAGTCTCATGGGTTAAAGCTGGATTCTTCATCAAGCCCGGGACTGGAAAGGGTTACCGTTTTTTTTTTTAATTTTTTTTTTTAAATTTTTTTTTTTTTTTTGTTAATTTTTTGTTTTCCTTTAGTGCTGATGATTGTTACTTCCATTCCGCTTGCTCGTCTCCTAGATGGACTCCCCGCTGAGCAGATCCCCCGGCAGGAGGGTGTTGAGGGGCGTGGGGCTCCCGATCACTCTGCCGTCGTCGGCGCTGGGGGGTCCCCAAAGGCTGCTGGAGTATTGGGGCACCCCCCCCCAGAGCAGGTCAGTGCTGCCCTTGCCCCCCAGGCACGGGGGGTTCCAGTGGCCGGTGTCGGGGCGCACCAGCCCGTGCGAGCTGCCCGAGGAGCCCAGGCGGCTCGGGGTGGATCCAGTGTTGGACTGCCAGCTGGAGGTGGGCGGCAGCGCCTGCCCCTGCGCCAGGAAACGATTCACTTCCTCCTCACCAGCAAACTCCGCCAGGATCGTCGTGTTGCCCAGGACACACCTGAGGGTGCAAGCAACAGGTGAGGTATTGTGGCCTGCAAAATACTCCAGAGCTTCTCAGCTCTGATCCCAGATTAATAAGCTGGCTCAGTTTCAGTTAGGGAGAATTTCTGCCAGGATGATAACTTGGTCAAAAAGATAGAACACCTGTTGTGCTACATAACCAGGCCCTGGGAAAGCTGTCTTCTCTCTGAACCAATCATCTTTTTCTGCCCTTGGAGTTGCAAGTGTGTTTCTGAATAAAACTTGTCTCCTTCCTGTCCTGAGGGATGACCATGTAGCTGTGTGTCTTATTTCTGCTGCATCTAAAGGGTTAATACTCCTTTCCACGGCTATAAGGTATGGGGTGAAAAGGTGTCAGATCCTACAAACCTAGGGTTTTTTGAGCTTTCTGGCACTGACCCCTGGAGAACACTGCTTTTGACCTGAGCCTTGGAGAAGGCTCCAAATTTGAGTGATGGATGTGGGGTGTAGTTAAGTAGAAGGGTATGATTTCACATGGTAAAAGGTTTTAAATTTGAGGTTTTTGTAATATAGTAATAGGTATGGGACAAGATGGAGGATTTTGGGTGGAGTCCTTTTTTGGTGCTCATCTTCCTCGTCCTTCATGATTTCAGGTAGTAGTTTTTGGTTGGACAGTCAGTGCTGCACTGAAGGTCATGGGAGTTTGGTTATTGGCTCAAAAGTATAAATAATAGAGGTGCTAATTCTCTACTGGACTGCTTAGCTTTAAGAAACCTTGTAACCAGCTGGATTCTCCTCCATTCTGCTTGCTCCTAGCTGGTAGCTAGGAGTGCTGCTGAACTTTCTGTACTTCAGATAAGATTTAATAAACAACCAAGTCCAAACACCAGAAAATTCATCTCCGTGTTTTTTAATCCTGCCTCTGAGTAAAGACAGAAGAAACTTCAGACAAACCACTGATTAAGTGGTGCAAAACACCACCCTGTTACTCAAAGGGTGCTTTTGGTGGATATCCTGTCAGGAAAGGCTGAGGGAATTGGGATTTGTTACAGTTGAGATGGACAAGACACCTTTCATTTATGCAGCATCCTTATTATTCCCAGCTCAGATTTATATGATTTTCTAAAAGCATCGTGTTTAATTCTCATTGGTTAGGAACCTGTTGCTATCCAGTTCTTTGGTTAGTAGTTGCTAGTATATGTGCCTGCCAAAGGCTTGGTTTCCTAAAGATATTTACATTCTTTTTTCATGGGTACAGGATGGGTCTCATGGATACAGAATCTTTTTCTCACAGATATTTGTTAGGCCAGCTGTTAGCTGTACTTAGCCCAAGTAGCAGGCCTGAGCCATGATTTTACAAGGCCTTTCCTTTGTCAGGTTTTACCTATATGCAAAAGGATTGTTCAGCCTGACCTAACTCCAGCCTTCCAGTGCCTGAAGGAGCCTACAGGGAACCTGGAGAGAGACTGTGGACAAAGGGGAATGGCTTCAGACTGACAGAGAGCAGGCTTAGATGGGGTAAGGGCAGGAATTGTTCCCTGTGAGGGTGGGCAGGCCCTGGCACAGGGCGCCCAGAGCAGCTGTGGCTGCCCCTGGATCCCTGGCAGTGCCCAAGGCCAGGTTGGACATTGGGGCTTGGAGCACCTGGGACAGTGGGAGGTGTCCCTGCCATGGCAGGGGTGGCACTGGATGAGCTTTAAGGTCCCACCCAACCCAAGCAATTCTGTGACAAGGCTCCACCTTCCCCCAGGCTGAAATCAAGGTGGAAATTTCCACCACATGCTCTCGCTTTGAGCAATCCCTGTCTCTTCAACCAAGGCTGCTCTGTCCTGTTTTGTGTCCACCTTCCTACATCCACAAACACCCAAATCCACACATGTGGAGACCTTCTCCTCTAACTGAGTCGTCCTGGAGCCTCAATTCTCTTCAGGAATAAGGACACAAGCTCTCAAGCCAAATGATGCTCCCACTGCCTCAGTACTTTATTTCATTATGCTCATGCTATAAACTGTTGACAAAGGAAATTGTTTTCCAGCTCTGAATACCCAAGTAATTCTCCTGAAACACCACTCTGTATTCTTCATCCTGCCCAATGGCACTGATTTTACCACTCCAATTCTCCAGCCTTTATGCCAGTTAGTCTCTTGGATTTCAAAACTCCCAAAAGGCAGATTTTGTTGTCATACACTTCTCTCATAACTCCTTTAAAAAAAGGTGACCACCACGAACACATTCCTTATTTAACATTGTTTTACCCTCTCTGTTTCTCTCTAAAGCTAAAACCTTGTCCTGTGCTCTCCCTGAGCTTCCTTTGGAATCCTTATCACATCTTACAAATTCTTTGTGTCCTTACAGGTGACCTAACTGAGGATATTATTTATGCTGAATAAAGTTCTGTAATGCCCTCTTACTCAGTATCGACCCCGGTTCACTTTTTTCTCTCTCATTAAGTAATCTTGAAAATCGAGATTGAAGTAACTAATGGTCAGTTATGGCAAAGAAAACATTTTCTGGGCTTTGTACCAAAAGAAAGAGGCAGCAGAAACGTACATGTGCAGAGACTTCTGGGCCTTGGCTGCTTCCTCCTTGGAACTGTATCGGACCACAGCATTCCCTTGGGTCAGGTTCAAGTGGAATGTGATGAGAGGGCCGTGCTGCAAACACAGAGTCCGCAGTGTGGAGCCATCGATCTGGGAGGGGGCAAGGGCAGCAAAGGTTACCTGTGGTATTGTGATCTTAAATGCTTCATTAACAAGTGTTTAAAAGCTAAAGAGTGAGTACAAGTGAAAGGAAAAAAGAAGTACTTGATTACACACTTACTGTTCCCTGCATTGAGGCAGACATCCTGTCTTTTTAAGAATTCCCTACAGTCCAGTGCACTAATTTTCCCAATTTAGGTTATACAAATTATATTTATCGTTACACGTCCACAGAAATCCAGAAATAAGTCAAAGGGAAAAAACACACTTCATAAATGTAATTGAATTTTCCCCCAAGACTAATTTGGATGTCTGCATCCAAGGCTTTGTGGCTTTGGAATGACACCATGAAGGACAAGTAGAGCATGTGAAATAGATGAGAAGAACCCAAAAAGTCAAGAAAATCAGATTTTACATATCTGTATGTGCTTTACAACATCATTCACCTCTAGACTTACACATACAGAAATGGTGCCCACTGAATGACTAATTACAGGCTTGAAAGTTCATACTTGATTTAACAGCACTTTGAAAACTTAACAAATTCCCTGTAGATGACAGATACTTGTAATAAATGCAGAATAATTATTCTTCTTTCAAATGAATCAAATGGCCAAGGCTGGTAAATGTTGTTCTCATCATCTCTTAAATTCAAGTGTCTTTTCCTGCCCAGTTTTGTACAATTCCAGTTACCTGGGGGGTGAGGTTCCGAAGAACCAGCCAGCTGCTTGTTCTCCCTGAGCTGTCAGTACTCCATGCAGAACCTGCAACACAAATTCCACAACAAAACATTGGATCATGGTCTCTGGAGAGCACCTTACAGGCAAAATTTATCTGGAATCACAACACACTAACAAGCCTCAGTGCTGCTGAAAACAAATCCTACAGCAGTTTCCTCACATCTTGATTTACTGCCTCCCTTGGAAGGAAAGGTTGCTGAATGAAAAGCTGCTCTTGTTACATTTCAAAGATCTGTGGCATTTTTCATACTCCCAGAGTGACTATTAGGGAACAAACAGATGCAGGTATGGCACTGCAACAAACTGGATCCTCAGGATGCATTAGAATTAATCTGGAAGATGCATTTTAAAAGCAGTTCTGAGCAGTCCAAGCTCAGATTGCTGCTTCCTAATAAAGATTTTTATAGCAGTGCAGCACTCTGCTCTCTTGCCAATGACAGATTAATGTGCATGACTTATTCAAAACAGGTATTTCTGCACTGACAAGATACAAGGACATAACCAACAAAACCTGCTCTAACAACCTCAGCCTGGTGCTTTACAGCTTGGTGGTTTACAGTAAGAAGCTGTACAAGCTTGATATTTATGAGTGGCATTTGAGAATCACAATGGATCCTGTGGGTGCTCCTGAGAGAATCCTGGGAGCAGCTTTATCTGCCCTTCCAGGTGGGGGTTTGGTGAAGAAGCATCCAAAATAAATGGCAGGAAGAGGGAAGAACATTTAATTCTCACCTTAGTGTAAGCAGATTATTAAAACAGCTTGATAAAATAGGAGTAATACCTGCATATATATCTATATTTATATAGATAGAGATATCTAAATATTGATATATATGTAGCCAGATTCATGGTTTCTCATATTTGTATTAAAGCAAACAAAGGCATATAAAAAAAGGGACCTGCATGAAAAAATTCAAGCATTCCCTGAGGGCCTTGCAATGCCATCAGGTCCTAAATGCTTCACATCCATGTGTTCCATATTGAATTCCACGGGCTCCTCTTGAAGTCTTAGATCACACCACAGAACAGAACACACGTTTGAAAAACATTTTTAGAAATCAAGGAACTGGGGAAAAAAAAATCCTAGCTGGGAGTTAAACAAATTGGGCAACTCCTATGTAAAATCACTAACACGAGCAGCTGAAAGATTCTGCATTTAGAGCTTATTCCAAGTGAAATAAAGAGACAGGAGATGCATCCCCAGAACAGAACCAGTCCAGCTGTGTTAAAGCTCTGGTTCTGGAGCCCCACACACAGAGCTGAGAAGGCAGAAAGAAGAGAGCTGTGAGTACCAGAGGAGTAAGAGCTGGTCCAGCCCAGGGGACTGGCACCCCACGTGGAGGATGGCTTGGTGTTGGTTAAGCCTGGAGGAGGTCTGGTTGGAGCTGTAGTGTTTCTGGGAACCTTCCAGAGTTCGTGGGACAGAGAGGCTTGGGTGTGAGAGATCGGGCCAGAGGACCACGTGGACTTGATGTCTGACAGTTTACCTGCAACAAAAAAGAGTACATTTGGGTATTCTTCACTGATGGGGGTCATGGGCTACATCCTCCCAGCTTCTCAGGAGGAAAAGAACAACTTTCTGTACCATCCAGTGCTACAAATCCTATATTCTTTGAACCTACTTAAACCACTATTTACAATTTCTAGTAAATTTTTGTGTTTAGTGAACCTCACACTACCTGTTACATACAAGTTTCCCTTCTGAAAATCTATTGCTTTGTTTTCTTGTAAAAGATGTTGCATGGAAAAAAGTCCAGAAAATGGACATAGGTATTTGAAATCTGATTTCACCAAAATTATAACGAAACACTTCAAGATTTTGTCTCTCAAAGGTTTAGTAGGACTTAAACACTTTTTCTTGCACAACTCATTTTACCTAATGCAAAGAATTCAGTACATCCATATGTTCTTCTGATGCATTATTAAAATTCTAAAGATCAAAGACCAACAAAAACTTTACTTCTGAATACTTGAAGTAACCTATACTCTTTTTTCCATGTATCTTTGAGAAAAACTTCAGAAGATAACACCACACCACAAACTGTCAGTCTTTGCTTGTCCTTTCCCTGATCAGTTTTCAAACTCTTACTGCTGTTCCTGCCAATTCAAAGCTTCATAAAATAACACAAACCCAAGAACAGCAGACACAGTACAGCATTCAGAGGGGCAGACTGAATTGATTTAAATAAAGGATAATGAAACAAATCTTTCTTCACCTTTAGACTTACACATCCCTGCCCTTCCTCCTGATACCAACACGTGCTGTGCAATTAGAGCCCCATTTCCCTGTCACAGCACAGTCCTGCTGTTACCAACACTGGCAGCACATGGAGGGCTGGAATGGACTGGAAGGGGCACAGTCCTGCATCTTCTGCCCCAGCAAACGATGCTGTGACTGTGCTGCCCTAATGCTTTAATACTGATTGCAGAGAACAAGAACATATTTGGTGTGATAAAATTCAAGATGCAAAGATCTTGTGAGTTTTTATAAAACTAGAACTGGCAGATTTAAGTTTACACTGGATCAGTGCTTTAAGACATCAGGCAGGCACTGAGTAATTTTATGAGTCCCAAAGCCAAATTTACAAGTTGCAAAATCACAGACTCAGTTACATACACACACATTCCCAAAATTGCCTCAATTTATCTAAATCGTTTAACTCAATTATTTCATATTGAATCATAACAATTTAAGTGAAAGGGCAACCACTCTCCCATCTTCTGGCAAACTGTAACAAAAATAATTTGACAATGACAATGAGGGCATTAATGAGTGTAAAATGGTGAGAGGAGAGGAGCAAATCTGAGTTTGAGAGCTCAGAGCAGCCCAGCCTGTGATGGGACACCCAATACAGGCACAGCACCACAGGCCAGGTGTTGCTATGTCATTACTTCTCATGAGATAACACAAACATTAGATGACACTGCAAAAACAAAAGAAACAAAAAGAATAGGGCAGCAAATAAAGCAGAAATGTATGGCAGTTAAAGAAAAGCAAGCCACTCCTTTCTTTTCCTTTCACTGGAGGAAAACATCCCAAATAAATCCTTTTTGTTTTGCATTCTGCAGCCTGACCTGGAGGCTGCACCTTCAGACAAGTGGGGAGGTTTCAGCTGATCAGCATTTTCTTATCTAATCCATCTATACAACCCAACACAATTTTAGAATGGGACAAACTGCATATTTAGGTAGCTAGTTTGCAAGCAAAGTTTCTATGTTATGCAAAAAAAAGCTCCAGAATTTAGAGCTCAGTAAAAAAAAATGGGCTAATTATTTAGCTCACCTACAAGCTCAGCCATATAGGAGAGCATCAGGCTTTGGCTTTTGACTATTAAAGGACACTGAAGAGCCCCAAACCCAACCTCCCAGAGCCATGCAAAAAGTACCTCCTGGAGGTACTACTGGAGCTTTATCTGAGGGGAAGATGTTTCACTTTTAACAGTGAGTTAACACAAATTTCACATCAGCTCTTCCTGGAAGGGTCTGTTCCTGCTGAGGCCCTGCACAGTGTTCCTCCCCCAAAGATCTCGATGCCAAGAGTGACACCAAGTGGAACAAATCCATTTTTCCTCAGCACAATCCCAGGCACACCATCCACCACTCCCCACCGCAGAGCTGACAGGAGAGCTGCCACCCAGCTCAGGGCTACAAACACATTCCTGCCTGGGGCAGCACTCCTGTAAGCACTGGGACAGCACTCCCTAGGGCCTTTTCCTGGGAATGCAGAAGCTGTGGAAGCAGAAAGGCCGTACCTGCAATGCTAGGTGCAGATGCAATGCTGCTGAAAGAGCTACTGTAGCCGGAGGCACTAAGCGGCCAGGCACTCGATGAAGGCAGCGTGGCATTCTGAGATGATGTTGGGGATGACCCTGCAGAACCAGCAGAGAAGCAACTAAGAAAGATGGGCATAATGATGTTTGGTGTGACACAAGCAAATCTATTATGTGCAAGTACAAACCATGCAAGGCATTCTCCTTAATTAGCCTGGTCTCTGAAGTCTAGGAATGAGATGTTACTGGAAGTAGAAGGAAAGTGAAGAAAGCTGGCACAGGAATAACTGCAGTGCAGAAGGTAAATTCTGTGTTTCCTTTAAAATACATGACTCAAAAAATCAGTGTTAAAGTGTTTAGTCTCAGAGGAACAGGCTTCATTTATAAAGGTCCTCTGCCAGCTGACTTAGGCAATGGCAACTGTAGATGAGCAGAGATGTGTATGATAAACTAACCTCTTACCATGGGTGATCTGTCCTAAATTACTCAAGGTGAACACTTCCCCTACATCCTAATGCCCACAAGTATCTTTAAATTCTTGCACACTTTCAGTAAAAGCAAAGATATATTTCAGCAATCTCTTCTCAAACTGATAACATAAATGAAATAGCACAAAACCACCTCAGTAAATCATTTACAATCTGAGCAGCTATCTATGCATACATACAATTTCCTTACTGGCAGCAAATGAAAGAAACTGAACATAAAATCAAAAATCTTGCATTGCAAAGACCAGGAGAGCTGGAAGTATTCTCTCTAGCCACCAACAAAATTAAGTGTGTATGCTGGGTGACTTATCACTCCTGACACACAGAGATGGGCTGTGATACTGAAACATCTTTAACGGACTCATAAAAAGAGGTGAGCTCTGTAGCAAAGAGCTCTGTGTTCAGGTAGAAGGGAGGAGGTAAAGGACAATCTCATCCCTCACAGCTCAATAAAAAACACAGGCTTTGTTTTCAACTGGAACAGCAACCAACCAAACTTGACCTTAACCAGACTCCCTGTGCTCCAAGGGACACCAATCCAGACATCAGTTTCAACCAAGAGAACTCTTTATCAGCCCTGTCTGGAAATAATCTATTCCCCAGGCAGGAACTATGGAATTATAGCAGATTCAAAGGCCCACAGAGCTGAAAATGGTCCTGATTCCTTGTGGCTACAACTCTCAGCTCATAGAAACTGACCCTCCAAAGCTTCATTAGCAAACAGGGCAAAGCAAAAATCGATCCAAGTTTTGCCTGTTTTTAAGTGCACAGGACAAGGACAGCACACCCCACAGCCTGGCCCTCTAACTGGGGAGCAGCTCTGTCAGCACAAACTCTGTGCTTCAGGCTGCAGTTACACAAGCATAAAGAAACAGATTCTGCAACTATAGTTTTTATTAAAATTCTATTATTACTAAGCTAAATAGTTAATGAGGAGAAGCAGCACACACTGACCCCCACAGCACTGCTTTTCAGAAGGTCTGACCTCTTGAGGGCCTGTTTAATGCTGCAAAGGCCATCTCTGCTGACCCTAAAGAGAGGAGTTATTTCTTCATTCCACAGGCAGATTATGCACCAACAGAGGAACATTCCTTCTCTAAAGCAGCAAGACCTGTGGTGGATATTATCTGATTTTACAGGTACAGCTCTGTAGGTTCAGGTTTCTGACCTGGAGAGTATTTCTTGGGTGCACTGTATCTGAAGTGTCACTGAATTACATCTTACAGCTTTTCTTTTTGTAACTTCAAACCTGCCTTTGGAAGCACTTTGGAGTCATTAGAAGTTAATCCAACTTACTCATTACCCAAATACTTCACGTTTCAGCTGAAAGAAAGGATGCTTCCTGCTAAGAAACAACCAAAATCACTGCAGGCAGTCAGCACTCTGGTTTCCTTTCCCTCATGTTTCACATCCCTTGCCTGAGGTAACAAGCCCAGAGCTGGACCTCCACTTCAAGGATAGCCCTGATTCACAATCTGTGCTGGTATCACAGATGTAACAGTTAAAACAAACCTCATTTTTACTCCTGACAGGTCCTTCTGGACAGCCTGATTATGCTGTTCCTGTGCCAACTGCAGTGCTCTGACAGAGTGCAGATAAATTGGCTATTTTGGCACTCAGATCACAATTAACCAAGCCACCTTTCCCTTGATCAACTTCCAGCACATGTAGCTAACAAGTAGCACAGTCACAATGCTTTCTTGTTTTAGAGAATTCCCTTTTTATTCTGAAGTAAGCACTGCCAAGACAAAAAGAATGGAAATAGCACTGGGAAATAGTAGTTTACTAGTCAATTCCCAATTTTTTTTCTTCTATGGTTTTGGAGATAAAACAGTTCTAATTTATTTTCCTTATTGATCTTCTAACAAAGCTACAATTAATTAGTGCACCAGAAGCCTGCTGTCTCAGCAACAACTGTGGAACTTTTTGAAATTGAATCTTCTGGGAATTTCACAAAGTGTATGGAGGAGGTGGGCAGTGTGGAGAGCAAAATCTTGTTCAAAATCATGTGATACAGGTTAGAAAAACTTCCAGTGACCACAGAAGTTTAAATTACATCTCACAGCCTTTCCAATATAAAAATATTTACATTCCCATGGAAAATAAGAAATATCTTAATCCCTTCTTTCGAAACAATTATTTCTGGATATTCAGCGACAGTTCCGAGCAGAAGCATTATTAGATTAAGATCACATGCAAAAAATCTGTTCTATCTGTAACAAACGAGGTCAACCCTTTCTTGGAAGGGAAAAGAAAGTATGCACAGATGTGGAAGCCATTTGTGTGTTTACCTCCACTCTTGAGCAGATAGCGATTCACATCCTGGATCGTGGTGTTTATGGTAGGCCCAGTAGGAACACTGCCAGGAGTAACATCAGGGTCATTTTCAGGATCAATATTCTGCAGTCCTTTCCATGGCACTCCTGGGTGAAACTCTGTTTCAAACACAATCAAAAAGGAAGTGTGTGTGAAGTCACAATTCTCCAAAGCTCCCGTGCATCGGGACTCAACAAACCCACCCAACAACGTTCTGGGGACACCAGTCCAACACCAAGGCTTTGGATTGTGTTACCTGGTGGCCAGTTTATGCTGGAGCCATTGGAAATCTTATCACTATCGGATTTGGCACGTGACCAGCTGTGAGGAACAGCTACAGGTGGGCTGGCAGGAGACTCACTGTTCTGGATCAGATCATAGCGGCCGTAGGAGTCATCGAGGGAGGACTTTCCCGGAGGACCAATACTCAAACCTCCAGGGATAGCACCTGCAAGGAGGGAAATGGGGATTGAGGGGATGGAATTTCATCAGGATATATTTAATTATTAGTTTTTTTCTTTCTGTATTACAAAGATATAAAGAAAACTGTAATGCAAATACAGTAAGCCAAGCTTAACAGCACCTGAAGCCTTAGCAGGGATTACAGCTGAGAGACACACTGCTGGTACAATCTAGATACCCAAGTTAAAGAATTCTGCATTAAATTCCTGCCAAAAAGAGACTAAATAATTCAAATCATCACACTCATGGTAAGTAGGAACTTGCTGAGACAGCATACCAAGGAATATCCCCCATCTCATCCTTCCCTAGGCATTCAGTGCTGACAGGAGGGATGATTTGAAATGGCTGTTCTCATGTTCCTACAAACTATCAAACAGTAATTTGGCATCAGCACTGCAGCTACTTGCAGAATAAAAAACTGCTGTAGAAGAAGTAATTCATGCTGCTCATAATAAAATTCAGGATATAATAAAGTTAACAGAGCCCCATGTTCTAAGAGAATAAATTTGGTACAGGAAATTAAGGAATAACTGGCTCAGGATACTGGAGGCGTTAGGGATAAAGTTCAAACAGATTAGCAATCACTTCTGGAAAAGGAAGAAGTTTTTGTCCCTAACTCTAGGCTGAGTAACTATGTAATCTATCATACTTTTGTTCAGGGAGAGGTTGAAGATACTGGAAAAATTGTAGGAGAAAGCCAGTGTAAAGTTTTTTTGGATTGAAGGCATGCAGGTCTGGAACAAGGGGAAGATTGTGGGACTTGTTTTACTTGAAATCCATGATCTTAGCAACAAAATTCAAGAAATACAAAAACCTCCCATCCCTACATTGCATGCAGGGAGTGACAGCTGCAGGCCCTTCATTGCAGAAATCATCTATAAAATCTCATGGGCTCAGAGGCTCTTGGTACCAACCATTTGTGAGCACTTACACCAAAAAGTAACATGAGAGAGAAGCAATTCCAATTGCATTGTGGCTGGAATCAGGCAAAGGCAGGCTGGCAGGGGTGCCAGGGGACATTACCGTGCTTGCTGGAGTTCTGGTCAAGCGAAGAAGCAGCACTGGACAGATTATCCATTGAGTTGGGGTGTGTCCACTGAGGAAGGCGAGACTGGGACTGAGAAGTGTCCTTCACTGACAAACCACCAGTAATGTCCATGTTATTTACATTCATGTTCGGGTTCAGTCCAGCTGGGGGGGGGAAAGAGATCTTCAGCTATCATCATATACTGAGGGGCTGAAAAGCTGGGTTTGAAATCCAGGAATTACTCAGTGTTGATTTTCAGATATCTGTATGCATGTGTGGCATTTTCAAGGCACATTTTCAAGAATTCTGCTTTTATGGAACACCAATAGAACTGCCATGAATTCAGAAAAAGTTAAAACTTTGTTAAAAAGCGGGGGGGAACAAGATGTAGGGATAATATTTTAAAGCTGTCAGTGTTTCTACTTGGAGTCTCTTCACTTGTCTTGGAAGAATGCAATGGAATGTTGTGTTTAAACCAGTTTGCACCATTCCATGGCTAAGCCAAAATACTCCTAATGTCTCCCCAGCACCCCCCCACAATGTCTGCCACTTCACTTTGCTAAAAATTCCCCAAAAAAGGAACCAATTAAAAGGTCAGACAAACAGCTGCTGTTCATCAGATCAGGTTCTGCACTAACTGGGCTTCTATTTTGTATAAACAGAACAAAATCACTCAGACTGTTATTCTGGGAATAATTTTGACATGCTTCTGTGACATGAATCTGGGTCTTTTTTTTAATATATAATCCTGAATGTTAGCAGATCACAGAAAGCTGAGATATCTTAAGAACCTCTCAGACTTAGGCCTTTAATTCACCCATTTTTCGCCTTCTGATGCTCCCAGCCAGAAGTCAGAATTACCTTCTTAACTGCTGCATGGCAGATAAAGCTTGGCAATACTATTGTACCCAGCATAAAGAGAGTCACAAAGAGATTATATTAATTCCTTTATGTCATAAAGAAAGTCTGTAGCATACATCAAACAATCACACAGCAAACAGGTCTGAAAGGTTGCTCTGTTCACTCTGTATCCAGACCCAATCAGTTATTTTTACTTCAATCATATTTGACAGATCTGTGTCTAAGCCTATCACAAAATGCTGGTGGAGAAGATTTCAGGAACTTTCCAGATAACTTATTCCAGTACTCTACTCTGCTTAAACCAAGTGATCCTTAATGTCTAACCAGATCTCCTTTTATGCAACTCAAGTTTATTACCTCTTGCATTAGGAAATGCAAGAAAATGTCTTCCTAGCTCTCTTTTACATTTTTGAAGATTCTTGCAAGTATCTTAAATCGTTCCTTTAGACTACTGAGCAGAGGATTTAACTTTTTCCTTATCAGTTGTGTTTTGAAACGTTTAATCACCTCCACTACAATCTTTCTGCATTCCTTCAAATTAATCCATGTATTTCTTGAAATACATTGACCAAAACTGATGCCTCACCAGTGCTGATTACAGCAGAAAGATAACTTTGCACAACTTCTTCCCAGATGATATTCCTGTTTATCAATATAACATTTCTGCATTTTGCAACATGATGCTGTTAGTTTATATTTAGTTCATAAATAGCAACATATATAAGTAATTAATTAGGCAAACCTTCTGATATTTGTAGGCAGAACACAGGTGAGCAGATACAGCTGTCACATAGGCATGATTTTGTTTTGTCATTTCGGTGCTATTCAATCGATATTTATATTCAGAGTTATATTGATATCTGCATTTGTTACACTGTGGAGCAAAACGCTGAGATGTGCATTAAGGAGAAGCTCCACACACTGCCTGTGCAGGAGGACACTCACCAAGAGGGTAAGGAGCAAAGGTGTTCGGTGAAGACTGCTGCTCTTTGGTCTGCAGGTCAGGAAGGCCGGGAGCCTGGGGATGGGGTGAAAAGCTATCCATGGCTGATTTGCCTGCAGAGGGGTGCAAAGATAGATGTGGAGGGGGAGGCTG
Organism: Sturnus vulgaris; assembly: GCF_052056855.1. Taxonomy (NCBI): domain Eukaryota; kingdom Metazoa; phylum Chordata; class Aves; order Passeriformes; family Sturnidae; genus Sturnus; species Sturnus vulgaris. The sequence continues at coordinate 7,812,380 of NC_142262.1, forward strand.
CTGCTTCATAAGCAGGGCCTGGGCCAGCTGGCGCTGGTGCTGCTGGATCTGCTGCTGCATGTTATTGATTGTACGTGCAACCTGCAGGGAGAGAGCCAACACACCACTGTCAGTGGAGATCCACACAAACACACTGCACTTCTCTGCCTTTCTGCACACTGTCTTAGGTATCCTTACTGCAGGAGTGTGTGCTGGCCTTTGCACCAATAATTGGTGGTTTGTCATCGGCCTTGTTTGTTTTTGTTTGGAGCTAGGATTATTAGAAAGGTGATTGAGATGGATTTTCGTGTTCGGACTTGGATGTTTATTATTATATCTTATCAGAGAATTACAGAAAGCACTTCTAGCTCCTTGCTAGAAGTAGGAAAAATGGCCTCAAGCTGAGTTTGTTTCAAGGCTTTTTAAAGCTAAACAGACTAATTAAAAGTTTAACACTTATATTATTTATGCTTTTGACTTAATAATAGATTTCTATGATCTTTAGAGTGACTTTAGACTGACCAACTAGAGGTTACTACTTAAGTTCCATGGAGAAGAAGGAAGAGAAGATGAACAAGAAGAAAACACACCACCCAAAATTCTTTATCTTGTCTTATAACTACCACTATACTGTAAAAATTTAAAACCCAAATTTAAACCCATCAAATTTAAAATTAAATGAAATTCAAATTTAAAACGCATCACCCAGTGAAAACACACACATCTAACCTACTACACATTTATGATTTCTAACTTATTATTTATATTTTATTATTTACATTTATATTTAAATAGTATTTATATTTATTTTATAATTATTTATATTTATTTCTATTTTCTAAGGTTTCAGGTCCAGTGTTCTCTAGGGTGTCTGTTCCTGGAAGCCCAGAAAGCTCAAAAACTCCAGTTTCCTGAAATCCAACATTTCCAAACACAAACTGGCTGTGTAAAGGGCTGAAGAGCTTTCCTCCAGCACGGCTGTGGATCAGCTTCATCACTCAGCACCTTCCCAGTGCAGCACCCGAGCCATGCACTGCACTCCTGATATAAGGATGCTTTAGCTGCTTTGGTCTAATGCCCCTGAGCCTCTCCAAGCTACTGAAAGCCAACCCTGAAGGCGGGGTGGGGCTGCCAGGGTCACTTACTTGCTGCTCCTGTTGTCTCATGGGTCCGGAAACGTTACGCTGAGCCTGTAACATCTGCTGCTGGATTTGTAAACGTTGGTATGCCTGTGGGGACAGGGACAGGGGACAGGGACAGGGGACAGGGACAGGTCACACACTGCAAGCTCAACACGCCCCCTTCAACTGCTCCGCTACACCACAACACAGAACAGGCAAACTCTGCAGTGTTCTGAAAACACTCCACAAAGCAACAGTAATAATCCTGTTGCAAATGCATCTTATTTATTTATTTAAGTCCCATGTTCATTAAAAAAAAAAAAAAGTAATAAGTCCACATGGCAAAAAATGGTTATTAAAGACAGGAACCTACTTTTTTTTCTGTAATGCAAAGCAAAACTTAAAATGAAGTTTATAATATCATACAAATACTATAACTACCAATAGTTATTTTTGGTTTGGCCATTTTGAGTTCTGCCAACATTTTGTAGTTAAATCGCTTGTGCTGCTTTATTCCTGAAAAATATCCAAAATTTTCAAGTAGCTGGCTCGGCAGCAAATTTTTTTTACAAGGTAAGTTTCTCTGAAACACATTAATTCAAAATCCAAAGGAATTCTGTACAGATATTTTCCAAGTAGTTGGGTACTGTTCAATTATTTTGAGAATAATGCTGTGCTTCTCAGAACTAGAGAAAATTATTAGAATGAGTAATAGTATCAAACACTGTTACTAATAAAAGACTTCAACTAGCACACCAAGACCAGCAACTGAACAAGTCTGTCATCTGTAATTTTATGTTTAAACCTGGCCAATACTGAGTTCACAGTATCTCTTTTTAAAATATTCTTCAAATCCCATTAAGTATTTTCATATGCACTAAAATATTGCAAACGCAGCAAAAGTACACAGAAGTCAGCAGTTCTTATCACATGATGTGTTTAATAGACACTCCATTAATTAAAGGAAATTCACCCTACACTTTATTTTCCAGTGAGGCAAGTAAAGAAGTTCTGTAGGTAACTCAGGTGACCAGCACTGCCAAGATTTCTCTTGTTATGTTGTCCAGTTTAATCTTTCTACTGACATGTTGTAACACACAGGCCAGAGCTGTTTGAAACACACTGTCTTATTCACACCAGTAGGAAGACAACTGACTTTTAGTTCCACTTATCAGCTGTAAAGGATAATTATTCCACAAATGACTATTTATAAAGCCTAAGGCAAAAAGAAAAAAAAAAAGATGGTGTTTCTTTAAAAAGAAACTTTACCAAAGAAATCAGCAGCTGATTGTTTTGAAGATCTGTCATGTCATTTAAAAATTTAGTCATTCTCCTATTTTATCTTCATGCTTTCAATTCTGATTTAGAGCTTATCTGCCACGTCTTTTAACTCACCAGCTGCAGCTGATAGAGCTGGTTCAACATCGTCATATGCTGAGGATTATTAATTGGCGAGGTTAACTGTGCAGGGCTGAGACCAATGTTTTTTGCTGCAAACTGCAAAAGCTGTGCTTGAACCTAAAGAAGAAAAGAGTGTTAAACATTGTACATTTACTTTTAACAGTGGCAACTGTGTGAGTCACATCAGCTGGAAAAATGTTACTATCACCAGAAGTAACACCATGAACTATCAAAAAAATTAGCAGAAGGCTCTGATACAATCATAATAATCATACTCAAGTGTTCATTTATAAAAAAAGAGATGAGAACAAACTCCTCAGAAACCACTGAGCAAAAAGGAGCACAAGAACGTGCTCTCAGACATAATTATACGATATGCATGTGAGAACAGCTCAGCCATGCCACATCTTCTGCCTAGGAAACAAATAAATAACACGGGCACAGCCAGGCAGCAGTGGCGAGGAAGCCTCAGGAGCACGACAGAGCACACGGGAAGAGTTGCAGGGGAAGGGAAAGGCTGTGAGTGAGGTGTTTCTGACCTGAGGGGATAGAAACTGAGGCACTTGAGCACGAAGACTAGGCTGGGATGAATTAAGAGGTTGCACTGGCGGTTGCTGCGGCTGTTGCATGGTCCTGGCTTGTGCTGCTCCGCTATTGCCAAACATACCCAGATTGCCACTCGGTATCTGCAGCAGGACAACAGTGACACAGGCACTCAGTGGCACCACTCAGCACATAACCTGCGTGCTCCTCGTCTGTGCAGGCTTTATTCTTAGTGGTTATGACAGGCACGAATCAAGAGACCAGCACATAAAGTGTATTGAAAATCAGGTTTAGAATTGGGCAGGGCAAAGATTACCATGTACCCAACATCCAACCTCCAAACTTTATACAGATGCCTGAACAAAAGGCAGCTGAAGTTGAAGATGGCTTTCTTAAGGATGCAGAACCCTGGAGGGTTACAAGATGAAAAATTAAAAGTACTTGCCAAAAATGTTCATATTTGTATAGCAAGGGACAGGAGAATGGAGGCATTAAACTCACAGTAACCCCATCCTCCAGCTGGCTAAGCAGTTTTTTTACTTAGTCATTTTACAAAGCTACTGATAATGGACATGCTGTTAGTGGAGACTGCTTTGGAAAGATGTGCTTAATGGGCTGTAAGTGCTGGACAAGTACTGCCTTAAGAAAACTGATTTTAGAAGAATATATATAATAAAGAGCCACAACAGAATGACAAAGTTTTTCTGTGTTGTTATTTCGTATCTTTGCTGGGACTTCAGTTGATGGCAAAAATAACCTTCTCATAATCAACAGTACTTAATGGCTTCTCACTCTCATGGTGGTTATCATTTCTCCCTCCCTTTATCTTCTCTCCTTTTTATCTTTTCTCCTTTCCAATGCTCTACCTGACCCAGGTCCTGGAAGCCCAGTTTCTGTCTTGCCACCTGTTAAAACTATGAGATGCCTTGACTCTTGGAGCAAGAATAAAAAAGCCCCTCATCACTTCTCCCCTATCTCATCACAGAATAATTACACCAGCCAACAAAGATGAATTAGAGCAATCTCACTGCCTTACAGTCTGTGACAATTAGCAATGCCTCAAAAAAAGGGATTTCCCATCAATGAAGGTAGAGCCACACCAGGGTTCAGGGGAATAAATCCACAACACCACAGTCTCTTCTGGATGGATATGTGTCATCAGCAGGCTAATTACAACTACACAGCTCTTTCATGTCCTGTAAGGTGAGATGTTTACACAGCAGGTAGCTCCTCCTCTGATATTTCACATGAACAAAGCTGTTGCACTTGCAGTTTTAACCCTTTTTTCCTGGGGAAGAGGCTGACAGGCACTAGCAGCTACTCCAAGAGAGCCAAATTCCCCTGGGGATCTCTCCCAACAACCTTACCTGTCTAGAAGAATTCAAGTTTTGCATGCCCAGCCCTGAGGCAATCCCGCCCAGGGTCTGATTAGGGAGTGCACTGTTTGAAAGGGGGAGCTTCAGGCTTGGTGAAGGCAAAAATGGTGAAGTAGTGGGCTCTTCCACTAGGCCGCCATCCTGATTGGAGAAAGAAAGGGTGAGCTGTGTGCAGTGCCAGGAGCCCACAGCGCACAAAACAGAGTCCCATGGAGACAGAAAAAGATGTGGATGGATAAAAAAGAGATACATAAAAAAAAAGAGATGAATAACAGAGAATGGAAAGCATGGAGTGAAGGGAGAAGAGAGAGAGAAACAGGATTAAGGTGCTGTTTTCTGTAACTTGGTTGCATTTAATTCCCAAATGCACAATCCCCCTCACCCACCCTTCCAGAGGAAAGGAGGGATTTTAGCAGCTGATTGCAGAGCTATCATGTGGCCATTGCCTCCTCCCCATTTAGGTTTTCTCCCTTCTTCTCCACCAGACTGAAAGGTGCAAGGGGGAGAGGCCCAGCACATTTCAGGGAAGCCCTCTGTCTGCCTGGAAAACTCCACACTGGAGCACAGACATAAACCAGCACTTTAACAAACCCAAATCTTGGGAAAGGCCACAGCAGCTTATTTGACACCAGTCTGGATTTGGTTCCACATCATAGCTCTGCTCTTAAAAAAGCATTTTTGCATTAATCCCCTTTCCTAACTGAGACACATGAGCCTCTTTTAATATTCACATAGCGCTGAGTTATTAATACCCCACTCTGAAACATTGCTCTGGCAAGGCAGCCAATGAACACAAACCATCAGACCCAGTAATGACAATATCGGCTGGGCAGCCTTCCTGGACATCCCCAGGAGGAGGCAGATTTTAGCAAGGCAGGAGGAGCCCCCTCTGCTAACTGGGCTGTGAGGAACCACAGCTGAGCATGGATCTGATGCACAGGAGGCAGCCCCCATGGGGGGGAAAAAGCTGAATATAAAATAAATTAGAGAACCTCCAATCAAACAGGTAGATCTCTGCTCATGTTTCAGTAGGGCACTGAGTTCTATCTCAAACTGTGCTTTGATGTCTGGGAAGCCTGTGGTAAGCATGATCAAATAACACTGTGTACAAAGCAGGGCTCCAAAATAACAGGCAGAGAGAAAGAGATTTAATTTGCAATGTGCTGGTCTGGTGTATTTCAGGCAGTATGTTCATTGCAAAGAAAGGCTTTTTAAAGAAGTGAGGAGTTAGGTTATTTCAAGCAATAAATTCAATGCCCCAGAAGACTGTGAGATACTGGTGAACCTCCTTTGTTCAAAAGGCAGCCCAGTCTGCTTACCACATACCCAAACAGATGACCTCATGCAGCAAGCATGCTCAGTGAATTAGACATTTTAAGTTAATCCTGAAAAATGTATTTTCTACAGCTCTCCTTTGATGCAAAGGAAAAGTTTTTTTGCTATCAGGCAAAGTGACACTTGACATCCTATCTGACGATCCTGAGGGGGACACTGACATTTTCTAATGATATCCCCAAGGCCTTTCAGCTTCAGATATTTTACATTCTACTGGACATCAGTCACACTCCACAAACAACTGCAGCTTGCATGACAGTAACAGGTTCAAGGATTTCTCTTTAGATCACAGACATATGTTTACAATTCTACCCTCCCCCCTTCAAAGTGAAAATAATTTCAAGCTTGGTGCTCGCTCTCCCCTTCAGATGCAATTGCTCCCGTTGTGAACAGATCCACTGACCATGAAAGACCCTCCCTGCCCCCCGGATTTATTCAAGTCTTGCCTTACTGACATGATTTTTCCCAATTTGGAAATAGGCAGTGCCAAGGATGGTGGGGGACAAACCACACTGGAGACCAGGGATTTAATTTCCAGCCTCCTTCACAAGTGTGTTCCTTGGCTGAATTGCAGCAAATGGCTTTGTATAAGTTTTTAACACTTTGTTTATATTCACCTGGTTCTATTTTATTTAATTTGAACTTATTGCATGGTGCTGCACAAATCTGTGCACTACAATTGAAATAAAATCAATTCATTTAACATGAAGTATTTTAGTTGGTCAAATTAAAGCACCCTTTAGCCATTTTCAAGCCAGACTAGAGGACAATTTTACTGCTCACAGTGGTTTCTGATCCATTATTTCTCAGGATCCTTTATGCAATAATTGTTTCCTGAAGAACTAATTTTTCTACCTAACCTTTCCTCTTCAGCGATTTTCTTACAAATTTATGTTACACTTCTTCCTCAGGCTACTCAATTAAAAACTGAATCATCACATTAATGCTCAATCCAGCATTACTTTTAACTTTTTTGAAGAGACTTGACACACCTATAAAATCCTACTGGTAGCAGTGTTTCCTACTACTGTTATCTCACACAAAGCACCACACTGGTGCTTTTTTAGATTTTAGGAAGTCTCTCACAATAGTCTCAAATACCAAATGTGACAGAATGACAGTGGATTTACTCAAAGGTTTTTAGCCCTATGAGATATGGACAATTTAGCAGAGGATGCCTGGACACTTTGGCAGTCACCTGCCAAGAACTGCCACTTCATGAATCAAAATGTCTCAACAGACACATGAGAGGCTGATGAATCTGCCAGAGGTCTTTAAACAGTCAGTAGCTGGCAGAAAATACACACTGACTTCTTAAAAAAAAGACTGAAAAAAAAAATCCTATCCTAAAAGAGGAAGGTAAAGTAATGAAATCTCATCTAAAAAAATTATCTTTAAATCAAACAGGAATTAGGCAAAAGAAATCTGGAGGAAATGCAATACTCAGAGAAGTGCTCATCACACAAGAGGGGATGAAAATGGCTTCAGTCATTGGATCACAGGTGGCAGAGATGGAGGAAAGAAGAATTTAACAGACAACTTTAAAATCCTAGTGATCATTATCTAATTGTGACATCTAAAAAAAGTTTCTCCATATTAATACAATATCCTACTTGCTGTCCTAAAGACAAAAACCAATCACACTGCCCAGAGATTACTGGGCTCAGAATGTGAAGGACGAGGCTGAAAAAACCCAACACTATGTTTACATCAGAAACAAGGAAAAGGTCTGGTCAGAAGATTTTTGGAAGAACAGGACTGCAGCTAAGAGGCATCAAGGCTTGTAGACCTGGATTTTGCAGCAGTAGAGAAGAGGAGCTGATCACTGACTATGCGGGCAGGAAAAGGAGACTTCATCTGCAGGCTGAGAATTTCAGAGTCTCTATACTTGAAAATAAGATCCCTTCCCTAGGCTTATTTCTGGTATTTTAAGGATGCTTCCAGGAAAATCTGACATGCATTTCTTACAAATCTGATGGCTCCAGAAGACAGCAGGTAACATCTTCAGGCAAACCTGACAGCAAGCACAGCACATCTGCCACCAAGTGTGAGATAATGTGGTTGAGATCACGTATCAGGGATGCTTCTTTATTCCCTCAAGGCCACTCAAAGGATTTTCTCCCTTGTCCTTTTTATGGTGCTACAGGTCAAGATAACATCCTGAGAAATAATAAATTAACAAAGCACTGAGTGCTGAAGATTGACTCGGTGTGACATGGAATAAAGAGCACCTGCAGCAAGCAGAGAAAGCAAACACTCAAAGGTGATGTTGAATTGCACAGACCACTCCTGATCCAGAGAGAACAGGGAGATCAGTGGGCCCAGAAGCAAATGCCAGAGTTGGAAATTTTCCCTCCTCAAACGGATGAAGTTTAAAAAACATTAAGTGCTGGCTTTAGAGAAAAATGATGGAGTCTCAATGCAGGTGAGCTGAGCAGTAACAATGAGCACACCAACCCAAGCTACAACTTCATAAAGAGGAACCTTGCAGAAGGTTGAATCTTTGCTTGAATCTTTTGTTGAAGATTCAGCAAAGCCAACAAAAAGATGATGACTTGACAAAGCAATAAGTAAAACAAGGCATGTTGGCTGGAGTGCTCTGTCCAGATGTGAGGAGAGCTTGTTCCTCACCGAGGATGACCTAAGCAGAAACAAGACAGCTCCAGACTCATGCTCTGAAACAGTACCTCAAAGGGCAAAAAGGTTTTGGAGGAGCTGCTCTACAGCATGAGCTGTAAATCTGGAAATAATTTCTTTGGGGAAAAAAACCCCTGTGTTCTTAGAGTAGAAACTATATTTATTTAATTCACTTAGCAAGTTGCTCAACACTGTGATAGCTAACAAATACAGTGTGGGATTATTTCCTTTGTTAGAGCCAAGTCACTGTGACAGATTATGCCTAGACTGATAGATTTTACTTGCTGTATGAATATTAATGATTTTAGTACTCCCTTCTCAATAGTTGTATTTAACATATGTTTCCAGAATTATGCATCAAGCTGCACATAATGCACCTCTCTCTCTGGCAAGAATTTTACTGCTGAAGATATTGTTATCCAAAAATAAGGAAAGGCTAACTGGCATGCATGCATCTTTGTGGCCTTCAATTAACACATTCATTAAAATCTGCCATGGCTAAGAATGAACTTTATGTGAGTGGATATCATTACTGCCTCACACCTTGTACACAGCTCATCTGAAATGATTTCAGCACAGTTTGTCAAAAGCACTGATTTCTGTGTTCAGAATCCTCCACCCCCCATCTGTATGAACCTTTAAATAACCTGTGAAATACAGAATGACATCTGAGATTCTTCTTTTCTTATCAATAATTTTCAGGGGGATTCTTAGGTGATTTAGTAAGTTTCTGCAGGATTTTCTGTCAAGGCTGTAAATCTCATTTCCTACTGAAGATCGGGCTACACTTTTCCATATATTCTTTTCTTTAGTCTGAATCCTGGACACCACAAACTTCTGGAGCCTTTTCCTCAGTCATCAAATAGTGCTGTAGAATTTGTCATATGTGATCACAGAAAGGGAAACTCATTGGAGAAGCTATTTATGACTGTACATGTCTGCTCTGAGACTTGACAAAAATACCTGAACTCCTCCTTCATATTTAGGTACTGAACTTTCACTGAAATTTCTAAGAAGCTCAAAACTAAAAGAAGAGAAATTAAGAGCCCAATTCTTGGAAGATTTTGGCCTTAGTCCTGCCTGATTGTGAATCTGGGCAAGGGTCACTGATTGGACTCTCACAGAGCGACAAGATTCCTCTGCTCAATTCTTTGCTCTTTTTTTCCATTTCTAGTTCCATTGTGTTGCTGATTCCTCAGCAAGTATTCAAGTGTAAAACTGGGGATGATAACACTTTATTTCTAAGTGAGAATCAAGTAATTGATCCTTTCCACAAGGACTGAATTCCCCACAAGATTGAAAAAAGACAAGAAAAGGAATAAAGACTTATCTATCACATTTCATTCTATGCTTTCTAAGCAGACAATGAAAATCATTTCTACACTGTGCACACTCTGACTTGTGCACCACGTTCCTGTAGCTGAACTCACCTTGTCAAGGAAGGTGGGGCGGTCCATGGAAGACTCTTTGGAGATTGGTGGTGGGCGGCAGCCAAGGGGTTTGGTGACCATTCCATTATAGTCGGTCACTCCCATTCCACGCTTGTCCATTTCCACCTTCTTTTCCAGCAGAGCACCTGCACAGAAAGGGGAAAGATATTGGAGAAGGTGAGGCAGAGAGAGGAAAGTTGCCAGGAGCAGTTCAGAGAAATTCATCTTGCTTACAAAAGCAAGGAAAGAAAATCAGCATTATCCAATTGGTCTGAATATAATCAAATGCTCAGAATCATGCAGGGTTTCTGTGTTGCTTTAAAGACAAAAAAGTTACTTACACAGATACTTACTCATGGCCTGATCGAGATTCATACTGTTGCTCTTCAAGGCCTCTTCCGCTGGCTCTCTCTGTAAAAACAGGAATTATGTTAAGAGGAAAAGGGATCATATGATTCATGTGATTTCAAAGTAACCTGAGAAAACAGACATATCTCTTAAATATTGGGTTTAATGTTCACTCAGCAGCCTAAATAATGTCTGTATGTGTTTTTTTCCTGCTTTCAGCAATTCCCACAGTTCAGGTATTTCAGTTTGTCGACGAAGTACTGGCTCTACAAGGTGAAACACACTGTTCTGTTTAAACTTCTTCCTGTTTTCCATTAACAACTCAAATATCACAATGATATGACTTTTTCTAAGAAACAACCCAGCTATACTCTAATTTCACCTGTTTAATAAAAAAAGAGAAATGGGAGGAGATTATTACTACAGTTCAAAGTAATACTTGTTGTTATAAAACCATGAACTTCCAAATATTATAAATGTCCTCATGGAAACGATATCCCCAGTTGATCTCAGAGCATTCTATAGGTTTACAGCAGATTTCTGAAATCACAGTACGTGTTTAAATGCAGGTCAGAGCTACTTCCCAGCCTGGAGACAAAAGACCTTGGTGTAGCTACAGTCTGAAACAGCCACAGTCAGAAGTACAAACTAAAAACTAAGGCACAGTGTGCTGGCTGAGCTCTACTCACAGGGAAGCCCATGTCTGTGAGCTGTTTTATCAGACGGTTCATGATCCAGGCCTCATCCTGCTTGCTAGATGTCTTCATGCCCTTAGTAAATAAATAGGAGATTCCATTAATGGGCTGGTTGCCACGTTCATTGTAGTGAGATGTACATAAAAGAAATGGTAAGTGGTTTTTATTAATAACACATGCTACTGAAAGATGTATTAGTACATTAATTCAGAAAGTATTGAAGAACCCTCCGAGCAACGCGACTACGATTCTCTGCCCCCAAAAGTGTAAAATTTTATCTCAGCTGAATAGGTGTTCAGTGTACTATTTAGTATTTGATTTGCTGGCCACTGAATTAAAGCCACCTTTGAATTTACATATTTCATTTTAATCCTTGGCAGAAAAATATAATGAAATAAAGCTGAAATAGTACAACACTTCCTGAAAAACATTCCCAAAAACAAGTTTGCGACCTTGAAGTTAAGAATGTTACTCAGTGTATTTTCTTAAAAACAAACAAGAGCGTCTAGATAAACACCTTTAAAAGATCTCTGTGCAGCTTTTCTATCACAAAATCCTTAAGAAGTCTCTTCCTTTCAGTTCTCCAGAAAGTACCAAGGGACAAGCGCGGATTTGTTTTGGGCTGCGGACAGTACAAGAAACAACCATACTTGATCAAATCACCGGCCTAACTGTTGGCTAATGGAATAACAAACAAAGTGGCTAAATGCATTCCCAATTCCTTTAAGTTACAGCCTGGCCTTGTCCTGAAATAAAGACGGTGCAATGGAAAATTTCCTCACACAATTGTCTATGTTCTCGGTTGAGTGCAGCATTAACACAAGTTCGCTTTGTTCTCACACACACACACACCGTCCTCACAAATAGAAAACAGATTTTTTTTTTTTGTTAAGCAACTCCATCACAAACTACTGTTTGCTTTTCCACCACCATGGGAAGTGTCTGAAAGCCCCCTTAACACCTTCTCCTCTTTAATACATTATCATTTCTTTAGAATACATGGAAGCTTATAAAACTTAGAGAAAACAAAGGCAACAACAAAAAAACTCCCGAAGCATCTGACATGCCTAAATTCAAAGATCTCCCATTTTCCCCTGGAAACAAGGTAGGCTGTACTTGAACCACTGTAGTGGCAAGCTGTGCTTGTGTTCAGGTGTCAGAGGTTTAATTTCAGGTGTAATGCACCAGCAAATTTGTGACAACTTATTCTACGAACGTTACACTAATTCCACTCTTGCTGGAGAGTGTCTTTATTTTTGTCTTACCTTTTGAAGTCCTTTCTTCGGGGCATTCCCCCAGGAATTACAGGAGGAGCTGCTCTCTTGTGAAGCAGTATTATTCCACATATCTCCTTCTTCATCTTCCCACTGACTAGTACTGAGATTCACTTCATCCCCACCACTGCCCCAGCCTTCTTGCATAGATTTTGAAGCTGGAGGGGAAGTGGGAGAAGAAAAAATCTTGTTCAGTTTCCTGCAAATTTTACAGAAATAACCTTTTGTGCCATATCCAGTGTGCTAACGTGAGTATTTTCAAGAGATACAGAGGTTCATCACACAGCTTAATTGGCATTAAAATGATAAGAATGTCTTCTTCGAAGTTAGCAAAAAAAAAAAACAACAAAGTTCTCTAAATACTTAGAGAATAGAACACCCAGCAACTGCAAGTCCTGCTTTTCCCAGAACCAGTAGGATGTGTGGTCATGGCCACTCCACTCTCCTGGGAACAAGGAACCAAAGTATGAGCACACACTTGTTAAATGCCATTTTGCTTTCAATGAATCTCACCATTTTACCTACCACATTCTTCCATGAACAAACCCACTATCAAAGTCATTACTGCTCAGAAACTCATTTCCATCCCGAAGAATGGAATCTGAAAGGAGCTCGTGGGCTGCAGGGAACGCTTCATATTCAGTGCTGAGGTTGTGTCACCTCAGTCCATTTCATTCTGTTTACTCTGTTTAAAGCTGGGATTACTCATCTTAAGAGCTGTCACTCCCCCCTTTTATGTTTTCTGGGACTTCTAACTATGTCTGTTTTGGAGGAGTGAAACTCTAGACGATCTCCACAGCCAAGAGTTGAGTCTAAAGCAATCACCGTGGCCTTCAGGACTTTCAGAGATGGAGGATATTTATCAAGTACCATGAGTCAGGAATCACAAAGCAGGAAATAGTTCAGGATGTTCCTGAACCTGGCAACAGTTTCAATGGCTGAAGAAAACACCCACTCACTCAGTTTAACCCAACATGAGGTTGTTATGACTAGTGGTTCTCAGGTGTTCCTACAAGAGCCATTTCTATCTTGACTGTTCTCCAATGCTTCTCATCTCAATACAGGTTTCTTTTGGATATCAAGGTTTTAAGTCCCAGTCACGTTCTTCTGCAGTTTCAGTTTCCTTCACCTCTGCTATGCTGCTTTCCAAACACACAAAACTACTCCTTTAAATGTACAGATGGATGCACTATATTCATCGTTTTGAATTAATTTGGTATTTCGATTAACGTGGCCTTGTGACAGTTTTGAGAATGAAATCACGAAGGCAGCCTGTGACTGCAATGCACAGAAAATCAGAAGTGGCAGAAGCAAACCCCCTTCCCCTGCCAGGACAGTGGCAGCCCTGTGTGTACCTGGTTTGCACAGTGCTGGGGCAGCAGCTGGAGCGTTTGTTCTTCCATAGGTCCCTGCTGGCTCGGCAGGATTCTCTCCCCACCCGGTCCCACTGCTGGGGGGCTTCCCCCACGCTGAAGTGCCATTATCAACTGCAGCAGAAGGGGAGGAGGGCTCTCCCCAGGAAGCTTCACTCTTGGTGTGGACAGCAGGCATCTCTCCCCAGCCTGCTGGAGCAAGGCAAGGAGAACAGTGATGAGAGGAAAGGTTTCTTCATCAGGTAATTCCAAAATACTTCACATTTTAATCAAGAGTTTCTCTGGACAGAGCATGAACCAGTAAGTACAAACAGTGATTGTAGTTAAATGCGTTTTAAAAAATCCCTTAAATTTGATCTTGAGAGTCTTTTCTTAATTCAATACTAATGCCAAGTTGCCAATACAGAAAGAGGGTTTTTCTCCACAGCCAGAAGCAACCAGGCTGCCAAGCGAGCACCTCTCTGGTCCCAAGGAGAGCTGCTCCCACCTGCCCAGGGCCACAATTCTGGAGACCAGGACCCCAGTCTGAGCTGGGCCTTGCTTCACTGAATGATTTTAACCTATTTTAATTCCTTTTCACTGTTTACAAACTATAAAATCTCTTTTCTCATGCCCTGGCAGTAAGATGCTGTTTGATTGTTCCCACTCTGAGTGAAGATTATCTGTGCTGAACGTATTCCTTAAAGCTTTTATTACAGCTCATGGTTACCTCATCACTGACTCTCTACATTATAATAAATAATAATTTAAGGTCAACTAATAAAGAGTGCAATTAGGATCCATGATCAAAGCACAGGGAATGGCAGGTAGAAGCCATTGTTTTCCTACAGAGTTACATTAACTCTCTGGAAGACATAAGCTACTCCAAAGAAACAGCCTTAGTCTGGCTTGGCTTGAGTGTAATGCGCTTTAATCCATCTGACACGATTTTAGCCCTGCAGCTGAACGTGGCAGAACAGCCACAGGGCTCCTGAGCCTCCAGAACAACACTGAGCAACACAGCAAAAGGGCAAACTGCATTTACAACCATTTTTACCAGAGATTTTCTGGAGACAGGACTTGGATCACAGATGGAGTTCAAGGTACTTTGTAAACATGAACAAAGAGAGGCACAACAAGTGAGAAAACAAAATTCCTACAGATACCTGACACTAACCTATTTTTCTACAATCGTAGAAAAAATTGCATCCCATTACATGGCAGCTGAGATCTCAACAAATAATGTAGAATTAAGTCTGCTTAAAACTTCCACTGATAATTAGGCTGCTAAATCAGGAACTTGTTGTCTTTTCACTGGAGATGAATATTATTGACATGAGTATTTTGTAAGGGAATGACCAGATGCTGCTTTGCCACAGCACTATTTCCTTTTTTAGCCCCACAATGGCATCTGTAAAAATACTCTGGAAAGGTTTCAAAAAGCAGGAACAACATTTTCTCCACAAACTGACACTAAGAACAGGTAGGCAATAGCAAGGGAGTGTCTAACAGTACCCTGAAATACACTGGAATAACCAAACAATAGTGAGCAACAAGTCCTTGCAGAATTCACTGAGCTCCACAGAATTCCCGTTTCCAGAAACTGCAGCAACATCCACTGCCAATAACAACTCCAACATTTTCTGGCAGAGAAAACAATCAAATAGATGTGCCCAGAGCTGTGCCTTGCTCCCGTGGTCCTGTATTACATATTTATTTTAGGCTCTACAGCCACTGCAGCTCCCTCAGACACTGATGCAAGTGCAGATGGCACAACCCAGGGCCAAGCTCTCCACTGGTGTGTTGCAGCTTCATAAAACTCCTACTCTAGCAGCAAGAGGCACTGGATTTAAAACAAGCTCCTGAAACAACCCAAAATGTCACTGCTTCATTCAAGTGATTTCCATTTGAAACAAAAATACCGTGTTTAGGCTTGATTAACATACCTTACATTTCTGGTTATTTTAAGGTGTGCAAAGAAGATAAACTGGCAGATCAACAGATGTACCTAAATGAACCTGTACTTAACATGACAGCTTCCTTGGTGCTGCACCTAAAATGCTTATTTCAAGGTTCCTGCTTGTATCTTCAAGCCAACTTTATTTAAGGGAGGCTTTATTTGAATTTCTGCCTCACTACTCAGGAGGCACCTGGCAGACAACTGCGTGTATTTAATCTTATTGGCAGCTGAAAAAGATTAACCGCAGGCAAACGAAACAGAAAACAAAACACTCTACAGCACCAGACAGCCTGCAAACAGGTTCAGTGCAGAGACATCTCCCTGACTTCATGCAACCTCTACTGGAACCTTGTCCCAATTCTACTTATGAAATCATCCTTAAAACATAATTCATATATTAAAAAGCCAAAGTGTGCTACATTACAGAATAGAAACCTCAAAAAAAAAACCCCACCTGGTTCTTCTGTTGCTCTTATAAATTCAACGACTTGAACTAAAGGCCACATATATGCAATGTCCAAATTATTTTAAGTGCTTTTAAATGCACTGAGCAGGAAATAATATGTGATTACAAATAATGGAGGAATTAGCCTTTACTAATAGAAAATAATACAAGTACATAAAAGCAAACTAAATAAATCAAAAAGTTTTCCAAACGATCTTAACAGATAAAATTAAGTGCAGGAAATTCGTAAATAAAACCTGAAGGCTGCTGGAGAAATAACCTGTGCACTGTAAAAACTACTCTGTAAATTCTGGAGCACTTCTCAATTGCAAACCTGTTTCCCCTCTGTGTAAATACTGCTGTCCCAATGCTACTGTCTCTGTGCTATCTTTATATGACTCCAAATGATTCTGTTTTAGGAAATTTAAAATATTAAAGTTACATTTTTGAATGATGATGCAAAACTCCCCATGGATGTTGAAAAAGCAAACCAAGACCTCTGAGTGGTCTCAAAACCTGAACCTGCCAAACATTTTCAAAAGTTCTGCTTGGAGAAAACTTCCTATTTTCTGATGAAAATAATTTCGGCTCTCCTGGTAAAAAGCTCCTTAAAACCCACCCAGATCTGCACGAATGTTGTTTCACAACAGAACGTGCTCCATTTAAAGGCTTCTTTGGCAAGAAAGTGAGGCTTTAGTACTGAAGTTTTAAAACACTGTTAGAACTGCAAGAAATGAAAAGATCACAGCGAGTAATAAACATGGACACATTGGCAGAGCTTTGTTTTATAGAAATAAAAACATAATTAACATTGGGCCACAGCCAACAGGAAATCCTCAAGGGAAAGTGAAATGTTAACTAAGTTGTGGCAGGATGCAGTTGTTTTCCCTCAAAATAACCCTATAGCTATTTGGATGGCAGAAATTGTTTTTCTTCAAGTTGTTGGTCCGTGATAAATACCAGAGCACATGAGCACAATACAGGCAAACCAAAATACTAGAACCTTATACAGAGAAAAAAGAAGATATTAGGCAGAAAAGAGGTTGTTTAGTAATTACACACTAGTTATTCTGTGTTTTATATATACATTTAAGAGCCACCTGCATCTCTTAATCTTTCACATCCTCGTTTTCTGAAAGGGATTCCAGTTCAAGACTGAGCATTCAGAAAGCTCTAATTCGGGTTTCAGCAGTGACATCACCCGTGTGTTAAAATCGAGGGCAGCTCTCTCAGCATCACTTGGCTGCCCCCCAAAACCTGACTGTTCACAGGCTGAGCACCCAAGGTTTTAGGTTTTCACATGAGCACCCTAAAGGAGCCCAAAGCTGAGCTGCTTTCAAATCCATTCTGATGGAAGCTCAGAGTAAGAAAAACACTGTCACGTGAGCTGCCACTTAGTGGCACAGGATTATGAAAGGAACAGAGATGTTTGGAGCTTTCAGAACTTAGACCCAGTTCAGGTTTTTAAAACTTAAGCTCCTCGCTCTCTAGTAACCACGAAGACCTTAATTTGTGACCTACAATCCCTACAGGGAAGCCTGTGTTATCTTCTGTTGTTTCTTCCCTCAGCTGGAGGATGCTGGAGCCCTGCCAGGCTCTCCTGATGCAATGAGAACAGGAAAGCATCAAGCCCACTCCTCAGCACTTGGAGGGAGGATCTGATGCTGTTTGAGATCTAAAAATCTCTTTTAATCATTTCTGTTTGCAAAATCATTTCTTTTTATTCCACTCATATCAAAGCTGCATGAGTTAGAAGTGCTAGGAAGAATTATGCACAAGTAATTTAGATTAAACCCCAGTCTAACTCAAACCCACCAGCTTTCTGCTCATCTTTCTAAGCAATTCACCATTGCCAGAAAGGACTGTATCTACCACACTATCGATCCCTTTCCTCCCTCTTTTTTCCCTTTCTTTTCCAATGGAAAATGAAACTCCTTAGAGCATTCTTTATTTTAATCAAGTGCTTACCAACATCTGCTTCCCATCAATGGCTTTTAAGTTCTGCCTTCAAAGGATCTGGAGAACTTCTGGGGATGGGTGACAACTTGAATAACAAGACTGTAACTTGGCCTCTATTTCCAAACTAATAAAGCATAAAGTTCAATCCCAAAAGGGACTGTTAATCCTTTGTGAACCCCTAACTAGTGCACAATTAAAATCCACTCCTTTGCTTGCAGGACATGTGACTGACTGTGACAATTTCCATCTGCACCACTCCTCCCTACTCATACAGGAATGGAATCCATGATTCCTTATTCATTTTATTCTCTGAATGAGACCGGTAGAGCTCGTCATGACCCATGCAGGTGACAAAATGCCCATGGCAACTACAGAGTTCAAGAGTTGCAGGATTTTAGATGAGCCCTTAACTGTGCCCTAAGGCACAGGCTCTAATAACACAATCATGCTTTGCATGGAGAAGAACTGCTGCTGGATGGACTTTGGCTGTGGATTGCAGGAGTCTCCTGGTTACAGGATTCCTGTCTCCCTCATGCAGAGCTGGAAATGCACAGCCAAGTGGAGAGGGAACTGGAGGAGGAAAGAGTTAAACAGCACAACTCCAAAGTGCAGGGCTCTGTCTGCGTGGGAGGGAACACGCTCACTACTGGCTTCCCATGTTCTGGCTGTCCCAGCTGGGAGATGATTTGTAGCTGTTTCAGGTCTGTGTACACTGCACCCAGAGCACCAGGAGGTTGCTGTGCAGCTGCCATGTGCAGGGGAGAACGGGGCCTCCTGCACTCCACAGGGGTCACTGGGATCACTTGGAATTGCACTGCTGCTCTGGGTGGGAGATAAGCACAGCCATGGTCCCTCTCTGGCACAGCCACAAGTAAACACAGGCAGAGCTCAAGACACAAGGGACTGCTCCTTGCTTCCATTTAGACAAAAATCCTTCCAAATATTTCCATGTTTGGCCTTTATACTTGTACTGTATTAAGTGTATGGAGCAAAAATATATAACATGAGGATTAATTTATGACTGCTACAACTTGATCAAAATTTTAATATCAGAACCGTATTTTAAATTGTCTTCACTATTACTCATTTCATACTTTCTTGCATTACTGATTTAAATATATTCTGAGAGCTGGCTTTGCTTATCTTGGAAAATTTAAAAAAAAAGAGAGAAGATAAAAGATTTGCTTATGTTAAAAGATCTTAGAATCTTTCTAGCTTACATTTTTCAAGAAGCCCAACACTCACTTTAACCTGGTCAGGGTTGAGCAGGTTGGTTATGTGTTCATAGGCAGCTTCCTGAATATATAAACATATTGCTTCAAAGAAACCTTTTCTTTGCTACTGTCCACTCTCCAAAGGAATCGCTGCAGATTTACGCCAGCTTTTAAATTCCATTTTCAGAATCTGAAGGGCTCTGGACTGATAAATTTTCTTCTGCAAGGTGTTAATTATTTGAATAACATTAACAATGCTTTGCTGCGTATGAAAAGTTTTACAAGCACCAATGTAATCCTCCAAAAATCACCTTAGTGAAAAACAAAACCTCACCCAAATCCAACCAAAAATCCACTTTTATGATACTTCCATTACAATTCAGGAATCTGAATTCTTGTTTCATGGGTAAAGTTTTAAATACGGATTAAATGAGTCAGTCACATATGTTGGGCTGACCAAGTACAAAGCCATTTAAAGATTTCTCCTTCTGGAGCACATTATTTTATTAAAATAGGTATCCTCTACTGTTAAAATATTTGGCCAGAGTGGGGAACTTAAGACTATTTTTATACAGACATTAAAGCAAATTTGAATAACTTCAAAACATCAAAGAGAAAAAGGATGGGAATGAGAGAACAAATCCCACTTGGAGAAAAACGTGGTTAAAAAGTCAGTACTTAGCCATGACCACAATGACACAAAAACCTGGAAACAAAAACTCAGATGGAGAATTTGAAAGAGTACTGCATTATTAGATTTATTTTGGAGAGGTCTGTGGCCATAATATAGATATGGTCTGTTAGTGTAACTTTTATTTAAATACCTCTCTTTTAAGCATTTTTCCCACTTTTTATGCATTTTTATTCCTTGCTGCTTGTCTACAACAGCACCTTGCCTTTGATTAGCAAAATTCCTAAATGCCTAAAACCTTGTCTTTGAAACACAGCTGAAGTTAGGATAACCTAACTTCAGCCACCCTGAATATTAGCATCTTGAACCAGTCCTGCTTTTTGAGAACCACACAAAATCCAGGATGCTGCCCACGTCTGACCCTGAAAACCATTTCTTCATAAAAGACAACAAACTGGACAGAGAAACAGCAGCAGCCTCAATTCATGTAATTGTTAACAAACATCTGTTGCCAAGAGATGTTTTGCAGAAAAGAAACAGATGCAGGCTGTCTAAACACACCGAGCCTGCGCAGTGGGGACAGCAGTCGAATAACAGAAGAAAGGTTTGTCAAAACCCTCTCAAATGGCTGAATTAAAAGGTGTTAAGTAACTGTGGAAGAGATGTTAAAATAAATATGGATCCACAACTTAAGAACCTACCATGCTATTGACCAAATATTGTTTCAAGCTTTTCTTATATTCATTTGGATTATGGAAATTTGTGTCAGGTTCCACGGATTCTGTCCACAAGAAAAGACTGCTCCAGAATAAAAGAATAAACGTATTCTGGACATAAATACAGGATTTCTACCCAACACCCCGACAGGACAGACAGCATTCAGCAATTGGTACTGCTATAAAGTATCTCATAAACCTGCTCTATGAAGTATTTCACAAAAGTGTTCTCATACCTGGGCCAAGCAGCGGGGACCGGTTTGGCTGGGCACTTGACTGGTGCGATGGCTGAGGTTCAACCATGTTGGTGTTGATAATGGTGCTAGTGGTGGTGGTGTTGGTTGTGGTACTGCTCTGAATTATAGGATTATTTCTATCCCACATGTTTACAGTCTTGTTGTTGTTGTAATTTGGGTCGCCCCAAGCTGAGGTACCATCATCGATTTCCATCTTGCGGCGAATGGACGGTGGAGATGGCTCTTCCCAGCCAGTTGCCTCACAGTTCTCTTTTTGTTTGGCTGGCACTGGCCCACCAACCCACCCTGACCCCGTCTGTTTTACAGAAGCAGCTCCTCCCCAGTTACTCACATTGTTGTCCTGGGGTTTATTAGCCCAATTTTGTTGGGGGCCTGGCTTTAAAGATTCCCCCCAACTTGTACCTGTATTAGCCTTGCTGTTTGTGCCATTCCCCCACCCACTGGTCCCAGACTTTGTGGAATCATTCCAGCCAGACCCCGATCTATTATCAGAATCCCACCCAGATCCATTCTTCTTCCCATCACCCAAGTGTCCAGGAACAGATGATGAATCTGTCCAGTCTCCACCTCCTGAAGTCCAGCTTGGATTTGATTTCTGTCCATCTCCCCAGTTTTGAGATTTGGGTTTCTGAGGTTCACCCCAGGTAGGTGATTTGTCCTCCTGATTTGCGGTCCCACTCCAAGCGTGGCCGCTTTTGGCAGCAGCAGCATTATTAACAGTAGTAGAGCTTGCTGACTCTCCCCACCCCCCTGGGCCATTTGGTGCTTTGTTGTTATTGTCTCCCCAACCTGTATTTGTTGGAACAGCTGCCGGTGGAGAGTTGACCCACCCAGATACTGAAGAGGTATTTGTACTGTTCATGATGGACCCATCGTTCTTCCCCCCTGAGTTTGAAGATTGAGTAGCTGCACAACCCCAGGCCTCAGTTCCATTGTCATTCTTCCGTTCAGACCTTGGGGACTCTTCAAATTCCCAGGCAGTGTTTTGCTTCACAGGGGTCTGTCCCCACCCCGTATTGGACAGGACCCTGGGGTCAAGGTCATTTCTTGGCAACTGAACTTGCCCTTGGTCTATCATCCCTTTGTCTCTCCTCCTGCCCTCTCCAGCCCCCTCCCTCCCAGTACTGCCTTCATTTTGACTCCCACCGCTGTCATTGCTTCCTTCACTAGCCGTGGTGCCAGATGCTGCAGCTTTGGCCCAAGAGTTCATTTGTTCATTGCCCTGCTGCATGGCAGGATTCGGACTGGTAACACTCGAGCTCTCCCACCCTGTTGATCCTTTCCCATTGATGTCGCTATTGGAATGCTGGTTCGGGGGCTTGCCCCACTCCCCGTTGACACCGTTGCTGGCGCTGCGGTTGGGGTGGCCCCAGGCTCCAGAATGCACACTGCCAACCCCGCCACCGCCCCTGCCCCACGCCAGGACCCCGGGGCCAGAGGGAGGCCCCGAGTCCCACGCGTTCGCTCCGTTCCCTTCCTTCTGCACAGCACTGCTGGATCCGTTTTGTTTAGCACTTAATGCTGAGTTCACAGTGTCTCCATTCCCCTGACTGAACCCAGAATTGCTGTTTCCTGTGGCAGGATTACCTGGGGACATCCCCCATACTGAACTGCCCATTCCTTCACCACTGCCCCCGCTGACTTGAGAAACCGCTGTTCCGTTAGCACCAGGAAGGCCTTGCAGGTGGGGCGGGATGATGGCCCCCATGCCCACGGCCATCCCCCAGTTCGGCAGTCCGTTTGTCTGCATTGCATTGATAGGGTTTGGTGAAGAGTTCATGGGGTTAGTGTTATTTGGTCCATCAGTGTTAAGGTTCTGAGGTTGTACGCTGAAAGACACATTCTGAGAAGTGGACGTTTGTGGTTCTGTGCTCTCTTGCGGCAGCAAGTTTCCCCAAGCACCTAAGGTGCCTGTTGGGTTCCCATTCTGGTTGCCCATGTTCTGACCTATGGCACTGACTGGACTGCAAATACTGGAAGGGTTGCCTGCTCCCACAGTTCCTTCATGTCCAAGTACAGGCCAGGCAGCTGGATTGGCATTAGGGTTAAGGTTAAGATTAATGCCAGCATTCGAGTTGGAAGCACCCCAGCAGTTCTGACTTCTACCGTCTCCCATCATGTTGTCCATCTTTCCATCCCCACCACTGGCAGAGCAGTGAGCTAGGCCAGAGCTGGAGCCCGCAGCCACCCCCCACACCCTGGCCGAGCTGCCGTTGCCGTTTGCTCCACCAGCTCCAAGGGCACTCTGGTTAGAAGTGCTTTGGACGAGTGCTCCGTTGGCGCCATTATTGCCATTAGTTTTCTTTGTATGTCCAGTGAAGTTGCCTTGGGCACTCCCTGTAGCCATGCTACTGTTCTCTGAGCCACAGTTGGAGGCAGAGTCAGTGTCTGTAGTACATTCTGAGGCAGACTCAGTCTCAGCTCCGGTAATGGAAGGCCACGCTTCCTTGTCAGTCCTGTCTATTATCACTTTATCCCAGCTGCAGTTGCCTTCACTCCTGAAAGCGGGCTGCTGTCCCCAGTGGGAATTCTCATAATGGTCTCCCAATCCACTGTGGCTGAGATCTGAAAGGATCCAAGGTTAAAAATTAGTCCACTGTTCCAACACTGCAAAAGCCCTCTATTAAGCACTGTTTTACATCACTAGTTACAACACTACATTCTGCTAAAATTTAGAGTACATTCTCTAACATAATACAGCAATTTTCCTCACTACAATGGAGCACGATGCTCATATTAATTTGTTCAGGTTGTTTTTTTTTTTTAATCTGGCAAGACTCTCAATTAAAATAACTAACCAATTTCACTTTAGAACGGAGCAAATGTTTTGTAGCCCCTAGTGTAAGAGTAAAAATAATAAGCAGGCAATAAATAAGAAGAGCAAATCTACTTATCAACGTGAAAAGTCTAAAAAGCAAATTTGGTAAAAACACAAAAGAATATCTAGTAGACTCTTACCATCTATTTTGACTCAATTCTTATTCTTCAGAGAAATACAAAGCAAAGCAAGAGCATCCAATAAAATGTCTGCCTGCCCTGAGATATTACATACATATCCACATCACAACACACTAAATTCACACTGCATTTAGGTTTAGAACCCTTCCTCAAAATAGAGGAACAAATACAGACAGCAACCCTTAGCATCAGGTGCCAGTTATAAACACCTCTGATGTATATTTTAGCAGAGAACTTGGGCATCTCTAAATAACTGACAGATTTGTCAAGAAACTTACCTCTCACAGGCTTTACTTGTGGTTTAAACATCATTTTGCATTTGCACACAGAACCCCCTGTGTCCCCAAGCCAATGAAAAGTGATGTGTGCCTTTCCAGCACTGTCACAGCCTCAAACTCAGACACTAAGTCAAAAAATTAACCAAATGCTCTTGAGCACCTGCTTGCTTGCCACGGTATGATGATAAACTGGAAGGCACAACACGTCTCATGTTAAGAACTCAAGCTTAGTCAGGGTTTTGCATCTTTTCCATCCCAATTACTCTGTACGAGATTATTTCTCTTAGTTTCTTTTGACAGCAATTTGATAACAAGTATTTCAGTCTGATCCAAGAGATCTGTATGGGAGACAATCTGCAGAAGAGCTCCTCTTAACTGCTTGCACATATCAAAGTAACAAATTTCAGATGTCAATTATTTTTACTTGCTTTAAATCTGCTAAAACATGGCTTCTGCTCTTTGTGATCTGTGAATAAAATGAATATTTTTGTGGGGAAGATGGATGCAACAAATCTCCCAAACAAGTTGTTAACAACGAATGCCTAATATGAATTAATTTAAATCACAAATATGTTGGTGTGATTAGCTCCTCTAATTAGAGGCGTTCTGATACTGCAAAAATTACTCCCAAGGTTAGAAAAAGCTCTCTCTCTGACAAATTCTTGTTCCCACATTTCACCTGTAGCTTTTTAAGGTAATTACTTGGTTGCCTTATAAAGATTTTGCAAGATGAAGAAATAGCACGCTAAACCAATCCAGATTATTTTTTTTTAATTAACTGAAGTAAAAAAAAGAATTTTAGAGAAAGGGAAAACATTCTTAGTTCATCACCTATCTTCTCATGATACCAGGATAAGACCTAAATCACAGAAAGATCTAAATAATCAGAGAAAATAGAATTTCTTGGGTTTGAAGGGAGACCTTCATCTCCTTCCACTCTCTGCCATAGGTAGGGACACCTCCCACTATCCCAGGGTGCTCTAAGTCCCATCCAGCCTGGCCTTGGAAACTTCCAGGGATCCAGGGGCAGCCACAGCTTCTCTGGGCACCCTCTGCCTCACCACCCTCACAGGTAAGAATTTCTTCCATAATAATTGACAAGTGCAGGACAAATCTGAAAGAACGTGAACAGAACCACTTGGATTTACCTGGATTCCTTCCCCTACATGCAATAGCTGGGAAAGGAAGAAAGCATCCTGTTATTCCTGAACACAGCCACTGCTACAGCACAGTTGAACATTTACCTGATGATCTACATGTGCTCCACAGGTGTTAAACACAGACCAAAATCTCAGATAAGACATGGAAGGGGAAGGCAGGCTGTGAAAGGACTTAAAAAGGGTCAGCAGGGTCAGAGAAATGAGCCGAGGAAATTCTTAGCAGAGTAAGAATGAACAAAAGGAAAAAAGCAGCAGCAGGCCAGGCCAGAAGATAAGAAGTTGAGGCAACCAAGGAATCAGATAAGAGGAGTTATACGAGATTTTTTTCAACCCTGTGGGTGGTGCAGCTCAGGGCTGCGTTTGAGCTTTGACAGAAGGATTTGAAAGTGGCTGGAAATGCATTGTTCCAATGAAAGGTCTTGTGAGAGCTGAAAGCTCAGCTCTGTGTGCGGGTGCTGGGAGAGCAGCAGTGCTGCCTGAGCAGAGCTGTGCAGGGCAGGCTGGGCAAGGGGGATCAGGAGAGAGCACAGGACACCTCCAACACTCACAGGAACAGCACCAGGGCAAACAAGATGAGATGAAAGGGAGCTGCTTGTTTAATCAGCTCCTTTCTCCTCTCCCCCAAAGATGGTGGTTAAAGCAGTGCTCAAATTTGAAAGCACTTAGGAGAAAAAATAAAGGGAAGGGGTGGGATTGAAGATGACAAAATAGCTTAGGGAGCAAAACAATTCATTAAATAAGAGATCAGATCTTGAGGAGCAGAGAAACCAAGAAGAAAATTATAATGGAGAAGAACTATAAAACCCAAGAGGTGTCCACATTAAGAGTAGAAAATGGCCAAGTGCCTGGGCTTGGCCAAGCACAGCTACTCCAGCAGGATCCCATTGGAATGTGCAGCTCCAAAGCCTGGCCTTCCCAAGGCAAATCCAGGTGCTCCCTCTCCTGTGCCATCACAGTCACTCTTCCCAAGGTTCAGATGATTCCCTCAGCAATAACCACGGGCTGATCTCAAAGTGGTGACTTTGGCAGGCATTACAGTCATTCTGTGTAGGGGATGTGAAATCAGTGATCCCCCTCTGGAGCAGCAGGATCCTGCTGGCACCTTCCACAAGTTACAGATTCAAAAATCAGAGAAAAATCTGCAATAGCCTCAGAGTGTCCAACACCCACTGGAACAATCGGTTCTAACACCAAAGGCTGCTGCCATATAGCTCGTAAGAAAAAAGACAGATGAAGAGAATGGGAAAAAAAAATTCACAAAATGAACAGAAACCTGCAAAAACTGGGTCTTTGCTGTCAGACAAACCAAGAGTTTGAACACAGGTCTTGAAGAGAGTACGTTTTATATTCTTGTCTCTAGAAGCAAATAACAAAAAGGCATTTTTCCATTTTCTTTAACTAAAAGGGGCTTGCTGCTATGAAATAAATAATGAGTAGCACAGTCTTACTTAATCTGTAAAGACCTTAAACATTTTGGAAAAATAATGAATGCAAAATATTTTATATGATTAAATCTAGAGTACTTTTCTGTTTGGGTTTGTTTTGATTTCCTCCAACTTTCTAGGAAAATAACTCCACAGAAATTCCCAATGTTTTCTTTTCAAAGTTGTTAAGATTGAAATGGGAAACCCATTTTAAAAATTCTTAAGAATCGATTCCTCTTTATTTATGCAAAGATGTGAAATAAAAGCACTGAGTCCACGAGAAGCATTTCTATCCCTCCTCTGTGAGCTGAGTAAAGACTGTAAACAAGGCACAAGGAACAGGAATCACAGGTATTCCATGTTAGCAAATCCTACTGCTGGGACACCACAAAGTGAAAATGATTTTTAAATTAATACTTTGCGTTTCAAAATCTGAATTGTGCGTCTTTTATCATTCCCCTGATCAACAACATTTTTTCAGCCATCAGGAAGGAAATATTAATTTGAGGATAATGGCCCAAATTTGTTTTTAACAAGCAAAAAACTTCTGTCCAACTGCAACCATACACATGACCTGAAAAATGCACAGCTCTGATCAGTGTAACCAATAGCATGAGGGGGTTGTTTTGTTTTGGGCTGCTGGTTTTTTTTTAAATAATATCCTTAATGGGGTGGGAGGAGATTGCTGGTGTTATTACATACTGTAGCCAACATACTTGACCAGCTTCAATTCAGTACTTATTAAAAACAGAAAACATTTTTGGCTGTGTTGGGTAATGAATAATTAGTTGCAAAATCAGTTTAGCGTTTACATAGATTATAAATGCAAAATATGAGTAGAGTGAAATGGGAGAAGCTGTTGCATGCATTTCTCAGAAAAGCAAAATACTTTGCCTGCACAAGCAACTGACCCCAAACTTCCCACCTCCTCTGAAAATCTCACTTACAATCATACTTAATTTTTCTATTCAGCTGAGTTAAAAGTAACTGCATCTTCATAGCTTCCATTGCAGTAATTGGTTCAAATGCTGCACAGTAAAATCCTGTCTCAACTATAACACAACATTCAACTGACTTTGGAACCAAAGTACAGACAGGGTACGAAATGGCAAAGCCTGGGATGAACTCTGAATGGAACATTATTAATAAATTGCGCTCACCCCATTTTAAATCACATCTAACAGTGACTCCTCTCTTATTACTCGTTTTATTTTTCAGTCCACATTCGTCACATAACAACAACAATCAGACCCCCTGGCTCGCCCTGTGCTGCCCAAAGGACAGATGACAGACAGGGCTCCCTGCTCTGACATGCAGAACACAGAAAAATCCCAAGGGCCACTGACAGCCCTGCTGGGGATTTGCCTTGGCACACAAAGGTTAGTGATCCTGAGTCAGAATATGAGAAAAAAAGGGCAAATTGCTTTCTCTCCCCGCCTCAAAATATAGTTTTCAATTCAACATGAGCAGATCTTTAAAATACTATAAATGAGTTTTTCCAAATCTAAATTAAATGGGAATCATCAGGAACATTTAAAGTGCTAAAGCAAATGTAGCCTAATTTCATAAAGAAAACACGACATAAGCATCTATTTTGAAGCACAAAAATATAATAAAGCAGAAAATTTGGGCATTGTAGTGCCAACATTTCAGGTTACCTGCTGCATCCAGCTCATTCAGATTTGAAAACTGGCATCTATCTGAACCCCTACAAAGCTCACTCACAACAAGTCTCATGGATTGAGGAAGCTGAAATCTTTCACAGCACACATAACGTGGAAAGGCAGAAAAGAGATGGAAGCATTGAATAAAGCAGCTTTATTTATTTTAAAACTAAACCATAGCTAAGCCCTCACGGGGGAAAGCCTGTTATCCCCTTTTCATTTTCTGCACTACGACATTCAAACGTAGCTCCTTCCCTCTGATGCTGAAAGCTTTCAAATGCATTAAGAAAACAAGCAAAAATAAACAAGATTTTTCATTATTAGTAGAGATTCCACTAAATGCTACCTCTCCGACACAAAAGCAGCAGTAGAAAACACCAAATCATTGCATTTTTCTGCTCAGTGCAACATATCTTTACAAGCAGCTCGCTGCGAAGACGCCATTTTATCAAACCTGAAACGCAGCCAAAAGCTCAGGACGCTGTGCTGCTGCTCTCTCGCTGAAATGTTATGTAATAAATTGATTTAACAGAAGCAGATGCTATTTTCTCAGGGTTAGGGTTACTTTCTCTCTTTTTTTGGCTCTAAAAAGGGCTGATGGGTAATAAAATACCTGAAGAAAGGAGCCGCCCAACCATCCTAGGAGACGCTACATTGTGTGCAGAGCTGTTTCTACTCCTGCCTCTACGTTCTCCAGGGCTCCCGGCTTCAATATGTCGGCTGTGTACAGTGTAAGCCTCATCCTGTAGAGCTGCCAAGAAAATCTGTGTGTGCGAGAGCGCGCCCAGACAACCTGCGAGCTCGGCCGGGCCCCGGCTGCACTGGCTATGGAAATGCCCTTTCCACGCACAGCCCTCCTCCCCCTTCCCCAGCTCCGCTCCCCGGCTCTAGGTGAAGGTATCAACAGAGCAGGATTTTTAAGCTTTGATTATCTAATTGCAGCTGACACTAAACCGATCTTCCTTCCTCTTTAAATTCTTTCAACTGTCACAAAACATTTTCACTTCAGGACCCAGCTACAATTAGCGCCCGTAGCTGCTTTTCTGCTGTTTTGAAAGTCAGCCAAGAGAAGACGCGGGTGCTGCTGAACGCCTGCCCTGGGCTCCTGCCTCCAGCCCAGTGTTCTCCTCCTTCCTCCTGCCCCATCTCCTTCCTCCAGCCCCATCTCCTGCCCAGCGTCCTCCTCCCTTTCCCTGCCCCATCTCCTGCCCAGAGTCTGCTCCTTTCCCTGCCCCATCTCATGCCCGGTGTCCTCCCTCTTCCAGCCCCATCTCCTGCCCAGTGTTCTCCTCCTTCCTCCTGCCCCACCTCCTGCCCAGTGTCCTCCTCCCTCTCCCAGCCCCATCTCCTGCCCAGTGTCCTTCTCCCTTTCCCAGCCCCATCTCCTGCCCGGTGTCTTTCCTTTCCCAGCCCCATCTCCTGCTCGGTGTCCTCCTCCCTCTCCCAGCCCCATCTCCTGCCCAGTGTCCTTCTCCCTTTCCCAGCCCCATCTCCTGCCCGGTGTCTTTCCTTTCCCAGCCCCATCTCCTGCTCGGTGTCCTCCTCCCTCTCCCAGCCCCATCTCCTGCCCATCGCCCTGCTCCCTGCTCCAGTGCCAGCTCCTGTCTCATCGTTCTCCTCCCTGCCCCGGCTCTTTCCTGTGCCAAGCGTCCTCTCTCTCCCCTGCCCCAGCTCCCGCCCGCCGCCCTCCTCCCTGCCCCAGCGGCAGCTCCCAAGTCCCAGATGTACCCTGGACTGCTGCCAAGCCTTTAATGACTTCCCTGCCTCTATCTAAACCAGCTCTAAGTGGCAAACGCGAGCGCATTAATCAGCAGCGCAGTTGTTTATAGAGGCAGGGAAGAGCTGCCCGAACAATGCGGCAGGAGCGGGCGCTGGCTGCGCCTGCACAGCGGGACCGACCATCTTGGAACACCCCGGGCCGGCAGCCTCGGCTCCCTCCAGGGCACTCAGAGGGAGCAGAATGGGGTCAGCTTTCCATTTATAGGGCCTAAAGATCGCCGTAAATTCTGAGATTGCACATAGAGGGCTTTTATCAGTGCCCAGACACAAATGGCGAAGGCTAATTCACACAAACTTCCAGCATGTCCAATTTACGATTATTTCCCCTCCTACCTGCCCCAAATACATATTAATGATGTGGTAAATGGGGCACGTTTCAACTTTGCAGTTTCCTGTCAGAGGCTCATCAGAGTGGTGTCACCCTCTGTGCTGGATCTCACGCCGATGGCGCTTTAAAGCTTCGGCCACACTCTCGGGGTCGCTGCCACTCCAGCACCGAGGCACAATTGCTGCTGCTATTCTTGGCTCAAGAACTGCTCCACTGAAGGACTCCTGAAAATAGCTGGTTTCCTCCTGAAGATATTTATTCTCTGTTTCTCTGCAATAGTCTCTGAATACCGGTCGGGTTCAACCTCATTTCAGAAACAGCAGATAAATGGAAATCAAACCTGTTTGGTTTTGTTTCTATTCAGAAAATTATTTCAAATGCACGCAGGAACTAGGCTTGAGAGCCAATTTTGCAAGAACAGTTTTAAGTGTAACTATTGTTGTGGTATATTACATTCCTTTAAAACTAACTACACATTATTGAAATTTCCATTAGTTAAAATGATATGTCAAAATTGGGGTCCTTGTATTTTTCCTATAAATAAGACAAACTTCCTGTAATCAACTTCAATTTATGAAGGCAAATAGTTATATAGGGCACCTATTGAAGGGGACTGTTTTTGCCACAGAAAGGCAAAGAAGAACCCCAAGAAATGAGTCAAAGCTCACTAAAAAGCTTGGGAGTAAAATGAAGTGCAGCTTCCAACCAACAGTGCTGGCAGAGCACATCCATCCCCTTCTTATCTGGGACCAATTCTGATGGGGAATGCGTCTCATAAATTTGAAATTCGTAATTATTAATATCTGAAGACTAAAAATGGGGATACAGCCTACTCACCTGGTCTAAGGAACTATTCCTGACACACACACAAGGTGACATTATCCCAACCCAGCAAGAAAGGCCTCCAGCAATGGAGCCTGCACATTCCCAAGTGCTCTATCTCACTTCTCAAGACAGCTTTCATACCGGCACGATTTTCCTAATGTCCATCCTCAATCTTCCTTGTTGAAATTGAAGCCCATAATTTCTTACTGATCCATCACAGGCACACAGAAGGTGTAATTTCCTTCCCTGCAGCAGCCATTTAGGTATCTCAGCATTTATAATTCCAATCTTCCTTTCAGTCAGGAGTTCCAATTCCTTCCTTCTTGGCAAGGCTTTTCTCCAAGATCTCTACCCGTTCCTGTTGAATTCCTCTGCCTCTTCCAAGTGGTTCCTTCTGAAGCACAGTACCTCCAGCTGGAATGTTCAGAGGCCTTATCCCTCATGTCCCATGGGAAGCAGTGCTGCCTCCATCCCTCAGTGACTGTTCTCTTTTTCACACATTAATCAAGTTTATCCTGTGACCAGATCCCTTTTCCTAGCGTGAGACCCACACACCTGTATTTGGGTACAGAGCTGCTCTGGCCAAATAAAGAAACTTTCCTGTTTATTTCTTATCCAATTACACAGTTGTGTCACCACTACTCCATAGTGTAATTTTGCCTTTCTGTTGCCTAGCACTCTTCTCCAGTTGGTCTCACTCAAGACTTTATTGAAGGCTGTTGTTTAACTATCCCCTTTGGCATAACCTGCTCTCCACAAGCCCCACTGACTCTGCATTTCTCTCCTGAAAAGTTCAACATGCACAGAAATGGCTGCTTTGGGTTTTGTTTCCCCTGGGATCATTCTAACAGTTACTCTGACTGATTTACACTTCCTCAGTTCTAACTGTCTCACCTCTTAACATTGGCTGGCTTTTTCTCTTTTAAGAGTTTTCCTGAAGTGACCACATTGCTCCAATCTGTGCTCGGCTTAGTCCACTATGAATGTCATCATTTCCAGACAACTGGACACTATTTCCTGAAGTGCTCTAGCTCACTGTAGCTTTAGTTCTAAATTTACAGATGAAGGGGAAAGGTGTTTAAAGTATTCCTGATGCCATCCATCAGTGGTTTCCTCTGTCCCACTGACCCTGGAGGCTTTTTACTGCTGACTCACTTGTAAATGAGTTAGCTTTTGCTCTTTGGGGCTTTTTTTCCCCTCCAAACTGCTACAAATGTCTTTATTTCTTTCTAGTAGCATTATATATAAGTCCTGAGCTGTACAAATTCAGCTTTCTTGTAATTTTCACATGACCTCAAGTGTGCATATGGGACTTTCTCTTCTTCCCAAGGACTAAACTCCTACCTATTCCCTGGTCACTTTGACCTTAGTTGCTTTCTACCTTTTACTTCTCCACCATCAGGACAGGTCCTGCTGCTTGGTCTCTTCATGTACTTTGTCAGAAATTTCCACCTGAACATTTGACCAGCTAGCCAGACTGTTTCCTGACCTTTTTTTCCTCACAGACACCTGGGCAGCTCCTGTCCCTGGCTGTCCCTGCAGCACAGCCATCCACAGTGAAGCTGGAGAAGAGATGCAGCTCTGCAGCTCCTGAAGCAAAAGCAGCCACCTTGGAGCCACCAAGCTTTGCACAGCCCCACTCTGAAAGTGAGGACAGCAAAACTACAAAAGCACCTCAGTTATTTATTCTTACACAGATTTCTATTTTTCTTTCTCCCTGTGCAAAATTCTAATCACTGTCAAAGAGATTTGAAGCAGCAGATTTATTTTTCATGCTCTGCTTGCCTGATGTCAGATAACATCCACAATACAGAAAAATTCGTTCCAAAGATTAGTTTTCTGATGAGTTTTTACCATAATTTTTCATTCCTAATGCCTGTATTTGGGCTACACAGAGATTGCCACTTCCTTGTATTCAAAGCATTATAAGGAGTTTTTGAAAATGTTGATGGGGGACAAAACTCTGAACTAGATCAGACTCACTTCCCACAACTTTCCTGTCGCTGCAGTTCAGAAAATTTTCATCATCCAGGAGACAGAACCATGGGTTAGATCCCTTGTCTGTGTTATCTGCTACATTTATGGCCTTGTGTGATGTTTTAACTTCCTTTTGTCTGAATATACACCTGGCACCAGTGACCTTTGGGAACGCTGCCTGATTTCCAGGGCCACAGATCACACATCAAGTGCTACCAAATGCTAAACAAAGCCCTGAGAAACAGCAGGAAAAGACAGAAACACAATCACCTCTTACACCTGCACACCCCCTTACAGCACTAATAGTGGCAAAAAATGTAATCAAGCCAAATTCTGATGATTTTTCCCATGTTTTCATCCAGTTTTCCACAAGTTACAGAAATGTGTGTGCAGTGATGAGCTGTACAGTGGATTGCTCTGCAAATTGTGGCCAACAGAGGTGTGTAAGGATTGAAGCTGTCAGGAGTTTCTTGGCAGGATGGAATTGTGTGTTTGTTCTATACACGCACCTTCCACTGAAGCAGCATGAAGAGCCAACTCCTGTTTCCAAGGAAACATCAACTTGCTGCTTTCTTCATTTGAGATCAACAGCCATGACACCATGAAGCACATCATCCAGGTATTATGGAGAACTTTTTTTTAAGTGTATTTTATATATAAAGTGTGAAATTATATATATATATATATGTCTAGGAACTGTGCAAACACAATGAATAAATATTACCTAATTTTTACTTTAAAGCTTTTAGTGTTTTAACTATTACATATGAAAATCTCTGCTCTGGGAGATCCAGAATAAATCCATTTTAAAAGTTTCTGGTTTTAATTGTGTAACTTTTCAACTAAAAGCAAAAACACAGTAATGTTTTGCCAACAAAGATATGCTGCTAATGGAATTGCAGAATATGGGCCCAAAGAGGTGAAGTTCAGCAAATCATTTCCATAAAAGCACTTTTCACATGTGCTTTGTTTGTCAAAGCTCAGCCTGTTTGCAATGCCTCCAGGAGATCAAGCTAAATCTTATTTCAGACTTTTGAAATTAAACATTATTAATATATTTCAGAACTGCTTTGGCACGTGCATGCCTTACCTACAGCCATCACAAATCACAAGGAGCTGAGCTGCTCAAGCTGAATTCCTCATGCATGACTTTAGCAGAAAGGTCTCCATTACTTTGCTGGATCTGATTAAACAACTCTATGTCAAAAGCTTATTAGTGTTTTCCAACTATACTGACTGGCTTTGAAGGCATTATAATCCTTCCCTCAAACTCTTCTCCAAATTTGACTTTACAACCACAGAAAATTACCCAGTCTAAGGGAATTCCGAAGTAACTGCAGTTAAAGGATTGGATGTTTGGAATGAGTACTGTCAGACATTATTTCAACAGTTACCAGCGTATTTCCTAAAATTTCCTAAAAAATTATCAAAACCAAAGTTAATACAAAGAGATTATAAGAAGAGTTAACCTGTCACAGAAGAGCAATCACCAACTTCCAGCTGCCCACTTCAACCACTGCATACCACACCATGCCATAAGCATGAATCTCTCAACTGCAGCTAAAGAAATTTTCAAACACAAAATAAACCTCCCAGCTCCAGAGAAAAGAAGAATAAAGTTCAGCACAAAATCTGGCATCAGCCCACATGGAGAAAATAAATCTCTCTTTGTAACTGCTGTCAAATTCTCACTTCACAACAAACAACAGATAGAACAAATTAAGAGTGTAACTCGAGTTGCCACAATGCTGGTGTGTTTACTCATTCTAATTACTGCAGGAGTTACTTGCTCTCATTTCTTTCTGGACTTTGGAAACAGATAACATGCTCTGCAAAGTACTCTACTTGCCAATAAAAAGTTCCAGCCTGACTCCTGCAGGACGTGGTAGTTGTTTTTGAGTTGACAGATGGTGGCTTCACAGTGCTGAATTTCAGGAAAGGCATCTTGGAGGAGAACTGATTAACTTCTTTTGATCTCTGTTCTAATAATCATCAAACACACTGGTTGCCTGGAGACTCCTATATAAAATTCATCATTTGTAAAGAAACTAAGACATCTCTATTACTTGTTATTTTTAATCTCCCATGGTAGCTTCCAGAAATTATCCTAATTCTTTTAGATCACGTGGCAAAGGATCACTCCAATAATTCAATGAATGGGAAAATGCCTCACACCTTAATAAGGGAAGCTAACTACTCACCTGTTTAGTGGAGTTAGATGACAAAGTGGGGAGGGAAGAGATAAAGAGTCCCATCTTTAAGTAAAAATAACAAATTAGACTAGATAATAGAATACTGCTCATAATTTAGAGATACAGCTTTCCTTCAGTGTAATCCTGGAAAGGATTACAGAGGGAGCAGGTCAAGAACAAGCTCTTTAGCTCAAGACAGACGTTCCAGACAAATAACTATTCTACTCTAAAGTACTTCAGAAAAGAGTCCCATGAGAGTTAACAATGAATAAAAGACTGCTTTCAAGGGGTAAGATTTCTAAAATATTCTATGCAATTTGAAATGTTTTAATTTGATAACCGTTTGTCTGGTTAATATTTTAGAGATTACCTTAAGAGAGAAACAAAAAATCCCTACTCTCATCCACTTCACTGATATTTCTAGGTGATAAACCTGACAAAGAATATATTAGTGGCCATTAATTCCCACTTGCCTTACATTGGCAGAACATCCTTTTTAATCATGACATTGCAGTTAAGTTCTGATAAGTGTTTTGGATAGGCCAAGGCAATAGATAACAGGGGCTGCTGATAAGAGAATAAAGAGATAAAATAGTGTGATTTTTAGTGGAGAGACTGGCAATGACTCTAAGAGTATTCCTTGTACCTGGGTAGTTATAAATAAGGCCTGTAGGGAGTGTGGGTGCATAATTACAAAATTAACTCTGAAGGAATATGATGCTGTAAGAAGAAATGCTACAGACATGAGCTCACATCAAGCATCTTCTGGATACAAGATGTTCATGTAGGGCAATCCTGACTCTTTGATTACACCAAATCACCCATAAAAAGATGTTGCTGTGGTTCATGATGAGCCTAAAGGAGCCCGTGGTGCTTGGACAGAAACCAGCCCAGGTGGGAGGGAGCTCTGAGCACGGCTCCATCACTGCCTTCACCCTGGAGGATGTCCAGTCATGGATCCCTCTCCCACACTGCAGGTGCTGTTCAGGCAGATAAAATTCCTCTTTGCATGTGCCTCAGGGACCTGCACCGACTCTTCTGGACAAGTTTGATTTTTTTTGTTCCTTCCCATCATGTCCCCAGAGAACTTTTACCTGCACAACTCTTTAGTAAATGAAATACCCAAGGAGCCAGAGAAAGACATTTAAAGGAAAACAGGTCCTGCTGATGCTAAGAGGAGGATGGCAAAAAGCTTTGTTTCAATAAATATTTTAGTGAGAATCCTCCTATTTAAAATTCTTCATTTTCATATTCACAAAAACATACCAGTTTGAGTAAGATTTCTGGGAGAATTCTTATGTTTACAGGATATAGAATTCCCTACTTTTTTCTAAATCTAACAGTCACTCAAATCCCAAGAGCTGAGATGAAAAAGCTTTGGCCTTCCCTGGGTACCGTTCCTACTTCTTTGCTCTTTATGCTCGACAAGATGAAAACAAAAGCCTGTAAGAGAGAGTGAGTGAGCCTGTGAAAATGTGCAATTCATGTCTACAAAGGTCTCTCAGGAGAGAGATACTCCTCCCTTGGCCTCCCAGGGCAGCCAGGCACAGAGCTGCTGTCGTTATAAGCCGAACTGGACATTTATTCTTTTCCTCCTGTGCCTGCAGTCAGTAAATGAGCTGATGCTCCACCTGCTGGAAAGAGCTCCAGAATTCAGCAAGTTCTTTCTGTGTGGAAAAGGCCATCACTGAAATCTCAAAACACCACCTCATGCCAGCAGACAAAAAGGTAGCCAAGATTTCCCTTAAGATCCTGTTCAGTGTGCAGATCTTATGGTGCCTTTGAAACCTTTTGTTTTGACTTTACAGAGTAAAGAGCAACAGAACAATTGTGACTCTATGGACAAACTGCTACTGAACAATTAAAATTGCAGGTTTAGATTTGAAATGAAGAAGAAATTATTTACTCAAAGGGTGGTAAGGCCAGAGGAGGCCATGGAGATGCTCCAAGGGCTGGAGCCCCTGTGCCCTGGAGCCAGGCTGGCAGAGCTGGGGCTGCTCACCTGGAGAGGAGAAGGATCCAGGGAGAGCTCAGAGCCCCTGCCAGGGCCTGAAGGGGCTCCAGGAGAGCTGGAGAGGGACTGGGGACAAGGGATGGAGGGACAGGACAAGGGGGAATGGCTGTACGATGAAGAAGGGTAGGTTTAGATGAAATATTAGGAAGAAATTCTCCACTCTAAAGGTGGTGAGACATTGGTGCCAGGTTGGATGGGCTTGGAGCAAGCTGGTCTGGTGGAAAGTGTCCCAGCCCATGGCAGGGGGTGGAATGAGATGAGCTTTAAGGTTACTTCACCCCAAACCATTCCATGATTGTGATGCTAAGTACACTTTTGCTAAGAGTTTGATCTGGGTTAACTTGTTTGGGGCAATAATAAAAAATGAAGCAAAAAAGCTGCTGCACTGTTTCTTTTCCTCTCATTTGTACTAACTTTTACTGTACTCTGAATTTTTCCAATGGTAACATAAAAGAAGCAAAAAAATTAAAACCCCCCCAAACTAATTCAACAGTGTAAAACATCTGCTGAGGGTCACCAAACTGGCTGACATACTACACATAGAGCAAGTTAAAATAGGAATTGAGGAAAAAATAAAGCCTCAAGGTAGAAATGCATCTGGCAAGATCAAAGTCAGACAGCTCGTACTACACTCTTACAAGCAAAGCTCTTTTATGAGTTATGTTATGATTCACAGTGGCCTTTGTTTCATTAAATTCAAACACAGATGCTTCAGGTACATCTACAATGATGCCTGGAAGAAACCTCCTGAGCCCCAGGCAGCCTGAGCCACTTGAGTTGTGTGTCCCACATAAATAATGATGAGAGAGAGGGGCAGCTCCAGTCTCTGTTCTCCAGGACCCATGGCATGGCTGGAGCTGTGCCAGGGCAGCTTTGGGGTGGATATCAGGAAAGGTTCTTCCCCAGAGGGTGCTGGCCCTGCCCAGGCTCCCCAGGGAATGGGCACAGCCCCGAGGCTGCCAGAGCTCCAGGAGAGCTTGGACAGCTCTGCCAGGATTGCACAGCATTGCTGGGGGTCTGTGCAGGGCCAGGGGCTGCACTGCCTGATCCTGGTGGGTCCCTTCCAGCTCAGGATATGCTATGGTTTCTATGGTTCCAGAGTGATGAAATAAAGTAATGAACATCTCTCTGACACAGAACATTAGCCTGACAGTTAACAAGCATTTCCCAATCCAGAAAAAGCCAAGAATGTCAGAACCATTCCTGATGAATTGGGATTTGCAAGGAAGATTGCTGTTAGAAAAGTTAGAGAACTGCCTGGAAATTATTACTTTCCATTTCACTAGAGCCAAATACTTGAGAATACAGAAGCAGGACCTCTTTCCTCCCCCCCAGAAAAGAACCATTTTAATAAATAATAAATTGTTTCATTTTGTCTGTTCAGTTTTGAGTTTCTGAGGAGTAGCAGGGTGGTATTTTCAAATATATTTTGATAACTATAGAAGCTGTAATTTCAGAGAGAGATTATTCTCTTATCTAACCAAAACTTCTAAGGACAACACCAAAGAATTTTCTCTGCTGTAGTTCTGCTCAGCAGCAAAAAGAGTGAAAGATTTGCTAATGCCCAAAGGGAAAAACTGCAGACAGTTCAGATCCAAATTTTATGATGTTTGACAGTGCTAATGAGTGATAATGAGCAATACTTGAGATCACACAGAAATGACAAATATTCAAGATATCAAACTCCTCCTTTATGATTTAGTCCAGATAATTTTTTTAAGCCATGGATAACTGTATGCCAGAACAGTCCCTGCTTTGTCTGACATCCCCAGAAAGCAGAGATGGAAAAGGGGATGTGCACCACTGAGCTCATCTCCACTGCAAAGCTCACACCATCTCTAGCCAGAAGGGCAAATAACAAGAGAGCTGCTTATTTCCCATCAGCAACTTCAGGAAAATGAAGTTAGCTAAGAGCCTTATTCCTCAACATCCTATTTCCAACAGCCAAAGAAAGGTCTGTGTGTCTGTCTGAGACCCCACCTTCAGTGCTGTGTCCAACTCTAGGGCTCTCAACATCAGAAGGATGGAGAGCACGAGAGACTCCAGCAGGAGAGTCCAGAGGAGGACACAGAGATGCTCCAAGGGCTGGAGCCCCTGTGCTCTGGAGCCAGGCTGGCAGAGCTGGGGGTGCTCACCTGGAGAAGAGAAGGATCCAGAGAGAGCTCAGAGCTCCTTCCAGGGCCTGAAGGGGCTCCAGGAGAGCTGGAGAGGGATTTTGGACAAGGGCCTGGAGTACCAGGACAAGGGGGAATGGCTGCTCACTGGCACAGGGAAACATTAAATGGGATATTAGGATGAAATTTTCCCTGTGAGGGTGGTGATTCCCTGGCACAGGTTGCCCAGAGAAGCTGTGGCTACCCCTGGATCCCTGGAAGTGTCCAAAGCCAGGCTGGACAGGGCTTGGAGCAACCTGGGATAGTGGAAGGTGTCTCTGCCATGGCAGGGAGCTGGAAATAGATGTTCCCTAATGTCCCTTCCAACTCAAACCACTCTGTGACCTGCAAAGGACAGAATGAAGTGGTAGAAAGGCCTAAGACACTCAACTA
This sequence comes from Sturnus vulgaris, assembly GCF_052056855.1. Lineage (NCBI taxonomy): Eukaryota > Metazoa > Chordata > Aves > Passeriformes > Sturnidae > Sturnus > Sturnus vulgaris. Next base: position 7,852,198 of record NC_142262.1, read on the forward strand.
CTTTTTCCAAAGTATTCTTTTCCTAAGGTGAAAATAATAATTGAGAGCATAAGCAAGCAAAGGTATAAAAATGTCACAACAGAACATAAGCAAAGCTCCTATTCCTTATTCACAAACATGCAAAACACTCTTCAAGGACCATTAAAATTATCAGAATGATAGATACAACTTGTAAATATCCAAATTACCAATGCTTCTGTTAAGAATCATCACCAAATATTTATACTTCCTTAAGATCCATTAAGTAACATGAGGGGGAAAAAAACCAAACTGGAGGAAGACCCCACAGCTCCAAGCACATGAACAAACAATAAAATCTTTTACAAGCGGATGCCAGAAACGGCACGTTGTACCAGAATATGAGGACTGCAATTTTAAAATGAAACTTTAGAACAATCTTGACAGCAGAGGAGGCAGCTCCACAGGGAAGCAGCCGCTCCCCCAGGGGTGCTGCTCTTACCTGGCTGGGCCTTGCCGGGATGCTGCTGTCCCTGCTGAGGAGGAGGAGGAGGAGGAGGAGGAGGAGGGCTGGCTCCCGCTGCTGCTGCTGCTGCTGCCGCGCCCGGCGCCGGGCCGGGGGCACTCAGAGCCCCGGGGGCACTCAGAGCCCCTGCGGGCAGTGGCTGCCCCCTCTTTAGGAGCTGCTTCTGTTCCTGCTGGCGGAAGCGGGGAGGCACCTCTCGGGGCAGGTATCGGGACGCCGCAGGCTGCTGCCCGTTGGCAGACGCGCGCTTGCCATTGCTGCTGTTGGTGAGAGTGCTGGTGGAAGTACTGGTACCGGTACCGGCAGGTTGGGGCTGGCTTAAACTGGTCTTAATAGGTTCTGGCACTAGGGTAAAAGAAAATAATAATCGTTGGTTTAGGATCGGAAAAGCTATCAGGTTTGTTTTTACTGTAACTGGTAAACTGATGTTTTGCAGCCGATGAAAAGTTGGTAGAGTGTGTTACTTTCTGTGTAGGTTTACTTTCTGTGATGGTACTGAAAACTTTTTCTAATGAAACAAAGCATCTGTATGGTTTAAAACAGGAGGGAGGACAAAAGAAAGCTTTGATAATTCAGTATTGAACAGAATGTTCGTTTAAAGTGTGTGGCACTCTGCTGCACCCACCTTGAGTCCCACTGTCTTTTTATAGTTCAGCAGTTCTGGGGGTGACCTTGCCAATATTTTAACATCATATCCCAGGGCCTACAGCCATGAAACCATTTTAAGGCTCCTAAGAAGCTCCCAAAAAACCAAGCTAAAAGACCTGATCCACCAGCTTATTCAGCACTCACACAAACCCTGGCTTTCTTGTGGTCTTTATCCAGACCTTTGCATCAAACCCTTAGGACATCCCAGTCACCAACACGTGCACTCCAGGCATACGTGTGATACCCCCACAGTAACCCAGGCTGCAGTGAGCCAGACAGGCCACCTGGAATGTGCCTGCACACCTGGCACGAGTCACCTGTCACCTTTGGGACAGGCAGGAGGGAGTGCACATGGCACTGGGGGATGGCAGCCCTGGCTCAGCTCACCCGGCAGCAGCTGCCAGAGCTCTTTGGTCACCCAGAGAAACTCTTTGAGCTTCTGGGATGAACAGAACCAAGCACTGCTGCAGCTCGTCACAAGCCATGACCAACAAGTGCAAAATTCCAGCTCATTCACAGTCACAAATATGCTGAGTGGAAAGGGACACACAAGGTTCATCACCCAAGTGCTGGTCACACCTTGTGCCCAAGAACATTGTTCAAACGTTGCTTGAACTGTGTCACAGACACTATAAACCCACGCACTCTCCAGGCTCTGACACACCTAGAAAACCCAACAACTTCTACAGCTGCAGCACTGAACACACCAAGGGAATGCTGAGGGTGGGCTCAAAGCAAGCAGGGACTTGACCAAGCAAAAATATGCCAAAAAGTCTGACAGAACCATCAGCACTCCACTTCTCCAAGACGTTTTGGAAGCCTAAATAATTTCACCTGTGATTCTATCTGAACAAAAAAGAAACTCTAAATATATTAAAAAATCGGAAGTACCACCAATACCTGAAAAGCAGAGAATAAGCCTCCTTAGCTGTTCAAAATACACAATCACCTCTGGAAACAGTTTACTTTGAAATTTAAAAAGTAGACAGAAAGTGTCGTGGAATGCAGAATAATTATTTTCAAATACCAAATCTGCATATTCAACATGTATGTGAAAACTATTCTGTTTCCACAATAGAACTAGATCTGTTGTTCACATGATAGAAAGTAAGCCTGGCTTCATTGTAATGGGTTTATTTTAGCTCCTGTTGTTTCTGCTACTACTGTTACAGCAATGCAAGCATTTAGCTCCACTACCATCACAGAGATGCAAACATTGACAAAGAGTGAGATCGGAAGGACTCAGGATTTCTGCAAAGTCATTTACCATAAGATTCACCCAGAGCACTGCAGGCACAGGCTGATCAACCAAAAATAACCCACCATGGCAGCCAGGGAGGTTCTGCAGCTCGGCTCACACACCAGGCACACACCCCCTGGTGCCAGCAGATGAGAGGGGATGCCAGGGAAGAGAAGGAGAAGGACAAGAGAATGGAAACCACTCACTGGCACGATGCCAGCAGGGCTGGGATTTGTCTGGCCCCAAGATTTTCATGAGGAATATTAATTAATTGGAAACATATTTTAGAAAGCAAGACGGGCAGCTTTTTAAAAGCATTATATTCTCAATCTTGTGTATATATAAATCATATCTGATACTTCCAAAGAGATATATTTTTTTTTTAAGTCACTAATGCAAGTCATAGAATAGACAACACTTTTCACTTTAATGTAAACTAAGTGTTTCATCACAAACATGAGGCCAGAGAAACCCATTTTCCCAGTGTAAGAATAAATGTTCCCTCTACATTTCTGAATCACAGATGAGAGAAAAGAACAAAGAAAATCTAAATATCACTGTACTTTAGAATTAAAATATTTCTGCATATTCATGCTACTGTTTTTCTCTAATCAACACAGCAAAGTAATTTTTATTTTGTACATCAAAATCTCTTTAAAGAGTACTTAAATGGAAGCTCTTGCAAGAATACTATGTCTAGAAATCAGGGTAGCTGGAAAAGAACTGTTTAATTACACCAATGACAGGGAATAAAGCAAGAAGAGTGAACAACATCACACGAGTGGGCTTGAGCCCTAAATTCCAGCTTCATACCAGGCTGGAATTTAGACTTCACACACATCAACAGTACTTAGAGAATATATATTACAAAGCTGTGTTCTAAAAGCTGTGCTCAGCAATGTTTAACCAGCAATTTTCACTTGATATGCACTGTGAGAAATACCAAATGTTCCAAGTGTCTGCCCCGGACATCCTAATTATGAATTGCTGTGTGATATTGGCAATAACAGCATCTTTACAAAGCCTTGAGCCATTCCCGTCCCTGCAGGGCTGCACCCTGCCACCACGGGTGCCCCTTGCAGAGCACAAAGTGCTTTCCCCACTGCGGGGCACAAAGGCACAGCAGCAGGAGCCTCTCCCAGCAGCCTGGGCACTGCGAGCTCTGCCTTCCATCAGCCCCAAGGGCCGAGCTGCCAATCCACAGAGAGCCCTGCAGCAGCCTGTCCACCCTTCCACCTGCAGGGAATCCACTGTCACAGCTAATGGCATGTGGGTGGCTGCTGCAAAGCCAGGAATTAAACCAGAGCTCTTATGGCTAAATTTGCCTGAATGCGAAAATGTTGTTTAAATCGTGTGGGGGAAAGGATTTAACACTCAGTGATTTTCATAACCAGCACGTGATTAAAGAGCTAAAGCAAAAACATTTAAGTGGAAAGCCTCTTGCAAAAAAATACAATTAAAGGCGTAAAATGAAAGCCTTGAGATTGCTTGCTCTTAAGATGTTTGTGATGGGTATCTGCTTACTCTCCATTCCGAGCTGTACATACACTAAACAATGAGCTTGCTTGTAATAATTATCAGTACTTAATGGTATCTAAACTTCTTAATCCAATTTTACCCAAACAAATCCAATAATTACTCCATATGCTTTTTTGATGATTACAATCTCGGGAATCCCAACTGCATAAAAAAAGTGTTACGAGCAATTGTAGGTGGATTTTATTAATATAATGAATAGGATCAGTCTAACAGATTTCAATTACAACAATAGCTTTTAAGTACATTTCTATGACATAAGGAAAGAACATGCATAAATGAAAGAAACTGGTTAAGCCACATAATACTGATTTATGGCAGCTTTTTCCTTTCATTCACCTCATTAACATTTCTCTGTATTTCAGAATCCCCCACTCCAGCACTATAAAACTTGCATTTCTAAAGCCTCTGAGGACCAGACATTCCAGAAGAGAAACAGTTAAACCCAGAAATGCATTCTTGGCTGCTACTGTGACAGGATTTATTTACAGCTTCTATTAAACACAGCAGCTCCATTACAAAGTGCTGGATGTGAGGAGAATTTTTGATTATACAATGCCAATGCCTCACTGCGTTAAACATATCATGCCAGTGTATTATTTTTTTCCTTCAGCAATTCGTTCAGGTCATTGTTTGATGGGTTTATGAATTCATTACAGGAAACAGATGGATCCCATAATTCAGAGCTATTCTCCCAGCCAATCATATGGGCAATTTTTTTCCTCATCTTGCTCCCCCCTCCAAATCAACCTTAATGAAGCCACTTCCTCCACGGCCAGTTCCCTGCACACACACACACTGCAGCACATCCACTGCTGGTTCAAGCTCCCTCCAAACACCAAAGGCTTTCCAAAGAGAGCTGAGCAGGAGCACAGTCCCACAGCCACCCCCTCCGAGGTCACACAGAGCGCCAGCAACTTACCCAAGTCGGGTGAAGACAGTCACAAAACACAGCACTGGAGTGGGCAAAACCACAGGTCCTCATTAGTGAGAAACCCATTTTTATTTGCTCGCAGAAGTCTGTTGCAGGAAAAAATTCTTGCCCCCCCCAATCTACTTTCAAAGGCTGAATTTTCATTTAGCAAATTACCTCCTTTGTCTCCTAATGCTGGGATTTGCTATCCACAGTGACATCTGCTGGCAACAGCAAAGGTGCTCAGAACTATTGCATAAAACCCACTTCTAGTGTTTTTACACATAAAATGCCAAATTTTCTGCCTGGATCGTCTCTTCCCCCAAAATCATAAACTGCTGGGGATAAAAATCCTGCAGTATAATGCCAAGATAATCCCAAAATTTATAATGGCTTTAATAATGTAACCAGAAACTGCTGTTTGACATCAAAGCCCACATTGAGTGATAAAAGTAAAAATACACGTGTTATTGTGCCCTTAGAACTTTGTCACCATTTATTTAAAGAAATGCCTTGACTTTGGGCCAATTCATGATGATATCATTTATCTAATACCCAGAACAAATAAAGTCTTTTCCTGATTTAACTTCATTTCCCCCCTTGCAGCTGACCATGGTGCAGTTTCTTCTGCTTCCTCTTCCAGACGTTTCCTCTCCACTTTCTTCTCTTGTCTTTTACAACATTTCCTTCCTTAGTCTTTCACCACCCCAGCTCTAAAATCTCATCTATAATCCACTTCTCCTGACAGACTTCCCACTTCTACCAACTCGGACCTTCTACACTGAACTTGATTTTTTTTTTTTTTTTTGGCCAGACAACTTGAAGTCAGAGTAGGAATTAACAGGGAGCTCCAAAGTTCACAGAAAACTTCTAAGTCAGTTATTAGGATTTCTCAACAATAGAAGGTCTTACCTTCTTAACTTCTGGCTTTATGCAAAGGTATGAAATAGAGAAGCACTGAGGACTTCATTCCCCACCTCCACTTTGACTCTAAAGCAATGCAGCCACAAATCCAGCTGACCCCTGGCTCCTACCCAGACACTCCTTTGTTCCTCCCTCCCCTCAGACCCAGTCATTCACCCCAGTTCAAACAAGTTCTGTCTGTTTGCTCACATTTCCCACCCGTGTCCCACCAGCCAAACCTTGCTCTATAGATCTTAACTATGTAATGGCTGCTGAAATGACATTCTTACTTGATATTGTCATAAGCAAAGTGGGGAAATGTGAGCAAAATGTAAAATTGGTTGAAATGTTCTCTGGGAGAATCAATGGCTTGCTGTCAAAACAGAATATGTTTCAGAAGAGATTCCACAGGGACTTGATCCAAGCCTACGCTGTTCAATATTTCGTTAACAGCTGGATGATGGACTAGAGAATATCCTTATTAAATCTGCAAATGACACCAAGATGGGAGAAGGAAGATGGGGGTGGTCAGATCACTGTGTGACAGGATCAGAGCTCAGCAGTGAGGAACTGGAGAAGCAATGTGACAAAACTACTACAATTCAATAAGGAAAGTCACGTCATTAGGCAGGAGGAATTAAATACAGAACAGCAAACAACTCGCCCCACAGCAGTTCTGCAGAAAAAGAAGCAATGTTTTAGCAGATCACAAAGCAAAGAGGAGGAAAAGACAATCAAGAAGATTGTAAAAAGCCAAGTGGTGGAATGGGATAAACACCCAGCCACCCATCTACTTGAGCCTGGCATCACAAAGCCTTCCCTGTCTGGACCCACAGCTGAGCATCTCTCTCCCAGATGGAGCTGGACCACCTGAAAAGGGCACAAAGGAAATGGAAATCTGGAAAAGGGAACTACCACAGCACACAGAGGTAATGAAGGAAACAATCTACAAGGCACTGTGTACACAAAGAAAAAATACAAAGAAAGAGGATGAAATAATTTCCTCCACCCCACAGTGAATAAGACAAGACCTGCTGGGTTTAAATGGCGGTCAGGGAGATTTAAACTTACATTTCCAACAATAAAGATGATTAAGGATTATCTGCAGACATGATACAGGTTTGGTGATCTTGTCTCAGGGCAAGAGGATGGAATAAATGACCTCTCAAGACCCTTTAGAGCACATTTTCTACTGCTCTACATGTAAAACAGAGCTCCAAATCCATCTTACTCAGTTCTCCCACTTCCCTCAGCCATGACAAAGAAATCCTTTTTCTCTCAGGTTGTTAGTCACAGCAGTCCCCCCAGCTTCTGCTGCCTTTTAAATAAGTTTCAGATGTAGCCTTTCTTCACCAGCCCTGCTTACAGATCCTCTCCATTTTGTTCTTGATTAATGTAAATTTGAAATTGAATCAATCCTGAGTGACATTTTATCCCTTCACCACCATGGTGAATCCCCTGTGTAAGCCCAGCACAGCCCACCCTGAGGCAGAACTTCTGTGCAGCAAAGGGTCAGAGCCCAACTCTATTCACAAACTGAACTTTTTTCCTAAGAGATGGAGAAGTTCCTAACAAAAACATAGATTCTTAAGTACTTCAGAGCTCACTCACAAAATTTTGTTTCCCTTTCTGGAACAGCATCTACATTTTTTTCTTTCAGATCTGTCAGCAGAGAGGGTGACAAATACTTCTCTTGACAGAAAGATACAAAACCTGTTTGGGGTGACTCAACATGTATTTTTAAGGTTTTTTTCAATCTTATTCTACATTATTCAGGTTGGTGTCACATGCAGCAATCTTGTGAAGAATACTTATACTTTTAAGAGTTTTAATATTTTCCTCACTGCTTTCCTCCGTTAGCACTGATTATAATTTTAATTTTAAATTCACAATTAATTAGCTGTGCCATTAAAAATGGTACAGCTAATTAGGTTGATAGGTTGTCATCAACAATAGATTGATAATCCAAAGCAAATATGATGCTCTCCCACTGCAAGCCAAACTCTCTCATGTTTATTGAAAGCTCTGAGTGCACACACATGGGGTTTGCCATCAGCTAATTGATGAGCAGAAATTGGACTGTACACACCAGGCCTCAAACTCGGCACCCAAGCTAGGAACCAGGTCTGTGGGCAATGGAACAGTTAAATTCACAGAGCAGCATTCCTGCAGGACTGAACTGATAACAGATGGTAACTTTCAAGACTTAGCAATTCATCTGTTTCCTTTCAAGCGAGAGCTCTCCGATGGGCAGGCACTGGGAACTGGAACACCAGTATTAATCATGTACATCTCTGTGCACACAGACCTGCCCAAATGCTACCCCTTGGAAAACAACAGATAAATAAAGAAATGGATTCACCTGACTAGAAGCTGCTCTCTGTCCTGAAGCCTCTGACATCTCAGCACAAAGCCCTGTGTGCTTTATTTCCTTTAACACATCATCACACACTTAACTCGGAATTCAGACTCCTGCAAACCCAATTGCCACCTCCAGAGCAGGGCAATACACTGGCCTTAGAAAGAGAACTTGGCTATTCTAAAGGAAAATAATGAAGCTATTGGAAGTTTTTAATCACTCGTATTAATAATGTTAAGAAACAACAGCATTAACAACTGTCTGAAAAGGACAGGAGAGAGATAAGAGTCATTGCTGAGATGAATTTACTGGTGCAGGAAATTACTACTGTAAAATTTAAGTGAGAGGGCAGCTCAGAATTAAGAGAGGGATTCTCAGCAAGCGGTTAGAAATGCTGCAGAATATTTTCAGGTTTTATAAGACTTTCCTATAGAGTGTTCAGAACTCTTCTCAGAGAATTCACATCTCGTATTCCTTCCCAGAGTATTCAGGAACATCTGAACTCCACCAACTAATTGTATAAAGACCCACTAGGGAAACACAGCAAGTTCTATCCCACTAACAGGACATGAGAGCATCACAAACACAATTCCAACAATTCAGGAACACAGCAAAGGATGTCAGGAGCCAGCCACGGGCATGTTCTCCCCCGTTCACCTCCATCTCACCCTCCAAACCCTCCTCAGGCAAGGTTCCCTCAGCAGGAACTACACAACAAAAGAGCCAGAGAAGACAGGAAACAGCTTAAAGTTAAATTACACAAAACCAACACTATCATCACCACAAGTGCCAGTGGGAAAATTCAAGCATATAATAACAGATTAAATAACTTCATACAGAGCCACAGAAGAAGCCTGGGCAGACCTGGGAGTGAAAGGAGAAGCTTGAGAAGTAAATCCTTCAATTTTAAACTGACTCTGTGCATTTAATCTCATTAGAAAATGTTTTACACAGTTTTCATATGCAAAAGAATTTTTAAAAAACAAATTTACAAATGGCACAGCCATCACACCAGACGTGTTCTTCCTCCTTTCCACAGACCACTTCCAGGCACAGAGTGAGCAGTAAGTATTTCTTCTTTACAGCAGAAACCCAATCGTTAAACCTCACACACAAACAGATAAATATACAAATTCCCAGTAAACAGTGCATTCCTAAGAAATTGAAAATGAGGATAGCCTCAGTATCCACTGATTTACTGGATCCAAGAGCCTGAAATTTCCTTCACCTTGAACAGTGATGGATCTATAGGTACAGCCCATCTCCAGCTGGGGTTTGGAGAGTAAATCCCAGTGTAAATGCTTCCAGTTTTACACAGCTGTGGTTGGGTACTGCAGAGATATTCCATATCCCCATCATTTCTATCTGGGCTTGCCTCTACAGAAACCAGTCAGTGCTGGCACACAGTGCACAGATCCCATCACACTTGGAATATGTGCTGTACCCACGGTCTGTCCATGCAGGGTGGATGTTCCAGGGTGTCCCAGGGCACAGTCAGTGCCCTCATCCCACCCAAGACAAATGGAAATACTAAGCACTCATGCTACAGCACAACCTCTTTTTCCACTTTGACATTTGAGCTGCAAAAAAGGGAAGGATTCTCTGGCTCTTTTCTGGAATGCCTGGAAATTGTCAGTGTGTATTTATGGATCAATATCTTAATGGATAGAGAGATCAATGTGTGCAGGCAGCCTGTGTGATTTTGTGTGCCCAAAATCAGCGTCCAGGGAGCCCCAGGCCTGGAGAGTGTGGACACACCCTGGGCCAACAGCCCAGACACATCACATCACTACACACAGGCACATTTTTCTCCTGGGAACCAGAAATACAGCTCCTCCAGGTATTTCATTTCTGTTTTGGGGAAGCAGGCTGCAGTGCTATTTAATTCCTTTCAGACATGCCCATGGAAGCACGCTGTGACTGCCTGCAGATGACAGGGCTGCTGCTCAGATGGGAAGTGTAATGCTGCCTGACACTGCCTGTGCTGCTGGAATCATGGACTGGGCACACATGTCACACTGACTAAAGGCCTGTGCAAACACAAAGCCTCAGCCCTCCTGTCATGGACATTTATGGAACCAAATGAATATTTTATGTGCGACACGAAAATAGCAACGATTTTGTGAGCAACCAGTAACAGGCCTCTGTAATTTTGGCATAACCCCTCCTGTTCACATTCTATCTCAAAAGAAGACTTAATATGTTTATACTACAGCTCTAAAGATAGTGTAGAGTTATCTGAGCTATCATTTTAAATCAGTCAGCAGGAAAAGCTGAAGCAGAGCCAACAGAGTGTCCAGCATGGACCAGCTTCCCCCAGCCCCGGGCAGTGTGGATTCATTCCAAGTTTCAGGTAGCATCACCCTGAGAAATTGAGCATGGAGCCAACTCAATGAAAGGTAAACCTGAAATATTTTGGCCTTAGATGTAAAAATCTTGTGTCCTTATTAGGATAACTGAAGACGTGTTCATTTATGTTTCACAAAATTATTTTGAAAACTTGCTTTGAGCAAGTAGGTCTTTAACATACAGAACCCACAGAGACATTGTTATCACTTTAGGGGACTGTACTAATAAAATTTCACAGATTTCCTATCATAAAAAACATGTTTGGGGTTCTATATCCTTCTTTGGATGCAGTTTCTAGCATTTGAAAGACATGAAAATGTCATTCTTGCCTTCAGAAAGGAGCAGCTGAGAATTTGAAGCCCAAAATGAAGACTGATCCCTTATTCAGTTAAACCCAATTAAATTAAAGTCGTGCTCTAGAGATAAAACAAACGAGTGTTTAAGTATGCATACAGATCTGCAGTGGGGAGGAGGAAGAAAATACACTGAACTAAAAATTGTATTTCAGAGTTTTTAATACTTCCTTTTAAACCTAAGCATAACATTTCACATGCAATAGTGTTTTTCTGAATGAGGTTCCCAATGCTGGCCTCTTTCCTGGAAGGTTTTTGTTTGGAACTCTGAGTTCATCTACCTGACAGTCAAACCTGGAGAGTCAGAAGCAAACTCTTCATTTCTGATTCAACATCGAATCTGAAGCAAACTCTTCATTAATTCAGTTTAAGCTGAACAGATTTTTTATGTCTCCAGTACCATCGTGCATTAATATGAAAAACAGGATTTAAATTATTCAGAAACGTGAAGAAAGCAGTTCCAGCATTTACAGACCTTCTCCTATTCAGGTTCTTCAGGGAAATCTCCTAAAGAAAAGCAGACTAAAACCTGATGGGGACTGAGCAGTCATTTCCCTGCAGATAAGGTGGAGCCAAAGAAAAGCCAAAGTGAGTTCATTTGCTGAGCACAGTCTGCAGGACACCCCTTCAGTGAGCCCAGGGAAGCTCTTCCTGAGATTCCAGCACCACTCTGAGCAGGAAGGACAAAGCCAGAGCATCCATCCCATGTTTGCAGTGGGGTTGTTGTCCCAGTGACAGCCCTGGGCTGTCACCATAGCAACTTTCACCAAGAACTCACAATGCACCCAAACGAACTCCCAGCTAAATTAACTTATTGCATGTCACCAGTGAGAAATGACTGTTCAGAGGTAATTTTCTGTACTAATATGTAATAGAGTTAACTCTCTAAATTGAATTAAATTAATTAAATGCCACTCCCAGTAAATCAGATTCTATTACATGAATGTTAAAAGAAATTAAAGATGTTTTAATAAAGATTACTAATAATAACTTAATATTATTACTTCATTTTAATTCAAAAATTCTGCTCAGTTTATTTTAGACACATGTCTTCTCCTCACTAGGAAGGAATACCTAATTACTGCACATGCAGTACACACAGTTATTCCATAGAAATGGGCTTAGACTTAGCTAAAAGAAGTAACACCAGCATTTTAAGAAGAAATACAGCTTGGTTTAATAAGTGACATCCTAAGATTCTTCCTCCCCTCACACTATGGGTAAATTGTACACTTCCAATGAGTGTGTTCAGTTACCAGAGAGTGAGTTTCATTTCTGCTTTTTGTAGAAAACAATGAAAACATCTTGCAGAAGAAGCCAATTTCAAACAAAGAGGAAAAAGAGGAAAACACCATGTCTGCCTAGGCAAGGTACAAAAATAACAACCCTCTAATGGCTTTGCAGATCTATCTAACAATGCACTATTAAGTTTGTTTTTTAAAGTAGATTCTTGCACTTTGAAGAACAGACAGCTGGGAGGCAAATCTATAATGCTCCCAGTTTCTCATGTAAATAAAAAGTTAAATTTGCCAGCTGATGGTGTTTGTGCTGTCCCCATAACCCTGACTTTAACTCATGACACACCAGGACACTGTGGGGGCTATTTAAATACTCACTTCTCAGAATTCTGAACCACGTAATTCAGCTTTATCCATTATTTAGTTTTCAGGAAGAAGCTGTGTTTGTGCTGAGAAGGCAGCTGGTGACAGCAGAGGGAGCACACGGAGCTGTCACATCTGCCACCGGCCACAGGGTGACAATGACGTCAGCCCCAGCACCAGCCCAGCTCAACACTCACAGGAAAGGCAGCACTGCCACTAAAAGAATATGGTAAATAAAGATTAAAACATTCCCTGAATCTCCAGCAAATGTGAGTTAAGGCTGTAACACCCCCATGGGGTAGAACAAGATGAGCTTTAACATCCCACCTACATCCCAGGTATCAGTAAAATGGGATTATGGACTTAGCTCTTCAATCTTACTATGCATCTAAGTTATTATCCACAGATTTTAAGTTAGAATTCTACTTTTTTTTTTAAGTCTTAGTAGCCGTAATAAGACACCAAATCACAAAGTCTTCCACAGATCTTTTCTGGGAAGGAATAGCTGAACAACTGAGGAGGCTAAAGACAATCTCTCACCTGATTTCCCACAGTGATCACTGGAAAAGATTAGAGATAACTATACAACAAAGGAAAAAAAAATGAAATTATTACTCTTGGAAACTGGCAGGAAGATATGGAAGCTGTAGCAAGACATGAATTATGATGGAGCCCGTGTCTGAAAGGTGGCACAGAACACATTATTTTCTTCCTATTTCATTCTGAAGACTTTCTCCTGATGAGAAAGGAAATGCTGGATGCTCACATGTACAGCTGGAAAGAACTGTCAGTGCAGGACAGGACAGCCTGACACCCCCAGCACCTGCAGGAAGGGCTCTCATGGTTTGGCAATCAAGCCTAAATAACTGCAGTGGAAACTTTGGGGAAATTAAAGCAAGGAATATATTTAAATGTATACTTCAGGGGACTACCTGCAGGGGAAAAATGGGTAGTGATTAAACAGGAGAAATGGGGAGTGACGAAGAAACTGCACATTATCAAATCGAGGTCTTTACAGAATAAGGTATCTGAAACTTGGGAGTTTCTCATGGCAAGCTAAATTTAGGGACAGAAAAGTGAGAGGAGAATTAGCATTGCTCTGAACAGCCTGGATTACAGAGCGAGGCAATGGGCTGAGCCTGAAAGGCACAGAAAATAAATCAGCCTTAGGTTTTACTTGCACACAGCAGCAGGTTACTGTTCAAAATTAACTCAAAGCTACTCAATAACCCTCCAGTCACAGCGTGCTGCCTTTGGCTGGGACAGAGTTAATTTTCTGACAGTAGCTGGTGTGGGGCTGTGGTTTGGATCTGTGCTGATAACCCAGGGTGTTTTCATTACTGCTGAGCCAAAGCCTGCTCTGCTCCTCCAGCCAGGAGGCTGGGGGGACACAGGGAGCTGGCAGGGGACACAGCCAGGACAGCTGACCCCAGCTGACACCAGGGAATACTCCACACCAGATGGTGTCATGATCTCCACACAAAGCTGGGGGAGAAGGAGAAAGATGGGGATGTTTGGAGTGATGGTGTTTGTCTTCCCCAGGCACTGCTCCCTGAGATGGAGCCCTGCTGTCAGGGATGGCTGAACACCTGCCTGCCATGGGAGGTGGGGAATCAACTCCCCACTTTGCTTTGCCTGTGTGTGACTTTTGCTTTACTTATTAAACTATTTTTATCTCAACCCACGAGTTTTCTCACTTTCACTCCTCCAATTCTCTCAGCATCCTGCCCGGGGGGAGTGAGCGAGGGGCTGAGCTCCTGCCTGGGGTTGAACCACAACATACAGATACTGCATTTAAAAAATAATTCTGCACTCACTGGAAGGACTTCCAAACAAGAAAAACATAAGTTACTACGGTTTGAAAAACAGCCTGAAAACAGTAGCACAAGGGAAAACTGGCCAGGCTGTCAAGGAAAAAACAGGAGACACAAAAAGGCCTCTGCAGTAGAAGGGAAGATCAGCTCTCCTGGGCCAAGCAGCCAGCAAAGAAGGGGCTTAAGTTATAGGAAAGACAGGCTGAATGGGAAGATGCCTTTCCAACAAAAATCAATACATCTTTCAAGAACATCTGTTGTTCCTGTCTGAGAGAGAGGAGAAGGTTAAATCTGAATCCCCTTTTGCTCCTCTAAAGGGATATACCTAGTCCTGTGATAGTAAGACCTCAAGGTGGCATTTCAATTTTCAACAGAGTTGAAGAATCATCAGTTCTCTAGGTTAGCAACTCATGTGCTTCAACACATTTAGGAGGCTGTCCAGCCTCCTGAAGATGAAAAGTCTGGCTGGCTCCACAAAAACTGATTAAAAAACGATAGCAACAGGAGCCAAATCAGAAATTATGCCTGAAACATTAAGAGCATCTTGGAAACAGGAGGACAGGTCTTCAGGAGACTGTGATAAAACAGAGAACAGTTGTTAACATGAGAAGAGGCCAGCAGGAGTCTGAGTCACAGCAAGTTCAGCTGCTCCCATTGGGCAAGCAATAATGACAGTGGGTGCCAGCCAGGAGCGTTGGAGGCGTTCGTGGGGCTGTTAAACACAGGTCCCACAGGACAGCTGAGCATGAGCCACTGCTGCCACCCCAGGATGCCTGCAGGGAAAATCACCTCCTCTCCAGATGCTAATGCACACTGCACTGCCTGAACCAGTTCAGGAAGAACCTGAAGGATCAGGTGCACGATGCACACCTGAGCAGAAGCTTCAGAGCATTTACCAGAATGTGAGCTGGCTAAACAGACATTTTAAGTAGTCCTGTAGGATTTCTAAAATATGGGCTACCACCTTTAACAACTCAGGAAAAACATTAAAATAATCTAGCAAAACACAGGGAAGCCAAGGGTTCTCAGAGTAGAGGAATGTCAACAGCAGATAGTCAACAAGAGAACACAAGGTCCCTCAGGCCACACGCTTCACACACAGTGTAAAAGAATCAAAAACACGTTTTCATTCCCTTCCTTTTCCCCAGATAACCCTCTCCAGCATTTGTATGGCAACTATTCCAGGAGCATGTACTAGTGTTACAGTTCAAAGTGGATTTCATCCTTCCAGAGGAAGGGATCAGGTAACCTTAGAAACCCGGCATGTATCTCAAAACAATCATTACCAAAGCGAGCTAATACATTTCCTGATGAACCTCTTCTCCAGCTCACAGTTTGCAGATCTTATCTACATTATATTTATATGCCTTACAAGCCTCCTCCAGGTAGCAAGATGATAATCTAATAATGGAAAGTGGTCAGCACACTGCAGATAAATCAAAGCTGATAGGTCATTTTTTCATGGGAAACTGTTAGCTGCCTTCTGCATGAAAACCTGCGTGAGCCAGGCCTCAAGACAGAGAAGAAACTGCCTTTGTGGATATGTTTCTTTAAAAGAAGAATAAAAGTGAACAAAAGACTTTAGTTCAGAAAGTAAAGGGAGAAGGAAGCAGCTGATGAACAGGTGAGCTGTGCTATAGTCACTTCCAAGGAAACAAATGGCAGACTCTGCTGGGTGGGGAGGAGATGTGGGATGGCTGCCTGCTGCTATCAGCAGATACTAAAGTGGCATCTTACAAAGGAAATACTGGGCCGTACATGCTCTGATGGAGAGCAAATATCAGACATCATTTTATTTATAATTGGAAAACAGTTCTTTTACAAGCAGACTGACAGAAGAATAGAGCATTTGCCAAAGCCTGAGCTGCTGCAATGCCAAAAGAGCAGCAGTTTGACCATTTCACAGCCCACATGCTCCACACGCTGCACTGGGGAACAGCAGCAGGGAGCAAAGCACTCACTGTGGGCAGATAAATACCTATAACCCAGCATGCAGTTTGATCATAACCAACACCATTACCGTTGTGCAGCTGGGTAAAAATTTATCTTCTAAAATATCCAGTTGTCAACAAGTATTGGCAACATTGTATTGGCAGTTTTGTTGCTGAGAAAGCAAACTGGGATTTATCTGAGAGCATTTCCCACCAAGGGGCACCCTGACAATTAGGTCTAGAGTAGAAAAGCCAAGCTGGTGTTACTCATTCTGTGATTACTCTCTCCTCAAAGGGTTTTCTTGGAGAGAAAATGTCCTAGGCTAGAAATGGCCAATGTAAATAGAAATCTGATGATGCACATGTTGTCCTGCTGCCTTCAAGCAGGACATCAACCCTTACAACAACCTAGAGCACTGGAAAAGTGCTTTTAACCAATTGTGTCTAGTGTTGGAAAGCTCCTATTTTTGTCTAATTCTAGAGCTAAATATTTACAGGTCAGGCTCTTGCCATCCTCAATCTGATAAACCCATATAATTCTAACTGTATTTCTATGATTCTATTTCTATTTCTCTTATACCTATTTCTATTATGAGAATTATGCCTAAATTTGCACAACAGCAAACTGCAACAGACCATCTCTAAGGAAAGTAAAAACTACCTGAGGAGAACTAGGAGTACCTATTTGAGCCCTTACCTACTTTTCCATTCCCAGATGAGCAATCTGCAAAGCTCACAAGGCAAGCACTGACATGGAAGCACCTCTGAGGGGGCAGCTGTCCTGTAAATCCAACTCAAGCTTGGAGTACATTAGGAAGAATATATTTCATGTTACTCTTTTAATTTCAAATAGCCCCAGAGTCATATATCTGTTTTTCTTTAAGAGATAAATGTTTTTCCCAAAAACCTGTATACTAATTGCTTTGGTGTGTTGTTGTCTGAAAAGAACATTTCTTTGAAAGCTGGGCAATCTGCAGCTTCCCAGGAGCTACAAAAGATTTAAACCTTCACAACTGCCAGTGCTTGCTTGCAGGGCTCAGGGTGTCCTGGTGTGACAAACCCTCTCCTGCAAAAAGACACCAATTCTCAATGGAAATCTCTCTTGGACACCTATGACTTGCAAACCAGCAAGACACACACTGAAAGAGCTACAAACTCAAATAAAATTTACCAAAGATTATTCATATATTTACTGTTTACCTTTTCTCCTTCACCTACAATGACAATGTTGAAAATACTCGTAATATTTCTTGCACTTCTGAGAGCAAAAAGCTTATTAATACTGCCTGTCACAGTCACTCCACTTGAAAGAAATGCAGGTAGGAAACCAAAGGGGTTTTTTTCTAATATTTAACTCCAACTCTCCCAAGCTCAACCTTCTTGCTTTGTCTCCTTGACTATGCAAATTGCTCCTCCTGTCTGCTCCAATCTTTTTGCATTTTCTGCTCCTATTCACCCAGCACTGGACTCACAAATTACCTCCATCCTCTACTCTGTGCAGGCTGTAAAATGGTAATTACTCCTCTATCAGAGAAGTGATATCTCAGTGGGTTTTATGAACAAATTCATGTTTGTTTAAAGATACTTATAATAGCAAAACACCCCCATGATAACGTTTATCAAAAAGAAAACATTTTTGTGCTACAAAGCCTTAACGTATGGCCACAGGTTATCATTAAGTTATCAAGTGACTGCATATTAAGATCTAATTGAAGAACTTATTGCAGTGCTCCCCCTCCTTCTGCAATGATGATTTATGGCACATTTTGTCACTACAATGTGCAGCAGTTCAGTACAAACACAGCACTTAACTAACAAGATGACAGAGGCAGATATTCAAGCACAAGCTATAAATACTCAAATGAGTCAGAGGTTGTAAATCTGTTGTAAATCATACCTGATTTGTAGGCTGGAACACATTTTCTAATCTTATGGAAAAAGCCTCTGCTGGTTCCTACAAGGCTTTTCTTTTTAAAAAAGACTGTGTTACACACTGTTGCAATTCTACTTAAAATCCTGATGAGATTCTTTAAAAACTTTCATTTTCCCTTCTTTCCTATGAAATTACCATTAAACACCAGTAACATTTACCACAGCCAGAATTATCCACAAACTTCATTTCTATATGAGCAGAATGGAGGTTACAGGAAGGTGATTCACACACACATGAGCACAGGCAGAGAACATTCTAATAGCCCATTTGGGCAGGTAAGGAAAGAATCAATTTAAAATATGCAATCATTTACATGGCTGATTTGGAGACAGGTATGCTGCTACTCCTGTCACCCCAACAGAAATGCCAGAGCAGGGGATGGGATCTCAGGTATTTTCATCCATTCTTTCTTTCTTTTTAATCCCCTTTCTAATAGAGTGGACCATGTTCCTCCAGGTAAAATATACAGCACTGCTTGTGGGATAACAGATAACCTGAAGGAAATATGCCAACATTTGTGACATCACAACAGTTCACCCAGCAACCACACACTGTTAAGTGTTCTCTGTTCAATCCCCCAAAATAAAATGTATGAGAGTGTAAACCTTGGCAGAATAATCTCCCAGGCTGCAGACGAGCTCCCTGACTCTGCGAGCTGCATATTAAAATCATCTCACACTGAGGAGTCCCAAGGCACACAGCCCAGACAGCCTGGGGGAGGGGACAGCTCCAGAGCACAGCACAGATGGAAGGGAATGGTGCTCAGCTCAGCAGCCACTGCACCACTGCAACAGAGGACAGGCAGTGCTGGACAGGCTGAATCAATCCCAGCATCACTGCAGCTTCTGCAATCCTGCTTCATCATCCCCCAGCAGTGAGCTGAAATTCCCATTTTTCCCTTGCAAAGCCCACCCCTCCCTTCCTGGTCCCATGCCATGAACATGCCAGACAGACCTACAAGGATCATGGAGGTCCAAGAGGCACAGATTGACCATCTCTGCTTTACAGTAAAGGGATAAAAATATTTTCCAGCTAACATTACTAATAAAATTATTTACCAAAATACTTTCTATGTTAAGACTAACTGAGGTGTATAGACTTAGCTGTTTTTACATCTGTGTTTGCAGATTTAGCACTTACCTTTATTGCAGATAATGATATAGGGTTGGATGGATACTTTGCCTTTCAATTACCAGGGTGGATGTTTGAGTAGCAAACCACTCATGCTATTTTATATCAGCTTTAGACAAATGCATTCAGCTGAAGTGGGAGTGAAGCAGGCAAGGAACTGATCACCTGTGCTGACTAAACCTGCAGCAGGATGGCTAGAAGAGAAGCAGGCAGCAAAACACACCCTGATAATATTTATGACAAGCACAGACCCCTTAAAGCCCCTATAGTTATTAAGTAACAGCCATTCCCATACTAGTGACCCTTTACCACACAGAACAGAGCTCACAATTACAGCTGAATGTTTTCATTAGAAAAGCCTTTATACACAAAGTTTCTTGATCAAGTGCACATAAACTGCATATGTAAAATAAACACTAATAGCCTGTGCTCAATAGTCTCGCTCTCAAAAAAATTACCATAAGAGAACAACAACTTGAATGTGCAATAAAAACCTGCTCATTTCCCACCTCATCTAATTCTGCAGTGCTTCTCTCCAGCTGAACAGGAAGACTACTTTCGTTTGTTTTCAAGTAATTGAGAAACATTTCAGGTCTTTATCAGCTCTCCAATCTTTCTTCCTTTCACACATTCTCTAGAATTGTTGCCAACAGGGTATTTATAAAAGATCCAGCCTCGCAAAAATACTCAGGCAAACAATGTTGCAGGAAAAAAAAAGAGAAACTGAAGGAGCTGTTATGTAGAGAAGACTTAAAGGGTTGGATCATTGTTTAAACAGAAAAAATAATTTGTTTCGGTGGATGCAAGAGCTGTGTGAGGGAGCATTTCCTAGCCCTGGACTCCAGCAGCAGCCACATACCTTCCCCTCAGGGTGGAAATGCATGTTTGTTTTGGAAGGGGCTTGTGTTCCACATCACAAATGGAAACATTCAGCTGGGACTGAGGCCTCAGAGCAAGACTGAACTGACAACACACCACAAACACACCCACAGGAAACCTCCTTCCTCTTACTTCTTTTCTCTTTCCTGAGGCCTCACCAGTGACTGAAGCTGCAGCAGCTCAGATCAGCTCAGAGCTACACGTACTAAACACATTAATGGCCAGGACAGCAACTCCACACCTCTGTGACAGCCAAATCCGTGAAAAACTGACTATTAACTAAAAATAATTAGACCTTGGTCACAGGTTTCTAGCACAGAAGAAACCAACCCAAAGGGCAAACCCTCCCCTCCCTCTCAAGCCCCACCACCTGGCCCTTCCTACCCACTTGAGCAAAGAGCCTTCTCCTCCACAAACACTGCTGAGAGCAAACAAGGCCCTGTGCACACACCCTGCCCCAGCCAGCTGAGAAAGCAACGGAAAAACCCTGCCAGATCCACCTGCACTGGTATCATTTCTTCTTCTTCTCCACTAGGACCCAATGGTGCAAGCACCTCCCACTGCCTTGATAACCCAGTTGCAGAACTCAGTGACACACATAAAATTAAGCCATTTTTTTTAAAGTTACTACAAGCAGCTCAATTAAGTTATATTTATAAAGATCTTACCTGCCAAAATCTACATTTTGCAAAATGTCCAATTTCAGTGCAGCTTTAATCTGTGATTAAATACTTCCTGCCCACTGGCATGCATTACCTGCTGCAGTCCATTCACTCAGTTTTACCCTGCCATCCTGGCATCACAACTAATTTAATTGCTGTGTCCCAGATAGGAAATAAATTAACGAAATTCAATGATAATCCCTGTGTTGCCTTTTAGTTCTAGTAGCATGGGTCACTCAACCTTGAAAATGTATCCAAATAAAGCACTTGATGCAGGACTGCAATGAAGTTTACAGTCAACTGTGAATATTGTAGGAAAAAAAGTTCAGTCAATTTCTCCTCTCATTAATTTTATTTTAATATTTTCTGTATTTTAAGAAATTCCTGTTGCCTTTCATGAGCTCATGCACATCCCTCCTAAAGATAAATGTAAGGAACTGCACTATAAAGTGGAAATAAAACATTTCCACAGAGCAACCTGAGTGGCTGCCAGACAAAGGAAATTCAAAGAAAGGTCACTTACAGGACTGTAAATAACCCCTGGCCCTTGCTCTGAGCATGAACAGGAGGTTTGGGTTCTTTCTGGGACAGGTTCCCCCTTCCAACCACAAAAAGCTGCATCATTGCTTCTGACAGATGAAAAAAATAAATGCCAAAGCTGCTTAACCACTAACATAACTATCCTTACTGGCTGCTGTCTTCTTCCTGATTCATGTTTTATAGCAGTAGAAGATGCTTAAACAAATGGAGAGTGAACCAAAAAAATCCAACACAATGCAGAGAAATGCAGCCCCTAAGTTTGAAAGAAACAAACTCACAAGCATACCTGAAAAACTGAAGTTATTAACTAGAAATTTAAACATGGCAGTTTCAAGCAATTAAAAGCAAAGCTGTCACAACAGAGACAGAAATAGTAACATCCCACAGAGGGAAAGCAGAAGGCTCTGTGTCTCACTAGTAACAGAAATGAAGAGCCACTGCATTAACACGTGAAAATGAATTTAGTTACCCTGACAGCAAAAACATCTGCTGCTCAATTGTGATATTAAAAAGTCATTATAATCCATTATGGAACAGTGAAACCTCTTCACACAGAAACGAACTGATACAGAGAACAAAACAAGCAATACTGTGAAAACAGAAATATTCCATTTAGATTCCATTTAGAAATTGCTCTCATGAATCTTAACTCCAAAGTTTTTTATGTACCAAAGTTTTGGTGGGACTCACATACTTCTGCTCCCTTCTCCTGAAATAAAATCCAGTGTTATAAATGACATGAGATCTCACAGTGCTACAGAATAAAAACTAGAACTTTCTGACCTTGCACTTTCTACACAGGAAAAACTTAGAAAGAAAAGGACAGAGTTTCAATAAATTACTGTTGCAGTATCTTCATCACACAGGTAGTACTTTATTTTTCTGAATTCGTAGTACTGAAGTAATATTTAATTTCTGCTGTCTAAATCATAAGAAGTGTTTGAAACATAAGTTGTTTAGTCCACTCCTTACGTTAGGCTTGGGCTTTTCTCTAATTCTCAGTCTTTGGAACTCTGGGAAGCTCCATTTGCTTGTCTGTCACCTAATTACCCACCAATAAATGCCAATGCATTTGAGCAGGTTCAGAACTGCTCAAATCAAAGGGCAGATGACACAAAAAGATTTGTAAGCCATCAGCTGCAGAAGACAGACATTACCTTGCCTCCCTTCCTCACCTTTCTGAAAGGCACAGCTTCATTCCCTTTTCTCCTAGGGAACCTGGCAGGCCACTGCCCCCGAAGGGGAAGGCATTCCTTACCTCTGCTGCTTCCTGACCCTGCTGCAAAGCAGCTCCACTCACTTCCCAGGCAGAAAAAACCCACACAGAAAGAAAAACAGGCAATGGTGGCAGCGGGGGAAATAGTTTCTCCTAAGCTCCTTGAGTTTACACATTCAATTGAGCTGAATTGTGCAAGGGGAAAGGGGCAATTACTTGTCTTTGAAACAGATAAATAACTACCAACAACTAAATGGAAAACTGCATCTGTCTTGACAAAAGAGATGACACATGCTGTGTTATGGTTCACAGAAAATTAATCCATATATTCTTGTCAAAAGGCTGCTGGAGAATACCCAGCAAGATAAGCCAAAGCTTATGCTGAGAATCCCAATAAAACTTTAGGAACATAACAATCCTAGTAAGATATACTCCTCTCATTAAACAGACACAATGAATAAAAAGTACAAGCACATTTTTAAACAAGCTTATAAAAATATCAAACATTTCACAAAGAATAAACATGAATTTACCTTTGGTTTTTTGTTCAGCAGCCTGAAAGAAGAGAAGAACAAAAAAAAAATCAACTACTTGTCAATATTGCAAATTATACTGAATAATTATAGGGCTGCAGGCCTAACTTTTTGCAGAGTCTGCTTACATAAATCAGGCATTCGTTTCATTTAAGGACTAGAGAATGTTAGTTTAACTCCATGTGATGGGAATGTGGGAATGGCAACCTCTGTCTGACTGAGGCCAGAAGCAGATGCCACAGAAGTGTAAAGAATGACAAGAGGGTGCAGCAGCCCCATCCACCCTCTCCTGAGCACCCACACAGTCTGTGAACCCTTGAGCCCCCAGCAGAATTAACTTCTGTGACTTTGTCCAGCATCCCAGTGAATCCACCCACACTTAGCAGCTTTCACAGAAGACCTGCTTACTTTTTAATCTGGCTATCTACCCTTTTTTTAATAATGTCTGATTTTTATATCAGAAAAGACAGTGATCATTTCCTATTTCAAATTAAAACTAACTATGCAATCCAGAAAATGAGCCTGAGATCCCAGAGTGCCCCCAGCACCTGCTGGGGCTGATCCAGGTACTCCAGGCTGAGGAGTGGCCATGGGAAGCAGGTGTGGATGTGGAGCAGCCCCTTCCCAGCAGGGCATGGAGAGCAGGGGCAGTGCCAAGGCCCTGGCACAGCAGCCTGGGCAGGATTGTGTGACCAGGTAATGATCACCTGTGCCAGGCTCAGTCCCAGAGGTGAAGCTGCAGCATCAGCACCCACACTCCCGTTTAGAAGTGAAGGGATCGATTGCAACACGAACATGAACAAACCTTTTTCTGAGCACCTTCCTTCTTTTTCTTTTCTTCCTGCTTTTTCTTTTTCTTTTCTTCCATCAAATGTTCCTCTTCTTGTGTTTCTTGTTCTTTCTCCCTGATAAAAACAAAGGTTAGGAAGAGCTTTTCAGTAAGATGAAGTTTCTCTAGGAAGGTGAATAATCCATATTTGCATTGCTAACTTTCTACATCTCATGTCTAAAAAAGGCTGCTTCTAATGCTGCAATAAAAGCACTAAAAAAGAGCTGTTCCAAAATTGAAACTCACAACAAATAAAATAGCAGGCAGTGAGAATTCAGAATGGATAGATTTTATTTGGAACCTCTTTCCACAATCACTCGTAAGTACTGCTTAATATTAGCATATTCTAGGGAAAGAAAGTTTGAAACTGGGGAAAAAAAGCAACAAACCCAAGTAATTAATGCAAGTTCTGCTGGCTTTCAGCAGCTGTGATTCACAATATACCTTGAAGATCATGAGCAAGTGCATTACTTTGCAACTATTTTTCTCTTTTTGATCAAACACATGCTGCATTAATTTTCCATACACATCAATTTTGTTCTCAAGAGTTGTAAACTAAGGCCCAGATGAATTCCAATAATCATATTTTGTGTTCATCCTATAAATTCTAGCTGAAGAATTTGCATTAATGCAAAACAAGACTGTTCCAGCATCATTTTGATTAAAAATTAACCTGAATCGTTCCAAATCAAGAAGAAAACCTATCTGAGATCTTCTTTTCTCTGCTTCCTATGTCCATCACTGAAATAAATGGTTATAGCAATGACCCTCCCCAACATCCTTTTCAATAAATACCAATGCAAATAATTCATTTACTTCTCTATAACTCCTTTATCTTCCTTGACAGCTCTTCAGGTCCTGATCATTTATCAGCCTTACAGATCTTCTGAGAAGGCTGTTTCTGATGGGCTGAAGCCATTACCATCACTATTATTAGATTCAATGTCTTCCAATTACTCCTCAAGACCACTTTTAGCCTAATTTCCTATTGCTTTACATTTCACTTGCCAAATCCTGCAGCCCCCCTCTCTCTTCTTTGCTGTTGTTAAGAAAGAGTTTTTTAGTTACAAAACTCTTTTTTCTTGGTCAGAATGTGTGAGATTCTTCTTTACCTAGAGGAGAAAACCACTCTTCAGATTTTGCACATTGTGTCTTCAAACATTCCCCACGAAACATTTTGCCTCTTAACAAGTTTGCATTTTCCTACATAGTTTCCCTTTGTTGTAAAAAAGGAACATTGTAGCCTTTTGATATTTTGGTGCTGAAGGGCATTCTGGGATTTGGTTTTTTCACTAGCCTGAAAATACTGATCCTGGCCACTGCAGATGCTTTAAAGCTTACACAGATCCTGTATGGAGCTCCAGACTAAATTAAAAGCAGATTCCCTTTCATTGTGTCACCCCAAACTATAAACACTACAGAAAGCAATTCACAGCTCTAAATTTAGGTGTTAGTGCCTTTTTAAGACACTTTACTGCACTCAGACTATTTACAGAAGTGAGAGATATGGCAAGACCCAGGGTCTGGAACAGCAGCCAGAGGTTGGGCACATCTGGGAGCTCCTGGTGCACCACTGGAGGTCCAGACAGCTGAAATGGCATTAGGCTTCTGTTTTTTAAATACTGATCCACCTTCTGTCATGACCAGAAATTCACCACCTGCACGACTACTCAGTTTATGGCAGTTCCAAAGGGGCACCTTTTAAATCCTGCACTGTAAACTGAGGTTTGGGAAACATCTGCCCTTAGGAACTGCAGGTGGGGATTTCTAGTCCGTGTTAAATTGCACTTAAGACAAAGGTGCTTGAAACTGTACTTTTAAATGGCTTCTTCTAGGACTTGGCAAAAAGTGATGACTTAGGTTGCCAAAAGAAACCGAGTTGAAACTGCAATAGATTTGCCTTTATTCCTGTTAGCTCAGTGGAGAACAGAAGTCCCCAGGATCTCAGTAACTACAAAGAAACAACATCCAGTCCCTTCATTTGCAGTGCTCCCTACCCAAGTCACAGCAGACTCTACAAAGGCCCTGTTCCAGTGAACTCCCCCAAGCTGTCAGACTATTGCCAGAGCAAGTTCAGCTTTTTTTGGTTTTTGAAAGCAGGTGAATGAAACAAGTCCATGTAAAATGAGAAACTTTTTGGTTTCCTCTTGCTAGTACTTAAGAAACCCCAGAACACCACAGTTACATTTAAATCTCCTCCAATACTCAGGGCAGTATTTAAAAACAAAAACAAAAAAACCACACAGAAAAACAAACCACCACCACTTTGCTTAACATGTAGAGTTTTCTTTAAGCTATAAAAGTATGTATTACCCAACCTCCTCGTTAGGCCTCTTTTTTGTGATATCAAGTTCTTTTCCTAAAATACCAGGTTGAAAGGGATTTTAAGGATCATCTGGTCCAACCTTTCTTGGTCCAGCCAAGCCTTTAAAGTATCCAGCCCTGGGGATCAACTTTCACTACTGCCAAAACCATTCCTTACACTAGACTCCATTATCAATTTTTGCTTCCAGGCAATGCATCGTGTCAGTGGATTTTCCAAATGCACCAGGAATACAATGTATTTTATTACCGTATTAGCACAGCAATTCCAACATCAGAGGTAGGAAGTGCCACTCCTCAAAAAAACCTGAGGTTTGGTTGTGGGGTTATTTTTTCATTTCTGAGATTAAAATAGCCTCAGATTAGCTCAGAAAACGATACTGTAATTTTTAATGGAGCTCAATTTTCAAAACTGATTTACATAATGACACTTCTGAATCCATGTGCTTTAAATATGCTTAAAATAGAAATAAAGCTCCAAGCGGCCTCTCAGATGGCAACTCGTGCTGTCACTTTTAGGCAGGAATTAGTCATCTAAGAGCAAAACAAAAGGAAAACAATAAAAACATGGCTATATAAAGTTTGATTACGTTGTCAAAAGCACATGTTGCAGCTTTACTTCCTGAGCGACAATTTAATCTTTATTGCAGGAAATACGCTAAAACATTTATGAACACAAAGCTCATGTTCTAAAGCAGGAGTGTCTCAGAATATCCCTGGAGGAGTTTGCCTTGTTCTTCCATATGGATCTGAGTCGGGAGGGATTTTTATGAGCAAGGAGTTTTACTACAGAATGAAGTGGTGTTTTCACAGATTGCAAATCGCTTATGAAATCCAAGCCTAACCCAAGTTATCTTTAAAGTGCCTGTGCTGGAGAGCTCTCCCAGAACAGGAAAGCAAGAGGAGCTGCAGGTCAGGGCCACAACAACTCCAGCACTGCCTGCTGCTGAAAGGCTTTATTAATCCCTTTAAAAAATTAACAAATCTAGGCTGATTTATTTTTTAAGCTAAGTAAGAACTTGAGTTTTCTAGCTGGATTGCTTCCACAGCTTAAGGCACAGCTGGTATTGTGGCTCAGCACTGAGGAGATATTCTGACAGCATTCTGCAATATTCCTTTGGGAACAGTGTTCTTCAACAACCTTCAGGTAGAGTCTATTTGTATTACTGCCCATACAGTATTTTAGAGTTCAGAAGCTCCTGCAGTAATTGAAGGCTGAACAGAGACCTGCTCCAAACCTCAACAACCTCATTAATATTGTTGTATATGCAAAATAATGAAGGTTTATTTAACAACATAGGAAAACTGCCTTTTCAGCACAACATTCCTAATCCTTGCCCACAGATGCCTTTGTCTGGTTTAGCCACCATACTTTAATTCCAACATACCTCTTGTACCTTAAATCCTACTTTATGCTGGAATAAACTGTCTTGACAGCTGTGGAAGTTGCTCTTACTGACAGAAATCCTACAGCTTGCACACAACTGCTCAAGCACTGCTCTGGTTTTAACTTCCCTCACTGTACAAGAGGCCATTGTGCATTCCTGCACAGGCATTTTCCCTAACAGTGCTGAGGGAAGGGAAAATAATGGGAAAAAAAAATCTTTAAACTAGAATTGTAAGGAACTGGCAAATAATCATCCAGACACAGGCTGTGGAGGCTTTATGGAAGGAATTAATAGATCCATGCATTGTTACAGGTGATAACAGATAATAGAGGGTTTGGACAGCACAGACTCGAGCTCTCAAAGACAAGTTCTCCAAATCTGGTATCATAAAGTTTCAAACAGAAAGGAAGAAAATTACTACTTAGGACATCCTTCAAGATCTGATTGTAAGAAAGAAGTGGCTGAAATCTTGAAGGTAGAAAACAGCTTGAAGGGTGGTGATGAAATGGGATCAAAAATTAACATCAAAAAAAGGGCATCAAATTCTGGAAAGGCAGGCTTTGATTCCTTCAGGACACCTGAAATATTCTCCCATATGAAGAGGCAGGTGCTGTTTCTTGGAAATCACCAGGAATTTAAACAACAATGCAGATATCCACATGCATGGCAGGAATCCTGCACAAAGCAAGAGGTCACCAGCAATCTTTGTTTTCCCAAGTGCTGAAACAGATAAACTAAAATTCTGTATTTGCCTATTGCTAATTTTGTTTCCTGCTTTATCTTAACATGGCCCAGCTCTGTGACCTTTGCAGAGTAAATATGGGTGAAGGGAAGGAGCTGGTGTGACTGTTAAAGTGCCAGCTTTGTTCCCTTGATATCCAGGCTCAGTCATTAATCAAGAAGAGTCAAGCTGGTCCCTAATTACAAGCTCTCCAATCACCTCAAAAAAGAAAGCAGCATGCAAAACTAGGTCAAATAAATAAGAAGGAAATATGAAAAAAACCAGCACAAACACACAGGGACAAATCGAGAAAGGCCAGAAAAATATGAGCACCGTGCATGCAAAAAGCAACAACAAATCAACCTTTAAGTGCTTCATTAAAATGCAAGAGGAAATATTAGTTTAGATTCTGGGTGGGAAAGGGGGAGCAGTGACAGATGACCCGAGAGGGCTGAAGTGACAGTACTTTTCTTTCTGCTTCAGCCCTCCCTAAAGAGGTCAGCAGGGAACAGATGGCCAACAACCGCCGGCACTGGTGCGGAGCCCGCAGATGACGACACTTCTCCCAGGGATTTCTCCCAGGGATTTCTCCCAGGGATTTCTCCCAGGGATTTCATGGGGCTCTGGCCAAGCTGGTGCCAGGGGCAGCAAAGCACCCACAGCCAGGCTGCTCCTGCCCAGGATCTCCACCTCCACCACTGCAATGGTCCATTCTGGCTTCCCTCCCAAAGCGCTGCAGAATACAGCGCAAGGCAAGACACCCAAGATGTGTTTACAATCCCTTTACCCAAAATTCGAGATGATTTGGCTTCTCAAAAAAACTCACATGAAATGGCAGGGAAGAAAACAAGATGGAGCTAAACATTTTGCTACCACTCCAAAGAGGAAATAAAGCCAGCAAAGGCAAGAACAGCTTAAAAATTCCCGAGTGAAATGGGATGTTCCCCCACTGGCTGGGCCTGCTGCCACTCACCACAGGAAGAACCATGTCTGAGCCATTGCAGGTTACCTTAAAGCATGAGCAGGTGGATGGATGGCACTCTGGAAGAGCAGCAGATGGCAAAGATTGTGCATATAATTTACAAGGAAAGAGAGAAAAACATCAGCAAGAACTAACAAGGATTTGTGGAGAAAAAAAAAAAATCTGATTTTTTTTTCCTACAGCCTAGTCCCAGATATTTTTGAAAACATGAGAGAGAAGCAACCAAACTGCATAACTGACTTGTCAATCCACATGGAGATTTTTGTTAGTAAGAATAAGACTGCTTTATTATTTGATAGGTTTAAGAACTATCATTTAATAATTATAATAACAAAATTGCAGTAAAAACCCACAAAACCCCTCCCACAAGGCAGGAACCTGATGAATTTTTGTTGCAGTGTGCCACACATCCAGCAGAAAAATTTTTATTAACCACTCTGCTGCTGGAAAAAAATATGTCCACTTACTTCGTTTCCAGAATATATCAAGTCATGGGGCTGCAGAACAGTAAGGGAAGGACAATATTCAGAACACCCTGATAAATTCAAAATGCAGAAAAAAGGCAGAAGATCGGTGAGAAAAAGTGCAAGGTACCATGTTTGGCAGGAAAAATCCTATATAAATACAGCATAGGAACAAGTGGCAGAATACCAGTTTTGGGGAGGAAAAAAAGCAGGTGCTACAGCGGATTTCACTACAAAGGCAAAGCCACAACATCACAGATGGTCAGAAATTCATTCAGCTGCTGCTCTGGGTCCAGTTTGGGACTATCTACTGCAAGAGAGACACAGGTCAGCTAGAGAGCCCAGAAAACAGCACCAAGGAAATCAAAAAAGCACAGACCCTTGAAAAAAAACTTCAGATTTGGATTCACTTAATCTAAAGAGATCACAACCCTGTTATTCAAAAAGGTGTTAAAGACAGAAGAAGAGAAGCATGGAGTAAAATCTTTTTCCTTTAGCTGTGGTAAGTAGCACTGAATTTAAATTGCAACAAAGAAGATTTGGATTAGGCGAAAAGAAAAATCCTCCACACTGAAGCATTTAAAAAAAACCCCAACATTAAAATGTATACCAAGTCTTTATAAATACACATTTGGAGAAGAAAAGAAGAAAAACACAAAAAGAAAAGAAGATTTATTTTTCATGAAGCAGCACTGATACAAGGCCACACTGATTCCTAGACACAAAAACAATTAGACAGGGAACTGGAGGCCTCTACTCAGCCCTACAAAGTGAAATCCTACAATCTCCTTTCCAGGGAGTTAGTGGGGGAAAAGCCCCCAGCCACACCACTGTGGACAAGGTTAAGTCTATGGAACAGTTACATGTACAGGTGTGAGCACACAGCTTCAAACAACACCCTGTAATTTGAAAGTCTGGGTGCAAATTTGCTCCCATGGGGAGTCATAAATAAGAGTTTTTGTTTGACCTCAATTTATGATTTCTTGATCCCATGTTTTGGGGCTTCTCACTGTCCGATTATGTCCCTGTCCTGCAATTATATAATAGATTGTTTGTCTTGACAGGGGATTCCTTCCCCTGAAACATCAAGACATCATCCATTGCTAACAGATGTGGGCTGGGACTTTGATACCTCCAGTTTATGGTGAACTTATCCTGAAATGTGTAACAGAAAGCTGATCTTCTGAACAGGGGTAGCAGCTGGATTCCTGCAGTCACTTAAAAATTCCACCAAATTTGGAGTCTCTGCAGGAGCAGAGTGTAGCTGCCATTCAAAACCAACCAAGAACATCACAGCATCAGCAAAGAACATGGTGTGAAAAGCAACACATTCAATTAAAATTGGTGAAACTAGAGGCAGATTTTATGTTGTCCAAGAGATTAAATTAATAATCCTGCTCCTACAACCTGTAAAATAGAAATTCCAGGATCAGAAAGAGCTTCTGTGTTCCATGCTCTTTCTCAAGGCTGCGTTTCCAGCAGTAGCACACGATGTTTCTAAGATGCCACTTTGGAATATTGGTTGAAGAGCAATAAAATCCTGGCAGGACCCCAAGGAGAGAAAAGGAGAATTCCAGCTGGTGTGTGCTGCAGGACCTGGGCTCCCACTGGAAGTTTCCAGTTCACCCAATGTTAACTTACTGTGACTCTCCTTTATGTACATGTAAGGTAAATAACCACTCAAGCAGATTAGATTAGAACAAAAATAAAGCAGAACAGGTAGTTACTATTATTCAATTCAAGATATTTTTCAAAAGCGCCCCGACCTGGCCTTGCTTTAGCTTCTACTGGTTAGTACCAATGACTAAGGGGGGAAATTCCAGAGAAGAAAAGGTTTTATAAACTAAGGATGCAGATGAACTATGACTGAGAAGCCACAAGTTTGAAGAGTCCCTTGAGCACTGCCAAGTCCCTGTAAATGTTTGCAGGGCTTGGAGTTTTTGTTTTTCATCTAGAGACTTCCTCTTGGTTTTGTTTAACACACTCCAGTTTCTCCTGGTGTGTTAGCTGAGAGGGATGGGTACTGATGAGAGCACTGGAGTACAAGCAGGAATGTTTCAGGTGTTTCATTGCTAAGCAGTGCACACCAGAGTGGATCTGCAGAGCAAAGCTGTCACTGCAGAGGATTTCCTATTCACACCATCCCTGTTACAGGTGGAGCCTGGCTCCAGTCTGCTCCCATGCAGCAGGAAAGCATTAACTGCACCCCTGGAACTCATCATCCAGTGACGTTTTATTTAAAAGGAATCTGATAACTGCACTCCAGGACACATGATGCCAATCAAAGCACAGCAAGTGAGGACAATCACCTGATCAATCATGGAAGTTCCAATCCAAATGCAGAGATTCATGTAGATAATCCCACAGGGATGCCACCACACAGGTACATCCCCTCTCCTGTGAAGGTGCTGCTCTCCACAGTGCAGGCCTATTAGTGGACATACAAGCTCCAACATGGGGCAGCTTAAGGAGTTAGTAGGCAAATCTGAGCATGGGCTAGAACTGAACACCAAACCTCAGCCAGTTATGCATTTCAGGCATGAACCACATCAGAATTTGCTCCCTCAATCTGCTGGCAACACCCCAGCAGACTTTAAGTACCCCACCATGGGCACCACTCAGGATATGCAAGGACAAAAAGAAAAAAGCCCCACACCCACAAAAAAAGCTTGCATTAAATTCATCACTCAAAGCAGCCTACAAACAGCAAGAAACATGCTATGAAAAACAACTCTCCTCCCCCAGCAAACATGGAGTGATGGAAAAATTAAGCTACACACTGTGAAGAGTGCAGATAACCAGATTTACTTTCCCAGCACTGCCTCCCTCCCAGTTGATGATAGTTACCCTCAGTTGATCTGGCATCTGCTCCACAGCTCGTCCCCAATCTTCCTGGGACATAATGCACAAAGGAAAACAGCTTTGGAATCCAGCAGCTCAGCAAGAGCACAGCATGTTTGTCTCTCCAGATACTGATGGCTATTTTGGTTTCTGTAAATACTTCAGAAGATGAGAGCCCTGTGCCAGCAGAGGCAAAGCCCCCTAAGTGTCACCCTTAGCTGATCCAGGAGCAGAATCAACCTACAGAGACAAGCTGCTGGCTCTATTGAGCTGAACTCCAAGAACACTTTAGAGGAGCACTGCTTCCTGGGGCAGCTGCACAGGGACGCTGCAACGTAGGAGGCCAGGAAACTGGAACAGGAGCAGCAGCTCCACAGGATGTTTTGCTACGCAGACTCAGAGCTGACCACTCCCAGGGACGGAGGCTGGTGGAGCCAGTCGGTCACCTGTCATTGTGGAGGGACAACGAGGTCAGGAGGGACAGGTCAAAGCTGGGAGCACTGTGCAGCAAACTTTCAGAGCCCTCCAGCAAGCACAGCTAAGCCTTTATGCTCCTCTGTTGAAAACAACTGAAAAGTTTGTTTGTGTAACTACAGTGACGCACCTTTTTGCCTCTAGGGATCTGCAACACGCCTAATCCTCCTTTCCCCCTTCCATCACTGTTTGGTGCCAGTACTCAATGATTTCAGAGCCCAAGCACTTTGTCAGCACAGTGAACTTATTTATTTAACAGACTGAAGATCAGGTTGGTGTTCTCACACAGGTGGGGCTGGACAACACAACCAACAACATCAAAATGTAGGAAATAGAATTTCCCCTGAAGACAGATATGTTTATGGTGCTGCTCTTGTGTTTATTCTGGGAATAAGGTGGTGCTTACATCTTCAGCAAAAGACCCCTGTAGCTTACAGCAGCCACAGACACACGGGTCCATTGGGTGTCCATGCTCATGAGTGATCAAACAGGCCCAGGAAGGTGAGTAACACCTCTCCTTAGGCAGACTTCCTGCCACAGGCACAGTGGAAAAATGCACACACTGCCCTCATTCCTACCCACAGGCAGGGAAACTGTACCAGGCCTGTCCAAGAATAACAGCAACACACAGGAGCAGGACAGTGAGAGCAGCAGTGACCAGACACACACACGTCACTCGACCTGAACATTCATCTGTCCTCTGAGATGACCTAAGGCCCCCTCCAGCCCAGGCTTTCCTGTGATATTAAAACAATTTCCTAGATGTGTGGCAGAAGCTGGAGAAGCCAATGTCTAGAAAGACAGGGGTTGGGCCTCTGCTACCACAGCACTGAGATCTCCAGGTGTCCCCTGGGGAGGCACAAGTGGTGGGAGATGAGGACACTGCTGCAGCCTGCAGACCTGGATGGGGGAATCAAAGAACAGCAGCCTCACAGGGAGGGGGTGTCACAAGGAGCTACAATCAGGAAAACACAAGGACACTGTTCCTCCTGCTATGGAGCCCAGGGTGGGAAGGATGAGGTGCTCTCTCTCCACACACACACACGGCTGAAGGGGAAGCTGAAGTCCCTCTGTGCTGTGTCACCTCATCATTCCTGCTCCCACACGGACAGCTAAGGTGAATGCACAGCTCCTGACACAACAAGGCAAAACAAGATGAAAAAAGGAAAAGAGATGTCAAAAGAGCTCCTCGTCATAGAAACCAAAAGGGAAATCAACTTAAAGCGAGTATGATAATGGAGATACAAGTTTCTGTAAGATGTTTATTCTTTCAGAAGATTTCAGAATACACAAACCCTTAATTTCCTTCCTCTGCATTTTTAAATTTGCTGAGTGAGCTCATTGAACATTCAAGCTGTTGTCTTCAAGTTTTCCAAATACCATTCTATTTAAAGGCACTGTGAATAGGGAATTCAATTTATCAAATGAATGAAAGAAGAATTCTTAGCAGGAACCCTGGTGAGCTAATCAAGAGTCACAATAAAATGTCAGGGGTCCTGGAATTCTCGGCAGGAGGTTAACACCAAATTTGATCCGAGTCAAGGAAGACAAAACACTCTATAGACTAATAAACTGTACTCAAAGTTGTGCACTGCGAATTTGTGAAAGTTTAAACACAAATGAAGAAAATCTACTTGGTTTGTGCACTTTACACACTCCCAGTATTTCACTACAAAAATAAAGCTGTTCGTCATAATCATGTCATTTAACTTAAAGAAAATACTTTTTGAAGCTTTTAATACATTTTGAAGCTTTAAAGTTTTTGTTCCACTGTATCTTCAGCTGCAAGGCTGTTTTGAAAAATCAAGATGGCAACATAATTTGAGTAAGATAAGAAACAATTACTCTGTACCTATCTTTAAGCTGGAAAGTGGATTCAGTTAAAGAAACATCCTATCATCCAAAATTAAGGAAACAGCATAATCCATGCCAGCAACTTTCCTTCCACAAACCTACCACAGTTTAAAAGATTAGCTCTGCAGTGCTGAAAGGGTAATCCTTAAAACTTGATGGACTTAATGGAAAAAAACTTCTCTGCTCCTTTACTCCACTTTCCATAGTAAAAGCATAAATTAGAATATCACACCCAGCATCAGAATGGGCCATCATCCATTTTTCAACTTAGCAAATGAATAGCAGCTCCATGGGGGAGGAGAGACAGGGTGGGGGAGAGATGGGGAAAGGAAATAGCCATAAATGATCTTCCAGGACAGGAAGACTAGTTGCAGTAAATACCACTTTGGAAATCAATTTATGGTCAATTATGATCTTAGCAATAACTATTTTATGCCTTCATTTAGTGCATGAAACGCCCAGGGGAGCAAATATTCTCAGAAATATATCCAATATGTCTCCAAGTATGTTATCTGATCAGTAGATGCAGACAGAATTCCAGAAAGAGCAGCTCTTGCTTGTCTGGATGCTGACTGAGGGATTGGGGTTGGGGCAGGATAGAAGCACAATTTCAGTGCAGTTGGACTATCAGTGTTGCAATATCACCCAGATAAAAAGGATTGTATCTATCAGTCTGGGTTGTTGGCTTCAAAAGCAATGACTTTTGTCATCACTGCAGGATTTCACCTAGAAATTTGTGAAGTACATTTCATTCTCACAAATGTAAGAAAAAATTAAAGTTGAGGGTCTTTTTTTTTAGGCAAATCACTATGCAAACATCCATCCACTAAGCCAACCATTGCTTTATTCAATTATTATATGTAAATGTGGTAGCAGAGTATAAAGACTGACATCTCTAATGCACTGTTGGTGTAATGAGACTTACTCGGACCATTCTTTTCTCAAGTGAAGGAGTTGAGTTCTATGAGATTGATTAGAAGAATAGAAATAGTAAAAATTACACATTCACCAAGCTCCACAAAGTCCCAGATAATCAATCTTTCACCTGAAATAGTGCCATTTATACAGAGACTCTGCTCCTTAACAGCAGCAGTTCTATTACTGGGAGAGACCAAATTTAGCTCCACACCTGGATCAGACATATATTTTATTATTATCATAGTAGAAAACATTAAATAGCATTTAGTTTGCTACCACTAGGCTCTCCTCCTTCCTTATAAGAGGATGCTGCATCTTCCATATTAATTTATTTTTGAAAGACTTAAGATAAACATACACCTCATTATAGTTTACAACAGCAAAGAGAAACCAAATAATTTCATAGGCAGGAAGATGTGAACAGCACACATATGCCAACAGGTTATTTTTAACTAAAAGCAATTTTTCCTGCATCACAAAACAGGAATGAGGTACAATTCTGGGCACTTACAGCATTCCAGTCACGACAGCATAAGGAGATAAGGATGATTAGATTTGCAGAGATGGACATCTTTTGCAAGAGAAAGAATTTCAAGCTGCAGCACCCATTTCAAAGCTGAGGATGTGGTAAAAATTCAGACAACAGAAACTGGAAGCAATTCTCCTCTGTTAAGTAAGTTTGTGCACTTGGTAAGTGCAATTAAAAACACTGAGGGAAGAGGAAAGTTGAGACGTGCAGATGGACAGAATGATGTTAGCAGAAGGATAATGACGAATCCTGCTCCTGCCTTTGGTAATACACTTGTATAAAGAGACTTGATTTACACACACCCCCTGCAATAGGTTATACTACTGAAGTTTTTAGCTTCATATTTCATGTGCAGGATCATCCTCAAGGCTACTGTGTAGATACACTGAATTCAAGTAAAAACATTACAGACCACCAAGTCCACCTTCTATAGTCTATTAATGACCTTGCAGGAACACAGGAAAATGAGACTCGGCACATTATGCATCTGTACAGCTGATTTTTTTTTTTCCCTTGGCATTCTCCCTGAACTGCTCCTTTTTTCTAGAATGGCTTGTGTTAAAGCACTGGGCTGATGCTCTTTTGTTTACCAGTAACCAGCAACTGTTTAAAAACAAGGATCTCCATTGTCAGCACCAATGAATGACATGAGCATCAGCCATGAAAACACTTTGGAATTCTGAAGAACTAAAAGACCTGAGAGTCAGAGGCTTGAGCAGGACTGAAAACGGACTGACACAACCCAGATATCTGGCTGAGCTTAAAATAGACTTGGCAGAAGTCAGCCTGGACTAACAATCGATCCGTGGATGTACTGACCACCCAGAACGTATCCAAGCCACCACGGCAAGCGCTCCCTATCCCTCCACCAAAACAAACAGCTTCTCCCACTTCCCACCAGGAAGCCTCGGAAATACAGGGTGAGAGAGAAAACTGTAAACTTTGTGTATACAGAACACAGGAAGAGAAGGAAGGAATAGGAAGGAAAACAGCACATCTAAGAAAAATCAGGTAATGCCATTCTAAGAGACTCCTCTTGGGCAAGACCGTAACAAAGGCAGCACCACCATCCCTTCAGAAAATCAGCATGGGAAAACATGCACAGAGCCCAGGAACAAGAAACAGGGAGGAGAGAAGTGGAGAAAAGAATGGATCTCCCTCTGAAAACACCCATGGGCAGCCACTAAACATAGCTCAGGGTGGTTGTTTTCCTTGCAGTGGAAGGGGGGTGGCTGTTATCTTTTCTTAAATGAGCCTATAGCTGGTAGCTGCATTCTAACTGTTTTGAGATATATAAACATATTTTTCTCAGGGGCTTAATTATCATAAAGGATGCCAACCGATTTGACAAGTCAATTTTTCTCTCAAATAAAAAAAAAAAAAAGCAAAAAAAAAACAAAAAAAAACCCAAACCTGAAAAATCTCCTTGACTAGCAATGCAGAGCTTAAAAACCATCCCAAACATCCAAGGGATAAATATCAGGTATTTTCAATACAACGCAGTAAGCAATTGCTACCATTTCTCATAACCGAGCTCCTAAAACATAGAAGTTCTGGACTGAAATCTAAGCAAATGCACATCTAGTTTGCAATTTTTTAAATGGCTGTACATTTCAAACCCCAGAAAAAGCAGGCTGCAGATAGCTGTTTATTACAAATGACTTCCACCTCCTCCACAGCCCTCAAAGGCAAACTATAAAGCTGTGTGCAAAGCCAGACAATCTGGGCACCCAGCCATAAACCATCACTGCTGCAGCACAGATAACTGTTCTCGCTCTCAGCCATCCTTGGCTGCAAACCCACGGGGAAGAGCTCCAGAAACCAGACCTCAGGACTGTCAGGGCTTCTAATATTTTATGAACTTGAATTACAACTACGTTCAAGACCTCCGTGCTGAAAAATTACAGCGCTGATTCACACCCAGGGTTGAGACCAAAACTCACTCAGATTGGCCTGGTACCCTGAACCCCGAGATGCAAAACCAGCCAGTTATTTTACAGCTGCCTTCAGTGACAGAAATGTCTTTTTTATTGGGAGGAAGAGAGAGACATGCTACTCATGCTACTCCTCAAAAAAAAAGACAAAAGAATCAGATGCGTATTTCAGAGTAGTGCTGCATTTTCCACCATCTTTGACACGACCTCAAAGAGCACAGTGACTGTTCTGTGCAGGAACAGCCAGTTTGTTCATGATCAAATCCAGACATTTTCATCTTGGGCGGGAGATTTTAAAACATAGTGGTGACAAGGTAGGAAGGTGCACAAATGAAGTTTCAGAAAACACAGTTGTAACTGTACTTGGGAATCCACAGTGAAGTTAACCATGATTAAGTAAAGATAAAATAAGCCTAAGTACATCTACTTTTGGCATTTAAGATGTACAACTTAGCCATGCTTTTGGTTGACAATTTTCCTAACTAGCAGAGATTCCTAAAGGGAGATCAAATAATACTTTGATTCCTCTGCTTTCATACATTAAGCATAGCCATCTTTCATTTTACCAACAGCATTTGCCAGTGAAGAGACGGCGCAGAGCACATAGATCATTTAGTAATGCAATTTTCTGTCACTTCTAGATCATCTCCCCGTTCAATAAAGTATACTTCTCTTCTAAACACTATTTGCCCTGGCTGATATCTTCATAATACAGCTGAAAACCTCAAGCCATTATCACTAGAAGGCATCAGCTGATCCTAAATTGGCTAGACTGCAGCGTCACAGGCATTTAAGAGGTTTCCTTATCATTCATCTTTAATACTGAGGGATCGACACACTCCTACCTGCAGCTTCCAGGCCAAGGGGAAACCTTCTAATGGCATTACCATTATCTTGTAATCTGAATTTTAAACAGTTAAAACAATAGCACTTTTATGTTGCAGGTCTCTACCGTAACCAAAGATGATATATTTTTCATCAGTTGTCATGTTCAAAGTCTTACATACAGCACTGTTTTTTTTAAAAAAGCAGAAATATGCACTCTGCATTGAAGCTGCTGAACCTTCAAAGAGAACCAGCACTGTAACAAGGCACTTAAATTGAAGTCATCAAGAGAGACCATTTGATTTACCCAGGAAAGGTTTGGTCATTTTATTTTAAATCTGCAGTTCTTTCAGTCAATACGATCTGGCAATTCTTTCCAAATGAAAGCCTCTTTTTACTGAAGCAGGGGATGGCTCCACCCCTGACCTCCTCCTTCAGCTTGTTTTGGAAAGGGGCCAGATGACAGCATTTGGAAAAGCGCATGTTTATCTCGGCGAGGCCAGCTGCTAAGTTAACATATTACCCGTTCCCACATCCCCCGCTCTTGGTTAAGTCTTCACAGCTAAAACTGAAAGTAAACGCTGCCATTGGGCTTTTAATAAATGTAACACGAAAGAGAAAAGGAGTCTCCATGGCATGGAGCATCTGAACGGGCTGCAGAAGTGTAGGTCATTTTGAGTGAACAGCACGCAGTAACTCTGTCAATCAAATTCCTGGCCTTTCTGAATGAAAAAAACTGAAAAATAAGCGGGTTTATTTCTAGACTAATTTAAAGCTATGCTTTCTGTAAGACTGCCACTCAGCAACAGTTTGCTCCACTACACAAGGAGATTCTACGTTCCTGCTTGACAAAACCTTTCACTTTATCTTGTTTTATTGTTAGTCCATACTTGGCAAGGTAGGGAACATAGGAGCTTTGAGAACTTCAGCAAAGAATCTTCAGATCAAAAGTAATCTTATGCCCAATTATGTTTTTCTCATTTTAAGGAAATTCCATCTCATTATTTTCCAAGTCTTAAAAACCTCTACTTCCCTCAAACACCAGTGAAAGATCTCAACTCATCAAAAGCAGAGTGTGTTATCTTATTAAAAAAGAAAAATCCTGGAAAAGAAACCAGAAATTAAGGCAGAGGTGGGGTTTTCACTGATCCCAGCAAGGTCCAGCAGGCTTTGCAACGAGCAATCCCACCCACTCACAGGTGACCAGAGACAGATTTTGGAGGAAGCCAAATTGCCATGGCTGAGGGTGAGCCCCCAAGTCCCCAAATGGTTTTTAGCCCAAAGGCAGTGTCCCAGAGCAAACTCCACTCTGCCGTGGCCAGCAGGGAAATGGAACAGCCCAAGGCTGCCCACAAGGACATTCCCAGGCACTGGAACTGATGCCCTGCACGCTGACAGCTCAAAATAATCCATGTGCTGGAAAGCTGAGGTACAGCACACACAAAACATCCGTGTGTAACACAACCGTTCTCACTCTGATGGATACCCAGACTTAAATCTGTCAATATGGGAATCCACACATAGAACAGGAATATTAATATATCCTAAATATATCCTGCTGCAATCCAGAGGAGCTCTCAATAAAAAGGTTTGTTTGTCTTGTTTCTTTCATTGCTACAAACAAGACCTTTAGACAAAAGTACAAAATAATGCCTAAAATACAGCCCCTACTAACACCCATCCCTTTCACCCTGGATCAAGTCCTGGCTACAGCAGCTTTCCCTATGGCTGCACCTGTTCTCCGGGGGCTGGACTGTAATGAACCTTCCTCATCTCAGGAAGCCAGGCAGATCACTTCAGTCAGAAATGATCCGGTCCCCTTTGAAGATAACGATAAAACCACACAAGGCATTATTACACTACTGCTGGTGCCCTTAAGCGTTCATTTTCTCTAAAAAAAAAAAAAAAAAAAAAGTTCAAATTAATCTGATTTACTACAGCTTTTTTCACAGACTGAGTCCCGGGCTCGGAAGCAGCTAGGTTAGGTTATCCATCAGCCGAGGCTGCTGCAATCTCACCCAAAAAGCACCACAGTGCTACCCAGGGCAGCCCGAGCCTGCACAGGCTGGAGCAGTTCCCTCACTGGGCTATACCCAGGGCTGACACTGATGCTTTCACGTTCGGGAAAGAATTCCAGAAGAGAATTCTGAGCAGAGCAGGGACGCCAGCGCATCCGGGGTCTGTTCCTCAGCACACCATTTTGAGCTCACAAATAACGCACAGGAGCAGCCAGCCAGACATCCCAGGGATTCCTGAACCCGAGGAACCGCGGCTGTGGGAAACTCTGTGATGTGCTAAGCACAGGTTGCAGCCACTGCAAGTCACCTCCTATTTCCTTGGAAAACACCAGGGGAAGCAGTGAGAACCCGTGTGTACCTTCCCACTACCTTCTCGAAATTATTATTTTTAAAAAATGTAATATCCGAGAGGAAACTCCACTTAAATTCTCAGTCGTCGGGGAATCCAAAAAAAAAAAAAAAAAAACCAAAAAAAAAACCAAACCCACCCACCGCAGGGAAGGAGGGCAGGATCTGGAAGCCATGGCTCGCTCTCCCAGCAGCAGTGCAGATGTTCTCCTGCTCCTCCGCTCTGGCATTGTCCTCAGGTCCACAGCACCACCGACACCCACCTGATTTAAAGCTCTGCACCACCGGCCAGCCCACTAACAGCGGGATTTATTGGAATTTTAATTACCTTAACCGGCCTAATGTCCACAGCAAATTTCTGTACATAAATTAGCATAATTCGCCAGATACATACATATGCAAACGAGAGGGAAAAATATGCAACAGACACGGGTATGACGTCCCAAAGATTATTTCTAAATTTAAACTGGCTGTTAGAATAATTGAATAAATCTCTTCTCGCAGATACACTCCAGTCGTAGCAGAAAATAAACTAGCCACAAAGACCTGCAGTATTATTTTTAATGGGAAAAGAGGAGGGAAAACCCAATTGAGTCCAATAAATCCCATAATTGAACCTTCAACTAATTAC
This sequence comes from Sturnus vulgaris, assembly GCF_052056855.1. NCBI lineage: Eukaryota > Metazoa > Chordata > Aves > Passeriformes > Sturnidae > Sturnus > Sturnus vulgaris. The sequence goes on from NC_142262.1 coordinate 7,894,301, forward strand.
ATATTAAGAAGATTAACCTTTGACACAAACTTGTGATACAAACAAAGAAGCCTCGAACAATTAATAAACTTCCAGTGTTTCAAGATTTCTCAGGTTAACAACTGAGCCCTCCCCATTTTCCTCCCCTTCTGGGTCGCAGTTAAAGGAATAAACTCTGTTTAATATTCTCTCTCCCTCTGGACATTCCAGGTTTAGACGAAGATCTCTCTGTGAATACTCAGGAGAAAATTACTGCGGATCCTCACAATCTCATTACGTGGGGGAAAAAAAGGAAAAATAACACAAATCTAGATATTTTAACTTTTAAAAGAAAGCAGCCAAAGGACAAAGCTGGAGCTCTTGTGTTCGCCCACAGGGCAGCACTGCTGGCCATGCCAACAATTTTCCAGCCCTGGGATCATTTCCAACCCGCTCTGCGATAATTTTCACACGTGTAAGTTCTAAAGGAAGAGCACACGGTCATGCCTTGCAGCAGAAGCCGCCTTCATGTCATGTCTGAGTGGCACAACACGCTCACAAATGGCACTTTCTGCTCGCTCTTCGCGGCCAAGCAGCGATTCCGAACAGAGAAAAAATATGGAATTAATTCTAGCATTAAAAAAAAAAAAATCCGGAGGTTGTTCTCATTTTTTTAAAAATCGGATAAAAATAGAATGGATTTTGAAATGTTTTGGGGCGTTTCTTGCCTCGCTGACTAATAAGCAGTTTAAAAATAATAAGAATCTCGTTCAGACTTGTGAAAAAGGAGGAATGCACCGGCTTTGCAGGTCTCTTCCCCTGCTAACTTCTACCATGCCCGGATTAAGAGAGGCTCTTACCCCTTCTTACCTTTTAGTCTTTTCTTTATGGGGCTCTTTGGCAGCTTTCGATTCAGTCTTGCTGTAAGGAAACGAGTATTTTGTCTACCGTGTAGGGGTCTTTCTGACGTGTTCCTTTCTTATTTTTAATGCTTTTTTTTTTTTTTAATTTTTTTGTAAGTGTACCCGTAATTTCACGAATATGAATACGAAAAAAATCTCACACGGCCAAAAAAATTAAGTTTTTCGTTGTTGTTGTCGTTTGTTTACCCCCCTCAGGGAAAAAAAAAAAAAAAAGTCTGCCACACAGGAGATGAAAAAAAAACCCAACAGATCAACAGGAAAACACTATCCAAGTAGAAAAGCAAAGAGCTTCAGTGTTATCCAGCCCAGAGGAGAAGTGCAGCAAAAGCAGGTCCAATTCCAAAACAAGCTTCTGATTTCCAGTGAAGCAAAAAAAAAAAAAAAAATCAAAACAACAAAAAAAATAACCAAGACCAAGAAACCAAAATACACGTTCAAGTCCCCAGCTAAATTTTTGCACGAGTGTGTCTTAAATACAAGTTTGCTTTTATGTGTTGCAGCAAAACCCACGAAAAGCCAGGATTTGGAGTTGATCGGGATGAGTTCTCGTGTGTGTGTCTTGATGGGTTCTCAGTCCACATGGAGGAGCATCTGAGGGTTTTTCAAAAAGTGCAAATCAAAAAAGAGAATCTGGGATCCAGAAAAGAGTTTTAAGATGGATCCCCCCTTCAAAATAAAAGGAGGAGGTGGGGGTGGGGGGGGGGAAAGAAAAAAAATAATAAACCACCACCGCGGAGGCACGGGGGGATGCGGAGTCTCACATGGGGCTGCGGGCAGGAGGAGGATCCCGCCGGGAGCTCCGGGGGGGCGGAGGATCCAGCGGTGTCTCTGCGAGGGGAGGAGGGTCCGCGGCTCCGCAGGGACCCCGCGGGCGATCCGGGCCGGGAGGAGGATCCAGCAGCCGCTCCCGCAGGAAGGAGCGAGCGCGGGGAGGGGATCCGGGGAGGAGGATCCAGCAAAGTCTTTCACGGAGGGAGGAGGGAGCGGGGAAACCCGACAGTCTGTGTGCCTGGCTCGCAGCGGGATCCGCGGGCAGGCGGGGAGGGGAGGGGATCCCGCGGCTCTCTCCGTGTCCTCCGCAGGGATCCGGCAGGGACCCGGGTGGGCGGCGGGGAGCGGGGCAGCCGAGGCGGCGGCGTGTCCCCGGGGAACCGCAGCAGCGCCTCGGGCAGGGTCGGTCGGTCCGCCGGGGTGCTGAGGGGGAGGGGGGGGGACGCAGCGCCGCTCGCCGTCTCTCCCGCTCGCTCTCGCCTCGTCCGCTCGCAGGGCAGGCGGTGCCGGGCTCAGTGCTGCCGGGCCGGTCCCCCGCTCCTCCGCGCCGCCGCCGCCGCTGCCGCCGGTGCCGCCCTGGGGAGCAGAGGAGCCGCTGCCGCCGCTGCCGCCGCCGCGGCCATTTTGTCGCTGACTGACAGAGCCCCGCCAGGCAGCGCGAGACCGCGGGGCGGCTCCGCGCGCGCCCCCTCCCGCGCTGGCCGCGAACAGGAAGTGCCGCGCTCCCCCCTCCCCCCCCCCACGGCCCGGCCCTCCGACCACGTGACTCGGGCGGGAGGGAGGGAGGGAGGGGGGAGCCCCCGCCGATATGCAAATGAGCGCGGCGGCCGCAGCCAAACAGCGGAGAGGGCGCGCGCGCGCGCCGCGGGCCACGCCCCCTATGCTACCCAAACCACACCCCCCCCCCCCCCCCCCCCCCCCGCAAAGGCGCGCGCTCTCCCGCCACCGCCGCCGCGCGCAGCCCGCGCCCCGCGGGAAGAGGGGGCGGGGCTGTGCCCCCCTCAAACCAAAGGGGTACAGGGGGGTCACCCCCACCCGGGAAATGGGTGCCCGTGCTTTCACACACACACAGCCCCCCCCTGCCAGCGGCAGGGGCGAACGGCAGCTCAGCCCTCCCTCGCATACCCCACCGTGGGTGGAGGGATAGATGGCGAGAGAGATGTGTCCCCCTAAAGGGGTTTGGAGGGGCTGTGCACCCCAGGAAGGGGTGCAAAAGGGCTTCACACACACACACCGGTCCATGTGGGCATCGGAGTATTCACCCCTCCGTCGCACACCCCCGCGGTACAGGGGGGCTTCACCCCCACCCCGTGCAAATGGGGGTCAGTGCATTCACACACACACACACACAGACACCGGGCAAACGGCATTAGGCGCATTCACCCCTTCCGCACAACCCCTGGCCAAGGGGGTGGCAGGAGAGCTGTACCCCCCAAAAAAGGTATAAAGCGTATAAAGAAGTGCAGAGGGGCTCCCCCCCCACCCCGTGCAAATGGGGGTCGGTGCCCTCACCCCTCCTCACACACGTCTGGGAGGGTTGATCCAGTGGTGGAAAGGAGGGGTTTAGCATTCCTGCTGCTCCCCGAATTGCCAAGAGCGCCCCTTCTTTCTGCCAGCATCCCTTGCCTTAAACATCCATCCCTCTGGATACATCCGTACCCTGGCACGTGCAGTGCGCACGGCCGTGCGTGTCCCAGCACGCACACCAGGTGTAGGTGTGCACTGAGGTGTGGGCACACACCTGCAGGGACACCCCTGGCTTACACTCTCGGGGTATCCATGGACACGGTCCGGCCCCCCAGGACACCTTCCCGCACAGCCCTGCAGGGCTCTTGGCCATCAGAGGGAATCCCCGTCCTACCCAGGTGCCTCCAAAAATGACTCCGGTGTTTCAAATGCACCCGTGGCTGAGCAAGCCCCGGGAGCGGCCGGGAATTGTGCAGGTCGGGGAGGGGAGATGGAAATGTCACATTTCAGAGTGGTAGCGCTTGACTTGTCCCCCACAATAACCACATTAACTGTTTCTGTCAGGAGAAAGTCAGGATCTGGTCTCAAAATACCACGGGAAGAGTGGAATGCAAAAAAAATAATGAGTCATTTTTTGCTAAAAATTGTTGTGTCTGGGTCTTTCAGCAGATCTTCCCCGGTTCTCTCTCCTCTCCTGTTTCCTCTCCCCCTTCTGCAGCGAACGTTTTGGGAACTGCAAGGAAATCCAGAACCTGAATCTTTATTTGCTCAGGCCATTCCACTGGAATCTGAATGGAGCCCGGGTTACAGAGCAGGGCTGTCACTGCTGCGGCTGGGATGGCACCCACAGCGGGGGATTCGGGCTGAAAGAAGCACAGTCCCGGGATGATTCCTTCTGCCATTTGTGATGCCAGCCCCAAAGCCACCCTGTGCCAGCCCCTGGGCAAACGACACCAGGAGCCCGGAGCCCCTTGACCACTGGAGGGAGCCCATATTGTGCCAGAATGCAACAGAAACACTACGAGGAAGACAAAAAAAATACTAAAATATGAAATATCATATCATTGTAGTCAGAACAAAGTGTCTTCTCCAGGTCAGACCGTGATCTATAGCAATGCAAAATGTTATAAAAATCAGATTTAAATGTCCCATTGTACTTCATCAGCACAAAGAAGAGAAAGAATTATTAAGAACAAGGCTCTTTTTTCCTTCCCCCCCATATTTTGAATGTCAGCCTGGCACCTTTCACAGGGAGTGAATTCATACACCAGGATGGTGGCAGACCCGGCTTGGACGAAAATGCCCTTGTGTCCCCTCACTGTCCTTACTTAAATATAAGTCAGCACCTATAGATTCCTTCACCCCAGAGCTGCAGTAGCTCACCACTGCTGCTTCCCAAGGAGATTTTGCTCTCCTGATAAGCCACTGCAGAGAGGCAGAACAGAAGCCACATGCCATACTTGTGGCACAACATCCTTCTCATGCACCTACGGGAGGCTGCTCTGCACCAAAAACTCTGCTTGGCAATTGTGCGGAGGAATGTTCCTGGGTCCCTAAATTTCGTGTTGTGAACGTTGAAATATTTGTAATTCAAAACACACTTTTAGCACACAAATATTTCTGGCTTCGCAGAGCGATGCCAAGTTGCTGGAGACCCTGAAATGTCAAAATGGAATAAAACTGAAAGTGATTTGTGTACTAATCTGTTTTCTTGGCCCTGGAGAAATTACCATCAAGACCATGATATAACCACAGCCCCACAGACACAGAGAGCCCATTGTGTTTGACACTCCTGTTCTGAAATACTGTCCTTAATGGATAAAAACACATTCTAGTCAACTTTTTCATGTCTTACCTGAGCTCTTTTACCATTTAATACAGGGCTTTATCCAATGTCATTTTGCTTTTTTCCCCCTACTTTGGTCTCCCACTGGGGTTTTGCCCTCCCACTCCCCTGGTTGTTCTCCCTGGGGGCTCTCTCGGATCTGGGTGGGTTTGCCCCCCCAGCTGCATGTGCTGAGGCTCAGTAGCAGCTGGTGGCTGCTGTCACCACGCATGGTACATCTGTCCCCTAATTGCCCCTCGGCCTGAGCTGACAGGACGCTGGCAGGGCACAGCTTCTCCTTGAGCTGTGTTTTGCCAGAGCTGCTCCAGCACAGCCTCTGCTGCCTTTGAAGCCTCTCCTTCCCCCCAGCGCTCAGGTAGTGGCTTTTTGTCACACGTGAGTAAGAACAGATGTGAGCTGGTGTGAAGGGGAGGAGGGGACAGATGATGCCAGCGGTTCAGTGCTCACAGAGCAGGAGGGATTCTGCTGCCTGTGAAGCTCCACTTGCCCAGTCTGCCTGTGTCTCTGTGCAAGGACTGTGACCAAAGTGTTCCCAGGGTGCTGGGTGTGCTGGCTGGGTGGCTTTGGGCACAAAGATCCAGGCACTCACACAGATACAGCATTTTCTCTGCTGAGAGTGACAAAGCTGAGCTAAGCAAAGGTCTTCACACATTCAGGGCTCTGTTGGGGTGGCTCAACCACACCCAGGCAAACTATTCCTCCTCCGTAGACTTTACACCTCTTGCTTGGTTTTGTATCACCCAACCGAGTGCAAAATTGTCTCCAAGCACTTCTTGCACTTCTTACCCAGCAATAATGAGCACACACAAAATTAATATCAAAGCACAAGTCAAGCATTGGCCATGCTCCAGTGACACAACCTCATTCCTTCAGGAGAATCCAGACTCTGATGCTGAACAGGATTTCCCAGAGCCCACACAATGTGAAGCTACAGCTCCAAGGCTCTCCCTTGTCTGAGGGGATGCTCAGAGATCAGATGGGCAGGGTCACTCTGGGGAGCCAGGATTCCACAGCCTCTTCCCAAGTTTTCCAAGGAATATATGAACGTGCATGCCATTTGTACAGAGTCCCTCTGAAGGATGCAAGCACATCCCTCCTGGCCACCCTACCACAAATTGTGTCTTCAGGGTGAACACTTAAATGGAATAACAGAATTGTTAAATTGGAAAAGACCTCAAAGGTCTTTGATTCAACCATTAATGAACTGTACTGAATTTATGCATCATTTTCTATTGGAAAAACTCACTTTCATAACTTACACTTCTTTCCCCACATTTTCCTCCCACTTGCTGGGACACCTCTACATCAGGGTGGTTGTACCCAGCTATGAAATGTCCTCTCCATGGCACTGGCCCAAAATGGAAAGGGCTCCTGAAAAGCTGGTACCCCACGTTCCTCCTGATGTCTGGCACAGACATTTCCCATCAGCAAACCCGCTGTGGTGAGCATCATTACAGGAGTCTGAGAGTTCACCTCTTACCCTGCACTGGATGGGCTGGTTCCCCTTTTTTGGTGTAACAACCAAATACTTGAAACATTTGCCCCGAAAACACAACATCTGGATTCAATTCCCTCCCCAACCCGAGAGTCTCTAACCTGTATTTCCCACGAGAGAGATGTAGCACAATGCTAAACAGCAATCTGGCAGGGGGGAAAACATGGTATTTTTTATTCTTGCTCTCCAAGCAGAGCTATTGTACAAACAGGAACACAAGTGTCCTGAGGCCAAAAAGCGAGCAAGAAGCACATGACTCCCTACCCTGCCTGCCACAGCAGCAGTGATAACATGTTCTGCTTATTATCAATAGCTGTTTTACAATAAATACATAATCTGCCCTGAACAGAGGGCTCAGAGCCCAGGATTTGCTTACCCCATAGCTCACCCCATAGCTTACCCCATGGTTTATTTTGGGGGAGAGGAAGAAATGGTTTAGAGGTTGGAACTCTGGTGAATATGGCACCTCGAGTTAAGTCTATAGACTGGAGGAATGTGCAGATGCAAATTTCCCTTTGTGCTTCTGAGAATAAAAGTATTGCCATTAATCAGCCTCTCTTCCTCTGTTTTTTAGGTCATCACTTATTGATACAAGGGGGCTGGAACAAGCAGAGGGAAGACACAGAGTGTTCCAGTGGCACAGACAGTGCTCATCAGCCAGGCACGGCTGCAAATGTTACAGACAACCCTGGTTTTGTACAGAAAACCCTTGCTGAGCATGCAAACCCTCAGTGAAATACTGGAGTTGTCACCTCTGGCACTGACTGGGGCACCAAGCCAAGTGTTTGTAATAAAAATCCTGCAGCAGAAAGGGAAAAACCCCTGATTACCCAACATTTCAATGAACTGGGAGGAAGCTGCCAGTGCTTCTTTGCTGTAAAAAAGCCTTTCCAAAAAGGTTTTTCCAAGTCTCCTTCAGCTCGTAGATTTTTAGGTTCACCTCCTGCACGTATGGGAAGCACTGGAGCTGTTTTCATGATGTCCTCAAAAGTCAAAGTGCTTTTGGTTTTCCTACTTGTTTGCAAGTCTCTCACCCCAATGGAAAAAAAAAGCAGAGTTGGGAGCAGGCTACAAAAAGGTTAATTTACTTTATATACCAGTCTGACCTTTTTTGGTAGCTCAAACAGCTGTAGCCAAGAAACACCTAAGGGATAAAAATTCCTCTGAAACCAGGGCTAGGGAGAATACCTTCTAGCACCTCACCAGCTATCAAAGCAGTGGTGAAAGAACTTGCAAATACTTAAGTTAAAAAATAAACCCCAGTCCTTGGGCCAGGAAATGCTCCCACACTGGTTTGTGCAGTGCCTGTGGCAGCCCAACACCATTTCCTTAGGACAAACCAGCCTTTGGTGGGGTTTTGCAGCAGGACTTTATAATATATATCAGTCATCCAATGCTGCCAGTGGAATAACAGAGCATATTTCAGCCTCCAACATTTCTGTTAGAGGATTTCTTTGTATCATGTGCTGAGTGTGGGCATCACCTTCACTCCATCACCTCCTAATCCTGGGAGCTCTTGAGGGTAAAGGATGGCAGAATGGCAAATGCTTACAGCTGCAGCTCCTTTCTGAGCAGTTGCTGGGCCAGCGACTTCAGTGTTCAAGGTAAAAACGAGTTATGATAGCCCATATGGATGAGACAAAAATGAGATTCTTGGGCAGTTTTTATGAGATCAGGTGATGGTAAAAGAGTTTTACCCAATGTCCTGGCTAATACACATGGGAATAATTTGACCTCTGTAAAACCTTCAGAGGGCCATAACATCCACTGCTTTCTTTCTTTCTTTCTTTGATGAAGCTGGGCATCCTGGCTGCTGCCTTCCTTCTGTGTGGATGGCAGAGGACATTTTGAAGGGGGTTGATGCCAGTGTAATGTACATTTATTGCCTGCCGTGGGAACTTTGGGTGAAAACGCTGTGATGTGATGACTGTTGCTCTGTACAGACTCACCAGGTATCAACACTTCAGGCTGGATTGTACCTAGGGCAGCTTCTGTATTCCTGACAGAGCTGATATGACTTATCCCTGGGGTGAGGAGGTGGGAGAGAAAGAATTGCTTGTGACAGATACTAGTCATGTTGCTTAATGAAGTTTTGCAAGGTGTTCAGAAACAGCAGGACAGGGTCAAATCAGGGAAGGTCACACTGCTGGAAGCTGCAATCCTGAGTCAAGACCTGGCTTCTCCCCAGAGCCTGTCACTCTGCTCCCTACCCAGCTAGCAGAGCTGCTCGGATTGCAAAAAATTTATTGACACCCACCCACCATCCCTAAAGTTTTATGGCAATATAGATCCATTAGAAATCCATTTTACGGAGGTATTAAAATAATGAAGGTGAGAATTAAGAGAGCAGCACACTCCTTGGAAAACCCACTGATCATAATATACTGCTTTAAAGAAAGTTATTGTGCAGTCCCCTTAAAGAAAGTTATCAATTAGTCACTGTATCAGACATGGGAGAATTGTTCCCTGAAGAGGATTTTAGGAGGAAAGCCAGCGACTAAGTGATGAATTTATCACTGGGGGTTGCTTGGCTCCATGGATTAAGATGACATGGCAGAGAGGGCTCAGAGAGCAGACTGAGATCCTGCTGGCCCCGGGGGATTCAGGCAGGAGCAGGCACCAGTATGGGTGAGATGTGACACAGCTCCCAGGCAGGGTGATGGCAGCTCAGAGAGGAGGCACAGTGGGGTGGACCAGAGCTCCCACACGTGCTCAGGGCACTGGGCAGACACTCCCACAGCTCTCTGTACCTGCTGCAGTGCTGGCTTGGGGATGGTGCCCCATGCCCTCCTTCCCCACAGCCTTCCAGACCACCACAATGGGCTGTGTAGAATCAAAACATGATGGATTTTCTGGTACAGATGCCCCACTGAAACCAGGGGCGTCAGGGCTGATGTCAAACTGGCCCTGGTCAGGGGCTGGGTAGGGGAAATTTGTCTGTCCCTGCAGCTGAGCTATGAAATGCCTTGGGGTGGACCAGGACAGCAAAAACTGAAGTCAAAATGCAAAGTACAAATCCTACTTGTCTCCTGCAGCTCAGATAACTGAACATGAACAGTGGAAGGAGCCACTGGGACATGGCTTTTCTCTGTGGGCAAACATCATCTGCTAACATCTGGACAAGATGAGCACACATGAGCCTGTTCCAATAGTCTGAGGGAGACAGCATAAAAAAGGGAGGGTTGTCAAATGAAAAGGTTGTGAATGTTGTCTAAAACTGGGGGGAATCACAGTATTTCCATGGAATTAGAATAAACTTGCAAAATACTTTGTTTTGATCCAAACCATCCCTGGAGGTATTTAAACGATGTGTAGCTGTGGTGCCGAGGGACATGGTCTAGTGGTGGTTTTGGCAGTGCTGGGTAAATGCTTGGACTTGATCTTAAAGGTTCTTTCCAACCTAAACAATTCTGTGATTTCATAAATCTACATTTCTCAATGCGAAAGCATTTTGTGAGCCCAAAGCTGCCTTCCTCTATTTCTGCATGGCTGAAAGAGCTCCCGGGGTGACCACAGCAGTCACTCACTGCCCACACCTCACTGGACTCAGCTGAGAAGCTCAGCAAAGCCCTGACAAATTGCCAAGCTCTCCTGAGATAAATAATCACAAACAAAAATATTTGTGTTTACTGTGGGGATTTGTCTGTGCATAATTATGCATTAGTCATTACCAGGACTACAGGAGAGTTTTACACATGTAAATATGTTCAGTTAATTAGACAGGACTGCTTTTGGTTTGTTTCTTCTCTGCAGTGTGATCCTGAAGTCATCAAACACTCCTGGATCACGAGGCTGGTTGAACGATGTGCGTGAGGAAAACAGCTCTCTCCCTGCTCGTAATGCAGCTCTGGGTATCGATATATATTCCTTTAAAATACTTCTTGTAGCTTTTCTGTTACAGCCTCAAGGTACTGCACACGATGCAGCACAACCTTCACACTGTTCTCTCATGTTCATGTTTCAAGGGGAGATCAGATGGATTTCTCAAGTAATACAATATAAGACATTATTTTCTTCTGAAACATTTTTAAGTGCAGCAGCTTTTAGTAATCTTCCAGCATCTTCTATGTATGACAGAGTCTATTAATGTCATTTGCATGAGAAGTTCACAATAAATCATTCATGCACAGTTTAGTACAGGTTAAGTGTAACAGTCTAACTGTGATTTTCTATAAGAAAATCAGAGCAGCTCATCAACTGGTGTAAATCTGCGGTGCTCCATCAAAGCCACTGAGTCACACCAACTAATTGCTTGGCCCAGGGGAAAGATTTAGGCAAAAAAGCAGCAGGGAAGAGCACGATTCCTGCTTTGTTGGAAGGACCTTCTCCTGAGAGCTTCTCTCCTAAAAACCTTTCCAAAGAAAACCCATAGTGGATTTTCTGTTGATCCTGTGGGGCCAGGACAGCCTGGCTGATCCAAGGTGATCGCTGTCCCTCTGACAGCCCTGGGCTCTGCTGTGCCACACTCCTGGAGGGTGAGGAGTGCTCAGGGGAGCCAGCCTGGAGCTCAGCCAGAAACCTTGGGCTTGTCCTGGCCCTGAGAGTGGGAGCAAGATCAAATTCCCCAAGAACCTGCAGCTGTCATTTAGGCAAAAGCCTGGAACAGGAGCAAAGGTAGTTCCAAGCCCCCATGGTGGAGGGTTGAACTAGGTGACCTTTAAAACCCCTGCCAACCCAAACCATTCTGTGATTCCATGGTTTAGGACAGTGTGGTGTCCATGGATCCATCTCCATTTCACTGCTTGGTCATCCTCCAGATTTGGACCCCATTTGCTCATGGGAGGAGGAGGAGGAGCTGGAGGAGGCATTCCCTGCCCAGGGCAGCCCAGCAAACCCCCTCGGGAGATGCCAACAGGGAAGGGGCCACGCTGCTGCACCCAGCCTGGTCCAGCGTCTCTGGAAGTGAAAGGAAATTCCTTTGCAATGATGTGGAATTTGTCACCCGCTCTGGAAAGGGGCCGTGTGGGCACGAGAGGAGCAAAGGGTCCCTGGAGGGGGTGGCAATGGAAAACCCCACACGGTCCCTCAGCCGCGCTCGGAAGTGATGGGGCGGCACGGAGCGGCTCGGCTTCGCCCAGGCAGGAGGCGAGCACGGGCACAGCTTCGCTCAGAAATGAAGATCTTCCTCCTCCTCCTCTCCTCCTGTTTTTCGGCCTGGTTCTTGTTCTCACTGCGGCAGCGGGTGGGACAGAAGCTCATTGTTCCCGCTGCTGGGGGAACGCGCCGCAGCACTGATCTGATTAGAGCTGGGGCCGTGCCCGGCCAGCCCGGGAGGAGCCGGGGCCACCAACACATCCTGGGGCACATCATGGGGCACATCACATCTGGGGACACATCCTGGGGGTGGCAGCGTGGGGGTGACATCCTAGGGGGGCACAACCTGGGGGCACAACCTGGGGGTATAACCTGGGGGGGACACCTTGGGGCACTTCACATCCTAGGGGCACATCCTGGGGCACAACCTGGGGGGGACATCCTTGGGGTACACCCTTGTCGGGACATCCTGGGGATGCATCCTTGGGGCACATTCTTGGGTACATTCTGGGGGCACATCCTGGGGGTATATCCCTGGGGCACATCCTGGGGTGTACATTTTGGGAGTACATCCTCAGGGCACAACCTGGGGGTAACATCCTTGGGGCACATCACATGCTAGGGGCACATCCTGGGGCACATCCTGGGGGCATAACCTGGGGGCATAACCTGGGGGGGACATCCTTGGGGTAAATCCTTGTGGGGACATCCTGGGGGGACATTTTTGTGTACATTCTGGGGGCACATCCTGGGAGCACATCCTGGGGGTACATCTACAGAGAAGCCAGGAAAAGGTTTAGATCCTACAGATATGGGGGTGAAGAACTAGAGGAGGGTCTGCATGAAGTGCACAGCAGCTCGTTGGCTCTGCTGGTTTGACTGAGAGCCAGCCAGGCTGATCGAGATGCATCTTCTAAATGCTCAAATAGCAGAAGGAAGATGCACAATCTCAGGCTATTTATTTGTTACTTATAAAGAACATCATTTTGAATGCACTAGCTAAATAAGAATTAATTACGTTAAAAATTCAGGTTAACAAACGCTGTAAGGAGTTGTCTTAGGGGAAATAAAGGGGAACGAACAAAAAAAAAATATTGGGCACTAATGATTAGAGCAAAACCCTGATGTTAAGAGGACTTTGTCTCAGTGGAAGCAAGTTACTCATCTTTTCCAGAAGATACATGCATGCATTGCAAAATGTTTATTTTGTACTCTCTGAAGTGGTTAATCTACATGCAAAGCAATGAAAAGGTGCCTTATTAGGCTAATTGCTAATAAAAAAAAAAAAAAGAAGAAAAAAAACCCGGAACTACTGTGAGCAAATATTTAAAAACAAATGCAGAAGGCTGTGAAAACAAACACAATCTCATTTTTCCATGAAGTTTTCCCACCAGAAATCAGACAGTTCAAAGAGACGTCCGGTTAATGCGGTACCTCCAGGCTCCCGGCGCTGGAGCTGTTCATTAGCCGCTGCGGTAATTCTGTGATGCAGAACTGGATTAATGGAAAGGTGACTGGGAAGCCACCAAGGGACCTGCTAATGATACTGCTTTGTCCTTAGAGAAGTCCTCTCTAGCCTTGCCCACGTGCAGCAAAACACACACACCATCAGGATACAATGCCACATTATCACAAGAAAACACTTTGGAGAGGGGAAGAAGATGTCATCACCGAGTGGTGCTGGGAACTGGTGAAACCCAAGATGGAAAAATAATTGCATGCATGTTTTTTAATACAACAGGATTCCCCCAAGCTCATTAAAGCAGATGGAAGTTTTAAAACCTGTATTACTTTAAAAATTAATTTACAGCTGTGGGGCTTGGTGGCCCAGAGAACATTAAAATGATAAATCTGGAAAGGTGATGTGAGCAGAAAGGAGGATTGCCTTGGTCACAACATGGCCTTGTGCAGCTGGGAAGGGGAGATGGCACCGTTTTGTTGCTGTTTGACATTTACCTCTGCTGTGCCATTTCTGGGTTTAACCCAGATTTTAAAATACTGTAACAAACCATTAAAATTTCCTCCCAAGTGATGTGTCAGCCAAAAATGATCTTGGTGCCTCTCTGCTTCATTAGATACTGGCTGGCATGGTGAGGGAGATGATGTGGATGTTTGCACTTTGGACCACAAGAGAGCCCAGCCAAAGCTGGATGTGTGCACTGGGTTGTGGCACAGGGTCACAGCCTGGACATCCACATCAATCCATGGCACAGGGTCACAGCCTGGACATCCTCACCAGCCCATGGCACAGGGTCACAGACTGGACATCCACACCAATCCATGGCACAGGGTCACAGACTGGACATCCACACCAGCCCATGGCACAGGGTCACAGCCTGGACATCCACACCAATCCAATGCACTGGCTCTTGGCACCAGATTTCCACTCCAAGGGCTGCGCAGTGCCGCTGCCGTGCTCCCCCCTGTGCAGCCCCAGGCTCCAGCAGGATGGCCCCAGCAATGCCCTAATTCCCCTGCTCGGCATCCGCCTCCCCAGACAAGCTGTGCCTGTCTGAAAGCACGGCAGCGTGGCGGCGTGCCCAGGGCCAGGATGGGGAAGGGGGGGCAGGAGCTTGGGTGCTTGCATAGCTGCTGGCACACCACGCCAGTGCCAGGAGGACAGTCCTTCACCCTGCACAGCCACAGCCCTCAGCTGGGACATCCCTGGCTCTGGGAAGGGCCACGGTTGAAGTGGTGGGACAAAGCCAGGCAGCTCCTCCGAGCCCCGTGGGGGATGGACCGCCTTTTTCCTGCTGTACATTTGTCCAATGCCGAGCACCAAGCGCTGGGATGGGCGAGGTAGCACGGAACAAAGGCTGGAGGCAGGTTGTATTCAGCTCACACCAGCTACCTCTGCTTGCTGGGAAGAAAGGAGCCCTTTGTTTGGAAACAGCAGCTACTCTCACCAAACCACGCACAGGGCTCCGTGCTGCAGAGCCCCATGTTACACACAGGAGCGCTTGGGCACAAAATGGTCCCTGCTGGTCCCTCCCCGTGCTATTCTCACCCTGCCAGGTCTGTGCGGGGAGCATATCCTGGCTCTCCAAAGCTTGGAGTGTGTGTCCAGGGATGGGGATGAGATCACAGCCTGGGAATGTGCCCCTCGAGCCCACCCCGCGGGCCGAAGGTGCTGCCCGGCCCTGCCTGCGCTGCAGCCCCCAGAACTCTCGCTGGGCCCGTGGCCAGCTCGGGCTGGCACGGATCTGGTGCCAGGCTCGGGGCTGTCCCCAGGAAGCACAGCCAGCCCTGGAGGTGGCCGGGCTCATGCACATCCCTTCACTGGCATCAGGCCACTGCTGTTCCAGGGCGTTCTTGCGGTGGTTTCTCCCTGCAGGGAATGTTCCTGGGATCCCTGAGGCTCCGTGAGACCCAAAGCCACAGCAAACCCGGCAAGCAAAGGGACAGCCCTCACTCAGACACTTCCCACAGCCTCTCTGCTGCTGCCTTTACTATAACATGCTTCTCGTTTCCCTCCTCGCACCCAACAAATTAACTTTAGCAGTAAATTAACTTTATTCTGTGGCCGGTCAGCCTGTGGGATGGGAGCGAGGCGGATTTTCCCCCTGGCCGTTCCGGGAGGCCCCGGCAGCAGCGCCGTGACTCACCGGCTTTCAGCTGCCTATTGAGGGGACCGCAGCCCGAACAAAGCCCCCATTCACTCCCAGGCCTCGGCTAGTTTTTCTTTGAGCCCTCGCTGCTTTATTTTTATTCTTTCCCAAACATTGTTGGCTAATTTCATTGACAAAATTCATAACTTGGGGTTGGAGAGCTCGCTCCTATTCAGCTATGAACGCTGGGGGGTTTTGTTTTTCTTTTCCATGCTGCCCGTCTTGCCTCATTCTCTGCATCATCCTGAAGCCAGTTTTCAGCCTGTGCTGTGCTGAGGGATGGAGCTGAGGGACACAGCCCTGCACGCAGAGTTTTGGTGCTCCTCAGTTTTTGGGTGGAGAAGAAAAAGCACCACGGCAAGGTCTGAACCCGAAGCACAAGGGTGACCCTGAGGGCAGCATGGCCAGGACTGAAATCGTGCACTGCAGAGCTGAGTGACCCCTGGAAGTACACAGCAAACATTTAAAATCAAAAGCCTGTTAAACTTTTATATCAGCAATACTCTGCATCCAGTCCAGTTAATTATAGCCCTTTAAAAACATCTGCATTTCATAAAGGACTAAGTTTCCTTCCCCTCAGGCTGCCCCTCCTGAGACATCCCTCTCCAGGCTGCTGGGTTACACAGTAATTACAATCCACAAGTACCTGACATCACCACCAAGTGCAGTGCATTATGGTTTCGAAAACAAGAGAAACAATATTGCTCAAGATGGGTCTGAGCCAAAACCCCAGCTCCAAACACCATCATTTTTTCTGGCAGAGTTGAGAGCCAGAGCCCTGCGTGGCAGCCAGGGCCCCCCTGGAAATGTCACAGGCAGAGAATGGAGGAGTCACTTTGAGCTTTGGTAAGGCAAAGGATATTTCTCCTGCCTGCTGACTGGAGGGGTTTAAATACATGCAGGGCATCCCTGGGAGACCTGCAGCCCCTCTGCCACCTCTGCCTTGGAGCCAGAGCCCCCTTTGTCCCATCCAGCCCAGGGCACAGGAGGATGCTGGAATTTTGGGAAGGGATATGGTTTGGAGCCAAAGCAGCTCTGAGAGGGGAGCAGACAGCACCACCTTCCTGAGCTGGCAGCACCAGCCCCACAGCAGCTCAGAGAGCCAGGTCTGGGGAAGGCACTGATGTCAGTGCAAGAGGCTGTGGGTTTGTTCCTTCCCTCCCCTCCCTCCCAGCTGGGAGGAGGCAGAGCCTGCCTTGAGAGAACCTGCAACAAGCTTATCTGTGTTCCATACATACACACAGGATAGGTACACATCATTTGGCTTATGGCCACCAAAGTGCACTCAGCTGGTACCTAAAGCAAAGTCCTTAATGGTGTTTTATGTGGTAAATCCCTTTTCTCCTCCTCTCCAGAGACAGAGGCTGGTTCTAGGGTGAGAGCAGGGCAGGAGCACCAGCCCCACCAAACTGCAGGAACAGCTCCCATGATCTGCCACCTTCTTGCTTTGCTAAGCTCTCGAGGCCAGGTCTCTTTCCTAGTTCATTTATAGGCTTGTTTCCCTGTAGAGAGGAGCTGGTTAGAGGAGAAAGAGTGTGATTTTCAGTCCACAGAGCAAGCAATTTACTTTTTAAGGCTGTTTGCCAGAACCACATTCCTGCTTCAGCTCCCAGTCCAAGCAGAGGGGAGGCTGAGATCAGAAACGAGAGTCAGGGACTGATTTTGCTCAATCGCTTGTGCTCTCTCTGCCTTGTGTGAGAGCTGAGCTCACTCGAGGGTTGAGGCATCCTCTGTACCTTCACATCTGAACAACAAGCAGGGAAAGCAAAAACCACAGGATTTCCTCTGCTGTCAGCAATACCCAATAAATTCACAGCAAGAGTGAGCCTTTAAAAGAAAAAATAAAACTAAAAATCCCCCAAACCAAACATTTTATCCTTTCCTGGTCTAATTGGGGAATAAACTTAATATCTAATTTTAAGAGTGAAGTGAAAAGGAAAGGGATGAAAGCGAGCCGAGGCAAGCACTGCACCCAGCCGTGATCACAGGCACAGGCTGGGGCTGCATCTCCAGAGGAAGCAGCAGCTCTGCCTTGATGTGCTCCGAGCCAGTGGGGCTGTGCCAGGAGCCAGGCCCTTCTCTGCCCCACACAGCCACTGGGAGCCCAGCAGAACCTGGGAAACCATGGAAAACAGTGAGCAGCCTCAGCTGGGAGCTGCTGTGTGCTGGGAGGAGCTGGAGCACCGTGGGTGCTGGGTGTGAGGGACTGAGCTCAGTCTCCCTTATGCTGGGTGCAGCCCCACTCAGATTTGTGGGGTGGTTCCTGGGTGATAATCCATACGTGGTGCCTCTGTCCCAAAGTGCCTTGGACGGGCATGAGATGATTTTACATCAATTAAAGGATGCTCTGGTGATGCAGGGACATCATAAGTGCTGCTGCCTTGCACCTTCCCTGGGGTGGGAAGCCTGGCTGGGGACACAGGGCCTGACCCACTCACTCCACACTCTGGCTGCTCACCAGACTCCCTCTGCTCTCCTGCTGGCTCAGGACCATCTCTCCACCTGGATGTGCCCAGCTGGTGACACAGGAGTGTCCCTCATTGTGGCTGCTCAGCACAGCCATAAAAAGCTGTGCACTCAGCTTTCCCTCAGCATTCTCACTTCCTCCCAAAGCTCCACCAGGTTTCTGTGCATCACAAAGCTCTCCCAGCCAAAGCAGGCTGGGAAATTCCTGGTTCCCATAACAGAGACAGTGTGGCCAAGGGTGTGCTCCTGGGAAGCCCTGGACAGGTCACCTGGGGCTGTGCAGCTGCTCTGCTGTGTCCCCCAGGTCCCTTGGGTTTGGTGCCACTGAAGCAGTCCCCAGGGAGAAGTGGCACAGCCCCAGAGTGTGGGACCTTGCTGGCAGCCAGCTGCCCCTTGCAGCTCTCCCTCAGCTTTGCATCCTCCCAAAGACAGTCTGCAATTCCACAAATGGGGGCTATTCCTTAAGGAAAGAGAGATGTCCGTGCTTGCTTGTCTTTAAAGAGCAGTTTACCTAAATAATACCTACTTTTGAGATCTAGTTCTTCTTTCCTTGCTTTCTCTTCCACAAACCACCCCCCACCTCTGGAGCAGCCTGGTCACACACCAGAGCAGTGCTCCCATCCTGGGCTGATGGCCACCCTCTTGGTTTTGGGGTCATATCACATTGAGGACAATTTAACATACACTGGGTGCTGCTTCTCAAAGTGTTTTCCATGTGCACGAAGCTCTGGGTCCTGCAGGGAGGTGCTGTGAAGCCCCATGGACGAGGTGAACACAGTCCTGGCACTCTGGTCCATCCTCTGAAAGAGCTGGTGGCCCCTTCCACCAGCAGTGTTGGGGTTGTTCTTAAAATAAGTCTCTTGGCTAATTATTTTCTCTCCCCATACCCTTCCCTTGTCCTGTTTATAAGCCTCCATCCTCTGTGTTTGGTTTGCTGCTGCAGCCTCTCCTCCTGCACGGGGTGCACAGACATCAATCACAGACACCAGCTTTTGTCCAACCTGGAGCATCCCAGAAAAGCCTAGTGGTGCAGGGGGAAAGCCATGGTGCTCCTCAGTCCCTCTCACAAAGCCAAAATGCCACCCATTGTGGGCACTAAAACACCACTGGGCTCAGGCCCCCACTTAAAACACAGTTTCTTAATACTCAGAGGGCTCCCCCTCCATTTCCACAGTGACATGGGGACAGGGGCACGGCCCAGCTTGGCAGCCTGGCGTGTCTGTAGGGCAAATACATCCTTCAGTGGGAAGAAAAAGGATTTGTCTGTGAAGGATTTGTCTTTCTACACGCAGAGAAGAGATATTTATATTAAAAAAAAAAAAAAAAAGGCTTGTAATATACCAGAATACCTTCCTCCCTCACCAAAGGTCAAACTTAGATCCAATTTCAGTCAGGAGGGAGACGTCTGTCAGACAAGCACTAATCACTATTTAGTATTCATATTCACCTATTAGAAGCTCCATGCTGTAAACATGTCTATGAATTAACAAGGCATCTGGCCTCTCTTATACAATATGAGCAGCTTGGATCATAAAGTGTCTGCAGAAAATAAAAAGTGCCTTCCATCTGTCTCTCCCAAATATCACTGCTATCACCAAAGCAAACAGACCGGCTCTTCCAAAGCAGCGCCGGCCCCCTCCCCCAGAACGTGTTAGTCAAACAAAAACAAGCGTTTCACCAGAGCACTTGACAGATCTGAAACGGCTCCGAGGAGCCAGGCGCAAATTAAGAACTGGGGAAAAATTAGCTGAAAGATAACTGGGGGAAAAAAAGCTTCCTAATAACAAGGTCTTTTCTTAGCTCTCTGAGTAATTACCCACAGTGCTGGCGCAGCTGAAGCCGAGGGAAGGTCAGTGGTGCACAGCAGAAGATGCATGGCATGCCAGGACCTGTGCCAGGGCAGTGCCACCGTGGGAATTGCTGTCCCCAGCTTTGACACCTTTGCAGCTGGCGGCAGAGAAGGATGCTGTGGGATCGTGGTGACCCTTGGAAGGGTCACCAGAGACTTCACTCAGCCCTGCAGCATGGAAAAGGCAAAGCCCAGGTGGCCCTGAGCCACCTCGTGCGTGGCTGCCCAGGGGACAGCTCAGCTCCAGCAATGCCACCATGGCAGACTGGCTGCAAGTCCCATCCCAGCCCCATGGGCTGTGTTTTCCCTGAATCCAGAGCCCCTTGGCTCCTCACTCTGCTGCCTGGATGTCTGTGTGACATACATGAGAGCTAAAGGTGGGTAATGGGTGCCTGTTCCCATCCAGGGGCAGATGGGGCAATTCCAGAGGAGCTGTGCCAGTGCAGGATATCAAAGTGAGCTGCTGGCACCGGTGAGGAATGGGAGCTGCCCTGCTGGCTGTGGGAGGGAAGGGCTGGGCAGCCCCTGCAGTGGTCCCTGCCAGGTTATTGAGGGTCAGTGGGGACAACAGAGGTTGGTGGGACAGTGGGAGCAGTGTCCAGAGGTGGGGCAGGAAACCTCCCATCCCCACAGCATCCAGCACTCCCCCTAGCTCTGTGTTCCCTGTCTCACTGCCTTTCCTTGTCTGGCTTCCCAGCCCACTCCAGATTCCAGCTCTGGTGCTTCCCAGGGAATCCCAGCTGCTGGCAAACAGGGGGCCTTTCTGCTGGCTTAGCTCCTGCCAAGGACTGGATGGGGCTCAGGGTGAAGGCAGGACCTGGAGCAGGGTGATCATCACCTTTGGGGGCAGCTGCTCACCCAGGAGCCTCCAGGTCCCCAGGACATCATTCGTGCCCTGGTTAGAGCTGGTGGCCTTAAACCAACTCAGGCTTCTCCATCTCAAGGGAAGGGAAGGTCTGCTCTAAACCCTGGCTTTGTTTTCTGAAGATAAATTTAAACCGAGGGGAAGGAAGAATGAGGTTCATAAATCAGGCAGGCCTGAAAATGAGGCATGAAAAATGAATGAACAGAGTGTGTGTGTGTGAGCACTGCCGCCCAGACCTGCCCTGCTGGCACAGCCCAGCCGGGCTGGCAGCCCCCAGCCCAGCACACAGCCCCCAGCCCTTCTACAGCCCCCAGCCTAGCCCTCCTACAGCCCCCAACCCAGCCTTCCCACAGCCCTCAGCCCAGCACACTGCCCCAGGCACACCCGGCACCTCCCCTCATTGCTGCCTCTTCCCCAGCTCACATCCACACAGAAAACATCTCGCTGGCTTTTAAACTTGAGTTGCCATGGCTGGGATGGGCTGGGTGGGATCCAACCCGTGTGCTCGGGCTCTGCCTCGCACCACTTCCCTTTCCAGGTTTAAACAATGTTTTTAAGCTGATTGGGCTATATAAAATGTTTAAAGTTAAAACCAAGGGAGCAGAGGGAAGACATGGCTTTCTCGAAGTGGTTCTCACATCCCCCACACGCGTGGATGACAGCAAGAAGAAAACCAGGAGGCTTCCAGACCTCCCAGCTGCAGACATCTGAGGAGCTGGCTGCATCCGATGAGCCTCTCTCAGCTCCCTGCCTGGCCAACAAGCTGTTCCTACAACAGCAATGCAGAGGAGTCTGTCCCCTCCAGATCATCCCCTGCCACAGCATCTCCCTGGGAATGGGGCTGGAGCAGCCTGGCTTGGTGATGGACTCAGACAGAGGGAGGGGGGATCTGCACCTTACCCTAAGGCTTTGCTTTGTTTGGTCCACAGTGTGCAGATCTGGATTGGATCGCTGAGAAACCCTCACAGTTTGCAGCTTCAAGTACATCAGAGGTTGTAGCCACAAATATTTGCATTTTGCAAAGGAAAAAGGCTCCAGCCAAACCAACCCAATGTGGCTGCAGCTGCTGTGCTGGGATGTGACAAGGCAAGCTCTGAAAATACCCACTCGTGTCATTTGCCATGCAAATAATTCAAAGAAATAATTCAACCTGGGGCTTAGGGAGAAATGGTGGGAGAGTGGCCAGTGGCTTAGGCAGCCCAGAGCAGCTGGTATAGAGCTGGAAAAAGTGGGAAGGAGGGAGAAGGAGGAATAATGATGGGGAAATTTGGTTTTGGCTGCCTGTGGGGTGACCTTAAGTGTCCCATCTGAGGGAGCTGTGACTGGCAAAAGCATCACCATTCAGAACAACACCAGAATCCTTCATCACATCCTTCTGCTGGGGAAAAGCTTCTGAGATATGAGGGTTTTCCTTTCCTGGATTTACCTGCCTCTGTTACACCATGTTAACCACTTGCACTGCTGCTAAAATCTGCCACGGAAGATTCCCAGCCAGTTCCAGGGCCAGGCACAGTCTCCCAGTCCCCCAGGACAGGAGCAGCTGCTTTTCCCAGCTCCAGGATGGCAGCAAGACCGAGGGCTGCCCTGACCCACGCTGCTGCCTGACCCCAGTCCCGGGCCACCAAAATCAATAGGGAATTTGTCACCAGCCCCAGCGGGGACAGGATCAGGCTCTGCATGCACAAGGAAACCCCTCGAGCATGAAAGCTAATTTAAGAGGAGCTCATCTCCCGGTGTTCAGAGACATGGAGCAAGGGAAAAGCATGACAGATTTTGGTATATTTTAACTGAATTATTGTCCACTGGGGATTGAGCCAAGACCACAAACATTATTTCACTTTCTGGTGAGGCTGCAGTGATGAATATGGGTTTCAAAGGAGAAAAGCTGGGTGGTTCTTGTTTCTAATCTTGAGTCGTTCCTCCTCCTTTGGAGGCTGAACACCACAGCACAGGGATGCTGAAACAAAGACTCCCATTCCTTAGCAAGGCATCAGGGTCTGCAGGTGAATGCAGCAAGGCTTAAAACACACATATCGAAATGCAACAGAATTTTGCACTAGGCTCTGTTAAAAATATTCTGTTTAATTGATTTTTTAAAAAAATCTATTATGCTGCTCTAGGCATGGCTATTGATCTGCAGTGCTGGAGAAGTAATGAAGAAGCCTTCAAATCAATAAGGCCAAAGTATATCTCAAACTATATCTGCTCCACCAGCACAACAGGGATGTGGCCAGTGAAATTCCCCAGTCAGGACCGGGAGTATGAACAAACCTGTTCTGATGACTGCAGAGATTTATTTCTATTGGCATAAACATAACTAATGAAACCTCGGCGACTCTTCACTTCCGTGAAAGCTGATAATATATTGTGGTGCTCACAATGAAATGAGCAAGAACACATTTGCAAAGGAAGAAAAAAACCCAACTCCCTCAACCGTGAGCTGTATTTTCTTCTTGGTGCCCTTGATTCTCCTCCACCCCCTTTCCCCCAGACAGGGTAATATTTCTTCTCGGAGCTCGTACGGGCTTTAACAAGGCTTTTGTAAGTCTCCAAGGCTGCAGTTTTAGGTTTTCTTTTATCCCTCGCTGTCAGGATGGAGTAGGTAGGCAGCTAAAATCACAGGCTGATAATATTGTTTGGGGCTAACAGCCTTATCTTATCTTGTTCTTATTATTCATATTACCTTAGATAAGCCACCTGGGGTTGCACACAAGCAAGATCCAGGGAAGTGACCTCATTACAGTTCAGGTGCCTATTTACTCTAATAAGAACAGCTGGACGAACACAGCCACGCTTTGAACTTGGCTGGCACTTTCCATCTGAGCCTTTGACTCCATCCCTTTCACACTTCAGAGCACAGAGGAACGGAGGAGCTGGAGTTAATCAGCACCACCAAAAGGGATTTCAGGAGGGTTTTGGCCACTGGACACGGCAGGGCTGTGTAAGGCTGAGTGCTCAGCATGGGCTGCACCCCCAGGGCTGGGGGGGCTTTTGCTGAGAATCCCCCACTGATGGAAAAGAGATGCTTAAAACACAATCAGTTCTTTATTCCCCATCTGAAGCTGATGTGGGAGAGATCAGTAGGTGTGTGTGATCAGTTGGTTCTGGTTTCTACCCCAAACAGATCCAGCACAGGTCTGCCCCTGCACAAAGATTTCCTGGAGGCTGGCAGGAATTCAGGCAGGTTTCCATGGGCAGGAATTCAGGCAGGTTTCCATGGGCAGGAATTCAGGCAGGTTTCCATGGGCAGAGATGCCCAGGATGGGAGATCCTGCTGCCTGAATTGCCCAGCAGGGACAGCAGGGGTGGCACCTCTGGGGCAGCCCAGCAGCCACCACTGCTCAGTGCCACGCTGAGGACTGTGACACTCACTGAACACTTCAGGCGCTTTCAGCCAGCAAATTAATCTAATTTTTCTTTCTTTTTTTTTTTTAAAGGAATCTCCTAAGTTTAAAAATATGGTAATGCAATTAGTGGCTTTGGCAGGCTAATGAAGCCACTTTAAACCCTTGCAAAAATACCATTAAAAGAGAATGCTTAAGAGCCTCTTCAAACTTTCCAAAATGAGAAGTACGTTCGTATTCAGAAAATGCCAATCTAGTCTCCTTTCTCCAAGGTTCAAGATTAATTAGGGACTTGTTTAGTGCATGAATGAGGAAACAAATGAACTCTTGGATCACAGAGCACTGGAACCAATTTTTTAATCATTTTTTTTCTTTACAATTACATTCCTATCAAGAAAGTCTTCATTAGACTTTCTGTCACGGGGCCACATCATGCCAGGTAACTGTTACAAGTGCTTGGCTTCCACCCAAAGACTGAACAATATGAGTTTTCTGAGAAATAAATACACGTGAAATATATTTAACGCTGTATTTTCTCATTAAAATGTTATTGCATTTCATAATAAATACATATAACCTTTCCTCCAACAAAACAAATTATTTAGAAAAGACCAACATCTTCCCCTTTACAAAATCTGCCTGAGCATTTAAAGATTACCTTTGAGAAATACATTAATGTCTGATCTCAGAAGCACCATATAATACATGGAGATTATTCAGTTAAGGAATAATATGAGCAAAAATATGTTTGATACTAATTGTTAAAAGAATGGGTTTTGCAATTTAGTGAAGGAGAAAGGAAAAAAGTAACTGCTCCTTTTCTTTCTTTTCTTTTTTTCAATGAGTTGCAACCTGCCCTGGAGATGAGAGGGACTGTTTTGGCTAATCCCATCCAAAATGAGATGCAAATTTGGATCAAAACTGTACCAAAATTCAGGCATTTTGTGCTCACAGTGAGGATCAGCTGAGAGAACTCACTCCTCATCACTCCCTTACCCACACACCAGGTTTGTTTTGATGCTGAGAATTTCTCCAGCAAAAAAAACCCCAACATTAAAATAGATTAATTTGCAGAGAGATACTGCTGTAGTCATGCAGAGAAAGGGAACCAAAACTCCAACGAGGCTGAGCTGCAAAGCACAGACACACAAACCACGTTGTGAGCAAATGCCAAGGATGTGTTCCTTCACTGCTGCTTATGAGCTTTTACTAATTAAAGTTTAATTGTGCTTAGGTGAGCTGCATCCAAAACAAGGGTCTCAAACTCCGTGGTGTCAGGAGCTCCCTGGGAATGAGAGGGGGCTTTGTGTGCCCAGCTGTGCCTCTCATTTTCCTTGCCCAGGTGATGAAGAGGATGAAGGCTCCTCACACAGCTGGGGAAGGGATGGGTAACACCAACCACGACTGGCAGATCTACTCCCTCCTTCCCATTAGCACCCATTTATCATCAGCCAGGCCTCCATCAGGGTGCACAGATAATGCTCTCCTAAGTGGAAAGGCAAGGGTATAATTTTCATAGCTGATTTGTTCATCTCTACCTCGCTGCTGTCCTTGGAGCAGAGCAGTGCTGCCCGGGATGCCCTTCCTTGGGCATTTATCAATGAAGAATTCATTTATATGAATTCACCTCCTGCCCAGCCCCCTGACCCCACTGCTGCCCAACAGCCTAATAAAGTCCTAATAAAGCCTAATAAAGTCCAGGCAATGGATGCTCCTTGGGCAGGACCAGGCTGCAGCAGGATCACACTCATTATCTCCTTAGCACGAGCAAAATTTGAAGATAGGAGGGGAGGGGAGGATTTTGCACAAAGTCCACGAGGACCTGCAGTCTCTTTGCAGAGTAACCACGGACAAGCACTGAAATTCAGGCTTACAAAGTTCACAGCACATCTCTAAGAAGGCAAGAGCAGGTGAATCCACAGGCACCTGAGCAGTGGGGAAGGTGCCCCTTTGCACAGGTCCTGCCACCACCAAACCTCCAGCTGGGACCCTTTGCTGAAAGGCCAGAAGTCTTTGCTTCAAACCCTCTCCTTCCAGGATTATTTCATTAATCCAAGGGATTAGATGGGTCGAGTTACTGATGTTTTATGTTGGATGAACAGGTCCTGGGTGCTGCAGTAGCTGACTGGGGTGTGCTGTCTCCAGCTGGGCACTTCAGTCACGTTTGTGACAGTTAATGGTGGTAATTTATAGCTCCATTATCCACTGTCCCAGGATGCCAATAACCTAAGGATACAAACCTCTGAATGTTCTGATAGGAATGCAGAATAACATCCTGCTCACCTGGATCTTGTCTTTGCCAAGTGCTCGGCATCTCAGGCAGGCCTGAAGTAGTTGTAGGATCCCAGAGACCTCACAGACTTCTGCATGTTTGGGTAGGCTTCTTTTTTTTATTTCTCCCATCCTTCTTAGTGCTAGTGACACTCATTTAAGGCAGTAACACTCATTTCATGCAGTGACACTCATTTCATGTAGCAGGGAGGCGTTTTTGTCAGATTCCCATCTTTCCTGTCATGTGTTCTGCAAGTGGTGGAGTTGCCATCCCTAGAGGTACTAAAAGAACACATAGACGTGGCACTTGGGGACATGGGGTAGTGGTGGCCTTGACCTTGGGTTAATGGTTGGACTTGATGATCTAAAAGGTTTTTTCTGACCTAAATTATTCCATTATCATCTCTGGAGGGCCACACCCCAATGGCTCTTAGGTCACTTGAGGATCTTGTTTGTTGGACTTAAACCAATTCCTGGTGGTTGGACTGTCTCTGTGGTAAAATCTGTCAGCTTGCAGCCTCTGCCCAGGAAATTCCAGGCATCAGGATCTATTCCTTTCCAGAAGTGACTCACAGAGGCTGTATGAGGAATATCCTCTCTGCCACCCTTAGCCAATATTATCAGGCTGTGATGAACGCCACAGGTTCAGATTTGCATATCTGACCTGCTGGTGGTTGCTCTGTCTGTCTCTGAAAGGAGAAATTCTGCATTTCTACTTGTGTTCCAACCTGTCTGAAACTAACACAGGGCAGAGAGGGGGAAATTCACCCCAAATTGCCAGTGTGCCCAATATGTCCTCAAAAAAGACACTCCAGCTTTCACCTTTCTTGTACCTGCTGAGTCTGGTGGGACCAAGAGATGCTGATGCTAGAGCAGAGCCATTTAACTAGAAGGAGAGCCTAAGTTTTCAAAGGAAGAGAAGAAGGCAGTGTGGGATGTTGGTGCAGGAGTTATGGGAGAATAAAGAACTCTGCCAGCTGCCAGTGAGATGCACAGATCTCAGCAAGATGGTCACAGATCACTTATTTGCATCCAAATGACAAAATACTTGACTGAAGGAGAAGAACTGTGTGAATCTGCCATTCTTCATGTCCCACTATGACCCCAGGAGCCTTAAATCCAATTATTCAGTGCAATTCTGGGGATGTTTTGCTTTCTTGCGAGTCTAAATTCTAAATTTTGCATCTCAGATCCCTCCTTGCCATAAAATATCTGCTTGCATTCAGTAACTGTTTACCCTGTCCCAACAATAACACTGTAAATTGGACAAGGATGTAAGACAAGCTGATATTCCCAGTGAGGATGGGACTATGTCAGTGCAGCAGTTTAAAGATCAGGCTCACTAAAAAGGCCAGACAAAGGTGGTTTTGTCCCAGTGCAGATGCACTTTCCTCAGTGCTTCATTCTACACTGCCTGGATGGGCAAAGGCTGTGCTCACCTCGCTGAGAGCAAAGGGGCTGCATTGTCAAAACCAGACCCAGGGAAGAGGAATTTGCATTGAAGGTGTCGGACATCAATCACCCAAGGGCTTGTGCCCAGAATAACCCTGAAGGAGACACCTCTGTTCCGTGCACAGCACCTATTGTCAGCCTCCTGGCATCTTCCAGTGGGGCTTTTTCTAGGGCAAAGCCTGGGCTGCCTGGCTTTGTCTTCAAAACGTTGGCTCCTGCCTGCTTCAGTGGGAATCTTGCATCTGTGCTGTGATGTTTTGCTGGGTCTGGCAGTGTTTGATCACGGCAGGTGCTGGCAGACCTGCCCTGAGTGTCAGGAGCAGGTCCCTGAGCAGTAGGCAGAGAACAGCAAGTCCTGGAAGTGGAGCGTGGAAGGAGAATTTGCAAACTGCTGTGGCTTTTAGTCCTTGCAGTTCAGGAATATGGAGGAACATCTACAGCTGGACTCTAAATAACCAGGTTAACTACCCTCTGCAAATAGACCAAACCTGCTGCCCTGATCCCTGCTGCTCTCATAGTGTTTTAATAGCTCCTGCAATAAAACACAGTGAGTCCCGAAGGAGAGCTCTCCATTTATTCAGAAAGATGTTGCTAAATTCCCATACACAACAGATTCCACTGCTGGAATAAGTGCCTCTTCCCTGGCAGCTCTGCTTCCTGCCAGCCAGGCAAAGGCAAAGCACAGAATTATCTGTGTAATCTGATTTGGAAGGTTAACTTCCCTGGATCATAAATAAGCAGGGATTTATGACCATAAAGGTGCTCTACCTATGGCTTCAAGGGAAAAGCCACGCTCACACCTCCCTTCTCCCCCACTTCTGAAAAAGGGAGAGAAGGATGCTGAGACCCAGAAATTACCATGGTGTAATGGAAGATCCTCAGATAGGCTTGGTTTAATTACACACTTCTATCATTTCCTGCACGCTCCCTGTCCCATTAGGAAATTACAGCAGTAACTCAGCTAATAGACTCCCATTGTGCAAACAGGCACTGGGCTGCAGCTCCTGCTCCCAGCTCCTGCTCCCAGCTCCTGCTCCCAGCTCCTGCTCCCAGCTCCTGATCCCAACTCCTGATCCCAACTCCTGATCCCAGCTCCTGCTCCCAGCTCCTGATCCCAACTCCTGATCCCAGCTCCTGATCCCAGCTCCTGATCCCAGCTCCTGCTCCCAGCTCCTGGATCCTAGCTCTGGATCTCAGCTCCTGGATCCCAGCTCTGGATTCCAGTTCCTCATCCCAGCTCCTGGATCCCAGTTCCTGATCCCAGCTCCTGCTCCCAGCTCCTGATCCCAGCTCCTGGATCCCAGCTCTGGATCCCAGCTCCTGATCCCAGCTCCTAGATCCCAGTTCCTGTATCCCAGCTCCTGATCTCAGCTCCTGATCCCAGCTCCTGGATCCCAGCTCCTAGCTCCTGGCATGGCATGTGTGCAATAACACTGGAGCACACAGCTGGTGGGGACTAGGGGTCCTTCCTGCCACAGAGAGGGGGTTTTCTTGCTCAGAGGAACATCCAGTCCCCCTGGAGGGAGATGCAAGGCCCTTTTCCACATGCAGACAAAACTGGAGGAGCCCTGTGCTCTGGGCTCTGCTCTGGGAAACACCCAGAGGCTGCAGAGGTCGAGGGCAAGTCTGAGCTGGGCACAAGGACAGGAGATAAAGGCTGTTAAAGGAAAATGTCACTCACTCCCAAAATGAAAAAAAAAAAAAAATCCTTTTTTGCATATTTCTTTCCTGCTGAAGGTACAAATGTGCCGGCTGGAGCACAGCCTCTGCTCCAGGGCCCAT
Organism: Sturnus vulgaris; assembly: GCF_052056855.1. Classification (NCBI taxonomy): domain Eukaryota; kingdom Metazoa; phylum Chordata; class Aves; order Passeriformes; family Sturnidae; genus Sturnus; species Sturnus vulgaris. The sequence continues at coordinate 7,923,432 of NC_142262.1, forward strand.
CGTGTTCCATACAATAGCACAGGAACTACAGAGGGAAGGACGGCGTTAAATCAGGCACCAAATCTCTTCAAACACCACATTTTCTGTTCAGCCTTTCAGCACTTCACTCATCTTTGCCAGTGGATCTGACCTGGTCATTTTTTCCCTTTTTACTTCTCACCGCCACATTCCATGGCATTTTCATGAATTAACACAGCAGTATGGTTTTGTGCTTTACAGATGGAAAAAAAAACCCCTTTCCCTATTTAAATAGAGACATGTGGCAGCTGACATTTCTTGAAAACACTTTGACTCATATTAAGCTTTGTAAGTCCTTTCATTATCTTTAAAGACTCGTAAAAGGCAGGTCTGTGGCAGCAGGAAGAATGGAGGCAGACAGCCTACCTGGGGGAGGTGGAGGGGCATGGAGATGCTTCTGGCTCCAGGCTCCATCCCCAGCCAGCTCCAGAGCCGCTGCTGGACACCCATCACCTCCTCTTGCCCCGAGGAAAGAGAACCATTGTGAGCACGGTAGTGAAAAAAGTGACAAATGTCACTGTCCCCTTTGCCTTGAGCTATGGAGGGAGGTGGGCAGGGAAGCACAACCAGGGGAGTGAGGGTGGAAATGGAGGCAGTTTGCTGTGCAGAGGATTTCTGTTTGCCTGCTGGGTTTTAGGATGCTCTTCCCTTCACTCCAGGCTGCCAGCTGCCACCCTGAGCAGCACAGTCACCCCCTCTCTCAGCTGGGGTGATGCCTGCAGGGCCAGCACCTTCCCTTGGTGCCTTCCTGCTTCCCAGCCCTGCTGAGAGGTGCTGGGGGTGCTCTGTTCCCTGCTCACAGCTTCCTCTCCTGGCCCTGGTCACAGCAGCTGGTGCTGGGGCCCCTGGGTTTGACCCCAGTTTAATTCCTGAGCTTTGAGCAGCTCCACTGATGGATCTGGCACTGCTGTGACCCAGCAAAACTTCCCCTCCACTGTGCTGGAAAACATCTACAACTTCCCTAAATGGACTCCAAAAACCCACAAACCAAATTATTCTGAGGAATGATTGAGGGGTATAAAACTGTTTTCAAAGGTGGTGACAACCCAAGCAGAGGTCAGGGTGAAGGTCTGTGTCCCCAGCCCATCACATGGGCAGTGCTGAGCTGAGGAGAGGAGCCCCCCTGCCCTGGCACAGGCTCACATCAGCCTCCTCCCTGAGGCTGAGCAGGGTGTGGGACCCCAGCTCTGCTCCTGTGCATGGGCAGCACTGCCCAGTTCTCTCCACTGGTCCTCTCCTGACTGCCAGCAATGTTTTATTACATCTATTAGGGCCAGAAGCTGTGGCTGCCCCCTCCCTGAAAGAGTTCAAGGCCAGGTTGGATGTGGCCCTGAGCAATCTGGTCTGGTGGAAGGAGTCTCTGCCCATGGCAGGGGGATGGAACAAAATGTTTGAGTCCTCTCCAACCCAAACAATTCTGGGATTTCTGTGATTCTATTCCAAAACCCCAACACCCTCCTTCACATCTGTCCCTTATAGCTGTGCTCCCCAGGACAAGGGTGCACTGAACCCTGTGGCCCAAGAAAGATGAAGTTCAGGGAGGTTGAATAGGAGGAGGACTTCTAGGAGCAGGAACAAGCAAAGGGGAAGGGGGTGAGGGAAGCACTGCCCAGAGGAGCTTCTCAGCTCATGGAAAGGCAGAAGTGGCAGTGCTGGTGTGTGGGTGGTGCCTCATTGCACCTGCCCAGGTAATGGAGATTTCAGTGCTGAGCCACACATACCCACAGTGCACTCAGCACAGGTGAAGGAAATCAGGCATTTTGTGTATCATTGTTTTCTATCTCCTTGTATTTTCCCTTCTGTGCCAGGCTCCAGCTGCTCTCATGGGTGACCCCCCTGCCTGGCAGGGGACAGGAATCCATAACCTGTGGCCAAGGTAAGTGAGGATGGTGGTGGGTGCCAGGCTGGGGTGGTTGTGCTGGGGGCTGGGGTGGTGGCAGTGCTCAGGTCTCACCCCTTGGCTGAGAGGATGGTGCAGGCTGGGGACTTCCCAAAGGAGCAGTGTGGAGCCCAGGAGAAATGAGACCCAGTGACACAACCCCAAAATGCTGCTCAAGGCTTTCCCTGCCAGGAAAGGTCCTGCCAGGGGGTGGAGGGTGCCAGGTGCTGCTGTCCCAGCTCCAGCCCCATCTAACCCCAGCAGCAGGCTGGCAGCTCTGCCTTCCCCCTTCCCCATCACACAGCAGACCCACACAGTCATTTCAGGACAGATTTCGGTCCCAGGGAGTGGCTGCAGACCCCTATGACCTCACCCCACCTGCCCTGGAAGTGAAGGACACTCCTCAGGGTAAGGAAAACCTTTCCATAGGTCTCTTCTAATCAAACCTTCCCATAACCACCCCCACAGGCTTTGCACAGTGATGGCAGCACCAGCTAAAATCCCTTTGTCAATCTCTGACCCAGTTTATGGGCAGGATGTGTGAGGTGACCCCAGCCCCTCGTGTGCCCCATGCAGTTCTGAGCACTCTGCTGGCATCAACAGAGCACAAAATGATGAAAGGACACAGATTCCAGCACGAGTTTTCCAAGGGGAACCAATTAAAAATAAAAGAATCAGCAAAACTGTTCAAAGCCGTGTGAAAAATCACTGGGCAATGTCCTTTTAAGAAAGGATCGTCTCACCTTCCTCATGTGCTGGATCCTGGGGCAGCCTACCCAGCCTAATGAAGAGGGCATCAGAGGGATGTGGACAATTAAAATCTACCTTGGCCCAGGCTGCTGATAACCTGAGTGGCACTGGGGCTGCCCCAGGGCCAGGCAGGGTGGCAGGGCTGCCCTGGGCACTGTGCAGCTCCTTTCTCCCTGGTTTTCCCCAGGAAGAAACAGCTGAAGAAAAAGGTCTGAGCCTCAGCCCGTCACCCCTGTGTTATGTACACAAAGCTTTGTGCAGATCCAGGGCCAGCGAGCAGGGTTTGCCCCTGCCTGGGCATGGCTTTGGGGTCCTGCCTCTCTTCTTCCAGCTCTGGTCATGGCTCTGCAGTGTTCAGCACACTCAGAGCATTGTGTAACTCCTACAGAGAGCCAGAGGAGCTCACATCCAAGAGGAGTTCATAGCAGGTTCAAGCTGTGCAGGGTTTTTCCCAGTCAGAACGTTTGTGCACAGCGTTGGCACCCTGCATTCGGGCACAGGCTCCTCTGGGTCCCTCAGGCTGTGACAGAGCCGGGGTGGAGCCTGAGAAAGGTGAGGTGGGATTCACCCAAGGAAGGACAGGCATTTTTCCATAGTTTATGCAGGAATTTCCAGGGAGGGGCAGGCCGGGCTCCCCCTGGGCTGACAGCACCCCCAGAGCTCAGCACAGAGGCTTGGACACAGCCACTGAGCTGTCCCCAGTGCCAGCTCCCAGGACAGCTCATGGGGGGTGGGACATCACCCCAGGAGCCCCTGGTACTGCAGTGAGCCGTGACCTGGGCCGTGTCACCTGCAGTGTCACCTGCAGTGTCACCTGAGCACTCCAGCAGCACCTCCCGAGCTCCCCAGGGCACCCCGTGAGCCAAGGCTCATTCCCTCCCTGTAATTACCAACCCCTGTGATGGCTAAATTCACCACCACGACATGCCTTGGGAGGTTTTTTTTTATTTCTTTTGTGGCAAACCCCTTCTAATCCCCATCTGGCTCTGGGGTTTGAGGAGTGGTTTTTAAATTGCTGCAATCCGTGCCCAGCCCCCGGTGCCGTGCCCTGGGCAGCGACTTCACAGCCCAGCAGGAGCCCAGGAGAGCCTGGCCTGAGGAGACCAAAGCAAATATCTGCAGGGGAATGGCAATTAGAAGCTTTCCTGAGAGCCCCTGGCTGCCAGCAGCTCCCTGCCTTTGGCTCTGCAGAGGGTGGAGGCACAGCCCCCAAAGCTGCCAGAACCTGTGCCTTAGGAGCTGTGCCAGGCAACAGCCATAAAAAAGGCCAGGGAGGAAAATTAGAGCTTGTCTTTTATGCCCTTCTAAGGCATTTGCCATGGGCAAAGGGCTTAAGAAATTATTTTATGTGGCCATTTTGGTTAAAAATTAAAAGCTTGATGATGATGATTATTGTTATATGCGAAGCTGGAAGAAGGGCACTCAACTACCAATGATTATTATTATTATTATTATTATTATGTGGAGCTGGAAGAGGGGCACCCATCCTACAGTGACCCTGGGAACAGTCTGCACCATCCTTAGGGACCACCCTTCACCCATCAGGGCCTGGGAGGTCCCAAGGTTGGCTCAGGACACCCCTGCCCTGGGCAGGGCTGGAGCAGGATCTGTGTGGGCTCCTGGAGCTGAGCTGGTTCTCCCAGCCCTTGGGGGCCTGACTGCAGTGCCCAGGGGCTGTGGCTTGTCCTCACAGCCATCAGTGTGTCCTGTCCTCCCCAAAGTGTCACAGCAGGCAAAATCAGCAGGGGTGAGCCCAGGAACCACAGGATTTACTGCCCTGAAGGGGAGCTCACCACATCCCCTCTGGCTGGGAAAGTTGGTGTCCAGCAGCTTTCAGGGCACAGATTTTTACCTCAGCCTCAGGACTCCACCAGCAGCTGATGCTGGAGCCTGGTGAGCTGTGGGGTGAAGCCAGGCTGAGGCTCCAGCAGGACAGAAATCCCCCCCAAACCTTCCCCTTGCTGCACCACAAACACCTCCTACCGTGGGGGAGCTGCCAAGCCTCAGCAGCAGGGTGAGGGTGCAGGGCTTGCAGCCTCTTGCTCCGAGGTGGCCACCAGGAGTCAAAGGCTTTTGCTGGAAATCTCAGTTTTTGCTTAGTTCAGTAAAGCTGACAGTTCCTGATGGTTCCTGCTCGTGGTTTCTGCCTTAGGGGGTGGGATTTGTTTGGAAATTTGGAGCAAAAAATAGCACAACAGCTCTCAAGAAGGCACATGGTGAAGAAGAGGTCATTTTAAAAACGTGAAAATACTTCCAGGCATTTAAAACCAAATGTTTCTTGCATGCTTGTGGCTTGGAGGAGCAACAGGCAGCTGTGCAGGCACCTCTGCACAGCACATCAGGGCAGACCAGTCCCCCCCTGCATCCTCTGTGCAAAATCAGATCTGACAAACCTAAAGCAAGAGAAAATCAAGACATGACTATGAAGGACAATATCAGGCCAAGCCTGTTAAATTATCTCCCCCCTTTCTGTCATGTCTCATTTGCTCCTGAGCTGTCAGTTCCCACCCCCATCAGCCAGCTTCCATCACCCTCCCATTCCATTTTCCATCCTCTGGTTTCTTTCTAAGCCAAACCAGAAGGACTCTCCTTAAATACCTGCAGAGTCACCCTGTCTCTTCTCCTTAAATGCTTTAAATTTCCCTTGCCCAGGACACCTCCAGGCTGTTTCTCACACTTGCCAAGCTGCTGCTCAGCTTGTGCTGCCCCATCCCAGGGCTGCCCTGGCCATGCCCACGCTGCCCCCATGGCAGCAGCCTCCAGATCCATCTCTGCCACCTCTCCAGCCTGGGGACACCAGCAATGCCATCCCACACCTCCCAGGCATTAATCAAAGCGCACAAGAAGGTTTTGATTTATGGCTTGTCCTGGCCCCGAGCAGCAGCTCGTGTGGGAGCCGGGGAGCAGCACTGGGCAGGCAGGGAGGGGATGCTGCTGTGCCTCTTCCTCACCTTCCTCCCCTGAGCGCCCCAGCCTGACCCAGACCCCGCACTGGCTCCTTCCCTCCCTTCTTCTCTCCTCCTACAGCACAAGAGGAGGTTTGGTGGCAGCTAAGAAGAGCAGGGATGGGAGGAGGGAGGAAAGACACGAGGGAAAATAACCCAAAGCACCCTGGGGTCACACCAGAGCAGGGACGGCTCTTCCATCCCCACTGCTGCACTCCAGCAGGAAAAACGAAATAAAACCTTGCACTGCTCTGCTTTAATTTGCCCTGAGCAGGATGACAACAACAACAACACACAACATCTGCACGTCCCCTACACCCTCCTGTCCCTGCATCCCTTTGTGCCTCAAGGTCGGCATCACCCCGGATTTCCTACGTGCAGGGACAGACAACTCTCAGCCAAGCAGAGCCCCGGGGGGTTTTACACCCTGCAGCTTCAAATCAGCAAGAGCTGGAGCTTGTTGGAAATGTAAATGTGCTGGAAAACAAGCTTCAGGTGGGGTTCAGCAGAAAACCTCTGCACACGATAGCGATCACGTTCCTTAATGTTAATTTCTTATCTCACTTCTCCAAAGTCCTTTGCAAGGATTTTATCCTGTTAGAGGAAATCCATCCCCCTGATTTTCTCAGGCTTATAGAAAAGCAAAGAAAAGTATTGATCCTAATGAGATAACACTGACAAGGAAACGGCAAGAGCCAGTTCTATCTCTTTAAAACTAACTCTGGTTTTGACTGGTGGGAAAAATACATGATTATCCATTATCCATGCAGATGGGAGATGTCCAGCCTAGATATCCACTCTGCTTTTCATGGTAGCCTCCAAATTCCAGCTACCTCTGCAATTTTTTAATGTTTTTCTCAGTGTGCTTTGTTTTTTTAAATTAAAATAAAATAAATCCCAAGCTGACAATGGTCCCTTATACCAACCAAATCCCAGAACCACCAGCAGTTTCATATTAAAAGACCATTTGGTGGCATTTTAATCTCTGAAGGTAATGTAGATATTTGTCATTTCTGATCTCCCCTTTCTGCAACTGTCCACAGATGACGAGATCCGTGAAATTGCTGCTGCCAAGGAGTGAAATGAGAATTAACCTCGTGCCCATCAGCTGCCTCAGCCCCACCCTTTCCACACCAGCCTTGACCATGGCCATCAGAGCAGTGGCTCTTGGGGCCACGCTGCCACTCACCCTGCACACCACAGCCCCATCTTTGCACATAATAAACACCCCCGTGCTCACAGATTGCTTTAAATCCAGCACTTTCTTCCCCATTCTCATTTGCTTTGCCTTTCATGCTGCTTTCTCATGTATAAAAGGGGAGCCGGGGAAAAAAAAAGAAAGAAAAGACACACGAACACCTGAAAATCCTTTTCATATACCTGCTGCTGCTACCACTCGGTGCTGAATCTGAATAGAAACGGATGGGAGGGAGATGGGGAAGGATGAATAACATTTCATGCCCTGTAGTCAAACATAATTTCAGGCAGGAGACGAGCAGGGACTGGTACGATGGCTCATCCTGGCAGAGAGCTAATGTGCACTTCAGAGCCTGCTCTTTGAAGGCTGGGGTCTAATTTCCAGCCTGCAATTACTGCACTGGAAATAATTTCCCAGAAAATGGGGTCACTTTTTGGGGGTGGGGTAGAGTTGGATAAAGGAGGGGTCAGAGTCTCAGTGAGGAGAGGTTGTCAGGGCTTGGTGGATGTGGCAGTGTGGGCATCCCCCAAGGTGCTGGGCACTGCTGCTGATCTCCTGAGCTTTCAAGGAGCCAGCACACAGGACCCTGAGTCCTCCTTCTCATGCTGGAGCATCTCCCTGTTCCCACACATCGGGGTTGTCCTTGCTGTCCTACAGCCAAAATTTTTTCATACAGGTCTGTGTTTCACACTCCAAACCTGATTTTCCAAAGCTCAGAAGAGTCTGTGGTTCTCCTTCCATCAGAGGTGCTGGCCAAGAGCTCAGAGCTTTGCAGAGTTTCTGATTTTCAGCAGCACTGTAAGGACAGAAGTGTTGCTGTTCCACAAAGAGCTGCTCTGCTCCGATTTCAATTCTCTTTCTTGGAGGTTTTGTCTTTGCCCCTACTGGCCTGGAGCTTCAGCCACACACAGCAATGGTCATTATGGGCCAGCTCTGCCAAAAACCCCACAGCACAGGGAGTTTTGGGCAGCAGAGTCTCTTTCTGTGGTACCTGACAGAGCTGAGAGCCCACAGGGAAGGCTCTGCCTTTCTGCCTTACCCATGATAAGTCTGCCAAAAGTAGAATAAAGCAAAATGACAAAGGACATATGGTGTCCCTCAGCAGGGCTGGGGACCCTGCTGGTTGCCCAGCTCAGATTTAAGCCCAAATAACCGTCTCCAGATGGGATTTGCTGCAATTCTGCTCTGACCCAAACTGACCACACTCCACAGCTCAGACTCACAGAGGTTTTAGAGCACCTAAACAGGCAAGCAGGCACCTGGCAAAGATTTTCAAAAGCAGCTAAGAAGATTAGATGTCCAAGTCCCGTTGGGCTCTGAGAATTAGGCATGTAACCTGCTTAGGTGCTTTTGGAAATTCTTTCAAGGATTTAATTGTTTGGGTTGAAACTTTCTGCAGCAAGTGTGTGCCTCTCCAGCTGTCCCAGCACCATCTCCAGCCTCTGCAGCCCTGCTGGTTTTGTGGGACAATTGTGTTGGCACGAAATTTTTGGACAATTTTGCACGCTTTGGAGGAGGAACTTAAAATTCAGAGCATGGTGGCCGAGGCCTTACCTTTGCCACGAGCTTTTCACTGTGCTGATGGGGGGCTGCACAAAGGTGAGGCAGGGCTGGCCCCTGGGGGCTGGAAACTGCCCTGGTGCAGAAATGGGGCTGGGAAAGAGCCTGGGAGGGGAGGACTGAGACTGGCAGGGTGGGTGGGGAAAGGGACAAAGGGAGAGAGGTCAGGGAAGGGAGGATCCAGGCTGAGATGCCCAAGGGGCAACAACTGGGATGGGACAGGAGATGGTGACCGGGACAAACTGGGGAGGTGACAAATTTGTGCCAGGCTGACAGGGTCAATATGGAAAGGGTCAAGAGAGCAGGGAAGTGGCACTGTAGTTTATGCCTGCTAAATCCTGTAAGCTCTCCTTGGCCTGGAAGAGAGCCCAGGGCTCCTGCCTGGAGCCAGCACTGAGTGCCAGCAGGGCTGTGCAGCAGAGCCCCCAGGCAGCCCCAGCCCTGCCCCTCACAGCCTGTGCCACCTCTTCATCCCAGCTTCCCACCTCTGCCCCCCACGGGAGCCCTGAGGACAGGGACATGACAGCCCAGACAATTTTAAATTATAAAGTGCTGCAAAACCCAAAAAGAGTCTGTCCTTATAAATAAGCAGCCTGCAAAACAAACTGCTCTGCTCTCTGCTCACGCTCCAGCAGCTGCCAGCAGGCAGGGAGTGTGTGCCAGGAGCTGGGGCATCCGTTTAGGTCTGGGTTGAGTCCCTGGTAATTCACAGACTCCATGCTTTGGACAAGGCACTTGGCCCCTCTCTGCCTGTCAAAAGGATAAATTCCTCTCCCCACCCGAGAGATGTGCTGCAAATTAGATCCGCTCGTCGGTGTGCAGACAGCACGGCTGGTACATAGGAAGAACAATTTCTCCAGTGCTTTATCATGGTCAGAGAGGGCTGGAGCCAGCAGGGGAGGGCAGTGGCAGAGCCCATGTGCAGCTCCCAGGGCTCTGGGCTGGCACACAGGTCACAGCTGCGGGTGCCAAAACAGAAGTGCTGGAGTTTGGCTGCAGCAGGGGCTCCCCTGGGATGCACTGCCCACCCTAACAGTGGATAAATGGGGTGAGTTTTACAGTTGCCACTTTGGAGCACTGTGGGCAGTGAGGAATTCAGCTCAGCCTGGGATAACACCTTGGCTTCACTTCCCTTTCCTGTCTGCTTCAGGAAACTGAGAACAGCCAACAGGGGTGGGCTCAGCTGAGCCTGCCTGTGAGCCATGGGCAGGGCATGGTGATCCTCTCAAAGGTGCACACAGGGCATGGTGATCCTCTCAGAGGTGCACACAGGGGATGGTGATCCTCTCTCAGAGGTGCACACAGGGCATGGTGATCCTCTCAGAGGTGCACACAGTCAGATGATGGCACCTTCCTGGTGACAACACCTCTGCAAGCACTGCAGTATTGCTGATGCAGGGCAGCAGGGGTGGGAGCCACTTGCACATCTCTGTTTGCCCATGGAGAGCCCTGAGGAGAAGGAACCACACTCTCCTGCCTTTTTCATCTCCCTTCTTCTCTTTGCCATTTGGACAGGGCTTGCCTTCCAGCCCAAATAAACCCAGCACTCTCCTCCTGCCTTTCAGCAGAGCCTTCCTTCACTGTCTCACCCACAGTGAATTTATCCTTCTCCACTCCAAGGGCTGCTTGCAGTTCATTAACTATGTTAAAGGTATTAATGACTTTTTAAAAAAAGACCCAAACTGTCTGATGTTTTTCCAGCTCATTTTCTGCTGCTATCTCCCCAAATCCAGTGGGCAGTAATGACACGTTTGAGGCAGAAAATGGGATTATGATGAACAGAGTGAACTCTGCTGATATGTGGACAACATTAAACATTTCCAGATTCTTTTCTTTACCTCTCCCTTCTGCAGGTATCTGTGTAAGCACATCCTCCTTGCACTGAGCTGAGCTGTGGCCTCCTGAAGGAAGTTAGAGGAGAGATGAGGCAAAGCTTTTTGCAAACAGGAATTTTGCCTGTTTATCTCACCTGAAGCAACATGTTGGATAAAGACACTTTTTCTCCCTCTGTAAAATGTTGCAGGGGTGCCCATGGCTTGTCCTTCCACAGACAGATGAAAGAGGGACCATCCAGGACTGCATCTTCCAGACCCAAAAGATTTTGTACTTTAATAGGCAAAAGCAGGGGGCTGTGGGAAGAAAAGGCAAAGTCCTGGCTCTTTTTGGCCAGGGAAAGGCCAAGGAGTTGAGTGACTCACCCAAAGTTCCCCAGAAGAACAGGAGATTCCACTTGGATCTTCCAAATTGCAGGAATTAAATGTCAAGCTCTGTAACTTTTGCTCCAAAGATCCTTCAGAAAGATAAGTACTTTCCAGAGGGGGAAAACAGGAAAACCCCCTCATTTAGGTATCCTGTATTTGTGTGTGTTTTTCAAAGCCTGTAAGTGAGCACCTTCCTGCTGACTATGGCACTGAGGGAAGAAGAGGATTTTTCTGGAGTCTTGTTTCTCCCTGTGAAATGTGTGTCTGGATGAGGGAGAAAATTATAGAAAACAGCTGGGAGTTTAGGAGAAAAATGTATTGGCTATGGTAAGCTTATGATTATCAAAGGTTCATAACTCAGACGAATCAAATCCAATTTCTTGCAGAACAACGAGAAGCACTTCTCAACAGCAGCTCTTCCTGGGCCAAATTTCATCTTTGGAAATGACACCCTGCAAGTACTTCTCATATAACAATAGAAAAAAGGATTTCTTACATTGCCTTGCCTGCTGCAGCCAACCAAACTGCCCTTGCCCAAATATTTCAACAATTCAGCTTCGTAGAGACACCCAAACCTGCAAAACTTCAGCTTGCCCAGGAGATAAATGTATGGAGAAGTTCTGTGGAAATTCAGAGCAGGGCTGGGGGGAGCTGCTCCCCTGTCCAGGCACTCCCAGCTCTCTGCAGGCTCCTGCACTTGGTCCAAACTCTTGGTTGTGACTTCCAGCTCCTTAGAGAAGCAACCATTAAACCCCAAACGTCACCAGTTTGGCACTGGGAGTGTTTGAACCGTGACCCTTTTGCCTTCCAGGTGCCAGCACAACAAATAGGAGCAAAGGGGAAAAAAAGGGTAATAAACAGAGAAGTGGTGGTGCTGCACTGTGGGACAGTGGGGACCCAGCTCTGTCACCCAGCTTCTCCAGGGCAAGGAAAAGGGCTTGGAAAACTGGCACAGAAACCCTGGGGCCAGGCTGCCCCCCCAGCACAGCCCCACAGTGCCCATCTGGGCTCCTTCCCCTGCCCTCTCTGTATCCTCCAGTTTTACTGGGGAAGGAAACTGGGCCAGCCCTGGGCAGGAGCTGGGTGCTCACACTGGCCAGGAACGAGGCAGCTTCACCCCATTTTTAATGGTGATTCCCAGGTCATTTCAAAGCTCAGGGATCACAGGCAAGGACCTAAACCTGCCTCAAGGCTGGTGGAAACACCACCTTGATTCCTGGCGAGGAATTTGCTGTTCCAGCAGCCCTTTTCTGTGCACTGCAAAGGTGCACTGTGCCAATGTGCCCTGAACATCATCCCTGTGATGCTGCTGCTCCCCAGGCTGGCACCTGGGACCCCCATCCTGTGCTGAGAGCCAGGCTAACCACACTCCTTCAGCCAAGCCATTCCTGGGGGAAAACTCAAGTAAATACTCCAAGGCTTGCCACACCAGGCAAATAAACGACTTGCTGAAGTTAAACAAAAATAAGAGATGTTTCTCCCCACTTTCTTCATCTTGCCTTCTCCCCCTCCCCGTGAATCCAACCAAGATTACAGTTTTAAAAAGCACTTTCCCTTAAATGTGGGAGGAAGATTGCCTGAGCTCTCATGCGTTCACTGCTATATTGTATTGTTGCTGCTTTTAACATGTTTCGCTCAGTTAAATAGTAACTGATGACAGCTACACACTTAAATCCTTTGGTGTTTTTATCATGGATTTTATATATATCTCTTATAAAGAACAGCACACTGCAAGGCCTCTTACCATATCAAAAACAACAAAAAAGCACCCTATTTTTGTGTAAGGTATCAAAGCAATAACGCGTGCCCGTGCAGCAGAGCCAGCCTATCAGAGGTTTATCGGGTTTTATTGGCCTTGGGCAACTCTGCACATGACGGTATTTAGAGTGACATGGAATTTATTAAACTTTTCCACAGCCTGACAGTCTTCTCCCAGCTCGTCCCCACCCCCAAGCTCTTTTCTTTTGAAAAATGATTTCTGCCAATCTTGTGCTTTTAACATTTTTCCCCCCTCTTATTTTTTTTCCTTTCTCCTCTTTTTCTTCCCTCTCTTCTTTTTTTTTCTTTATTTTTTTTTAATCACTGCTCGCTGGAGTACGACTTCTCAAGCATCTGTTTAAAGAACACCATTAAGGTCCCGCTGCAACAACAACAACAACAAAAACAAAAACACACAGAGAGGGAGGCAGAGCAGCAGCCACACAGCCCATTACTGCCTGGATCAGCCTTATTGCACTACATTACTCGATATGACAAGCTCTGCATACATATCACTCACACCAAGGAGGTTTTTTTGGTTTTTTTTCCTTTTCCTGGGTAGCCTAATTTAGGCTGTGTGTGGTGCCCTGTAATAAATTCCCTCTCTCAGACAGCAGCCGTCGCCTGCCCCTGCCAGACCCCAGTGCCAATAAAGCCTCTCCTGCTCTTGCCACTCGCCATCAGCGCAGCGGGGTCAAGGTGCTGCCGGGGTTTCCATCAGCCCGCAGTGCCCTCCCTCTTTCCCCTGTCTCCCCAAATTCCCGTCTGCTCAGCTCCTCGCAGACATTTCCCGCAGCCCGAGGCTTTGCGGGGGCGATGCGGGGCTGCAGCACACGTGCGGCGGGCGGGGCTGTCTGCACACACACACACACACACACCTCCCTTTATTTGGGAGCTGATCCCTTCCCTTCCCTTCCCTTCCCTTCCCTTCCCTTCCCTTCCCTTCCCTTCCCTTCCCTTCCCTTCCCAGGGCAGGAGAAGGATGGGAGCACACCCAGAGCTTTCCTGCAGGCTGGAAGCAGCCGCAGAGATTTGCAGGTTCTGGGTTGGTGCTTCTGCTCTCCTGTGCCCAGGAGTGAGGATTTCTGCTTCTGACCTCCCACTTGGAGCTGCTTTGGGGCTCCCAACATCACAGGGACATGGAGCTGCTGGAGAGAGTCCAGAGGAGGACACAGAGATGCTCCAAGGGCTGGAGCCCCTGTGCTCTGGAGCCAGGCTGGCAGAGCTGGGGGTGCTCACCTGGAGAAGAGAAGGCTCCAGAGAGAGCCCAGAGCTCCTTCCAGGGCCTGAAGGGGCTCTAGGAGAGCTGGAGAGGGACTGGGGACAAGGGATGGAGGGACAGGACACAGAGAATGTCTCTAAACTGAAAACACTCTTCACCTCCTCTTAAATCTTACACTCAGTCTCTGGCATTGTCGTCCCCCTGTGTTGGTTACTACCCCTCCTGACCAGAAATATTGAAGAGCTGCACAGCTCTCTGTGCTTCCTGCCCAATCACATGGCAATCTAATTTCCAAATATCAGAACTCCCTCAGCAGAGTGCACTGCACACACTGCCCTTGCACCTCACACCTCCAGCTGCTGGGAAGGGGCCACTCAGGCTGGGTCTGGGTGCTGACATCTCCCCTAAAAGAGGCTTCCCCACCCCTTCTCTCTCGTGGGAGCTCCTTAGCAGTGCCCCTCCAACCAGCCCAATTGTTGGCAGGGGTGAGCAGGGCACAAGGTGCTGTTTTATCTGAAAAACATTCATTAAAGAGTTTGCTGCTCCAGGAGGAAAGAGAAGCAGCAGGGAACTCGATGCTCAGGCTTCTTCCAGCCCTCCCCTGGGCAGGAATCACTGTGAACTGTTTCTCTGCAGTTTGCCATCAGTCCCCAAGCTCAGGGGGCCCTGGGGACACAGGTCAGCATGGCAGGAGCTGCACCCTGGCAGCTCAGTGTGCTCAGGATACCTGACACTGCTTTTGGATTCATCACTGGCACTAAACCCCAACACAGAAGTGGGGGTGGGAGACTGATGCTACAGGGATGAAATCAGCATCGTTTCCCACATAACAATGGCCCTGGTTTCTCAGGGTGGGTGCTCCCCCACTCCAGACATGCACAAGTATCTGCATCTGTGCTCGTCAGCACAAGCGCCTGTAGGAAAATGAGCACATTTAAAGCACAATCCATCTGACCTATTTTCTGACATGCACCTTAGGAGGAGCCGAGTTGTGCACTAGCACTGCCTAGCAGCTGCACAGGGAATCTGGGGGGACAGCTCAGCTGTGAATCCGGGTGCTGTCACACAGGGATCCATCTCAGCTTCCACACGGAAGCAACTGCCAAAATTTTGTTTACTGCATTTGTGCTCTCCCACTAAAATCCAGCTGTCTCACCTTGCACCACTTCACTCCCCTGCTTCTCACGTGAGATGAAGGCAATGCTTAAAGACAAAGCACACCTCCAGGGTGGCTGGCCAGGATGAAAGAGAGAGCTGGGAGGGGGGATGGATGATGGAGTCCAAGCCTGGAGCCACATCACCTCATATGATGTCATCCCTGTGCTGGTGCTGCCAGTCCAGGATGTGAATGCAAAGAGCAGTGCAGTCCTTTAGCAGTTATCCTGACCTAGAGCAGTTATTCCCAAATAAACGCTCCAGGCATGAGGACCACAGCCCCCTCTGATTCAAAAAACGAATGCATAAGTGACAGTAAGTGACAGCCCAGAGCTGCAGAATCTGCATGAAGCCATAAAGCAGAAGACACTCCCGAGAGCTCGTCTTCCTGCAGAAGAAAACATACAATGCTCTGCTGGGTAGCTAAGCAAAAAGAAAAATAAATACAGCAGCATCATTAGGATGTAAAAAAGTCCAAGGAGCCAGCACATCGCTGTCTGGCAGCAGCTTCAAATGAAGATCTCACATTTTTCACCAAGCTTCAAAACAAAATTGATAAGATAGAAAATACCCCCCCGTATTTGTGCCATTTCCATGGATTCATGAAGCTGACAGCTGCAAGCAGAGAAACAAGCCTTCCTGGCAGGGGAATGAGTGCTGCTCCCTGGCAGGCCATAATGACACTTTGCTGTGACCATGTCACATGGAGCCTTCCTGCCTGGGCCAGCCCCTGTCTGTGCAGTGCTGTGATTTTTCTCACAGTGTTACATTTCTGTGATTAAAATAGGCACTAATGGAACAGCCACACATTTGGTACAGCAGGTTTGTGTCTGAAACGCTTCCATTTGAACAGAAAGGAGCCGAGGCTGCTGCTGGCT
Source organism: Sturnus vulgaris (assembly GCF_052056855.1). Taxonomy (NCBI): domain Eukaryota; kingdom Metazoa; phylum Chordata; class Aves; order Passeriformes; family Sturnidae; genus Sturnus; species Sturnus vulgaris. The sequence continues at coordinate 7,938,996 of NC_142262.1, forward strand.
GAGATCTGCAGCTGCTTTGGGTGCACTGAGGTCCCTGAGATTGGGAGCACAGCCTGGCACAGCCCTCGTGTGCCCCTCCAGCACTGCAAAAAGGACTTCTGCTCACACCCAGAGCACCCTGACTGAATGCAGCCCCTCTGCAAGGCATGGTGACCCCCAGACCAATGTTGGTGGGATGTTGGGGTCTTCCCAACGTGCCCTGAGCCCACTCTCTGTCCCCAGTGGGGTGTGGCAGCAACACCCTTGAAGTACAGGGGTGACACTGGCCAGCCTGGACAGGGAGCAGCTGGGAGGGTGCAGAGCCTGCAAGCAAGCACAGATTTACCTGGGGAGGAGATGTTTGAGGTCTCTTCCTCCACTGATGGGTTTCAAATGAGCCTTGCAAATGGCACACGGAGAAGCACCACAAGGGGCTGGTCCTACCTGCACCAGGTGGTTCTGTTCTGGAGCCTTTTGCCCAAAGGTGCTGCAGGTGCTGGGACATTGCACTGGAGATCACACCTTAATCAGCTGAAACCCTGACATATGAAGAGGAATGTGAGTGGATGAAGAAGGAGGGAAATAACAGCATCACCATCACCTAGAGCAGGCATTGAGCAGGAAAGGGGCTGGACCTGACTCATCAATGGATCCTAAGGAAAGGGTGGATCTCCACAAAATCCTCAAGGAAGTCTCACCCCAAACCACAAATGAGATGTCCTAGCCCAGCTTTCCCTCCCTCCTGCCCTCAGCCATGCCTCTGGAAGTGGGAGTTCCTTACTCCTGCCAATGTCCCCTCTGCAATGGCCCCTCCCATCCCCTGCCAGAGCAGGAGTATCAGAGACTGAACTGCCTTGATATTTAACAGATCTCTCTCCACTATGCATTTCCTTTATTAAATAAAGAAATAAACCAGCATCTCTTTGCCCTGGAGAAGCTTTCAATAAGATGGATAAATATATATAATTAGCCAAGGAGAGAGCAAACTCCAGTGAATACAATACACCCTGTGAGACAACCCTCCATTAAAAGCCTCCTTGTTTAAACTTCAATATTTTAGCAATAGTGACAAAGAAACATAGAGAAAAGCATTTATTTCTCACTTTTTATTTAATCCCATCAAAGGGGTTGATCAGATAATTCCTTGTCAATTTCTCATGCCTTGGATATGCCATCCCCTCTCCAAAAATTCAGGTTTTCTCAGTTTTCCTCTCTAAGCTGGAGACCAAAAACCTCTATTGGAGATTTCCTGCTTCAGCAATCTGCAAAGTCTCTTCTTGACCTCTTCATTTTTACTGGGCTGCCCTGGAGGATGCAGAGTAGAGGAGACCAGGGGTTGTATCCTACCTACCAAGAGGATGACACAGGGATGGTGACTTTAACACAAGGGTGGCAGAAGGGACATGGCCAATGCCTACACAGGCTGACAAAGTCCATATATATATATATATATATGTGTGTGTGTACCCTTTTTACAGATCTGCTTTCCCAGCTTGGCCAGGTGCCACCAAGACAGCCATGTTCAACAAAACAGGGGAGAAAAAAAAGAAATCTTTGCTCAAGAAGAGGGAGGCACATGCTGGTGCTGTGCTTGGCTCGTGTGTGCCTGAGCCACGGCGGCACAGGAGCGCATCCGGAGAGGGGCTGGGGCACTGCTGCTCATCCTGCTCCTCAAATGCTCTATTTTCCGACCTAGAAAATGGGAAGAGCCCACTGTGAGACAGAAACCGAGGGGTGAGAGCTGCAGAGAGGTTTGGCTTTTGCATTGTTTCCTCGGGAGATGGGATCTGGAGTGACTGCAAACATCCACGCTGCTCTCCCGGGGGAGCACGGAGCTGATTCCCCCTGTCCTGGCAAACACCTCCAGCTCCCTGTGCTCAGAGGCCCCAGCCAAGGCTGTGTCATCACCAGCAGCAGCCCCCTTTTCAGGGCTGTTGTACTGAGCAGATCCAGAATATTTCCCCAGGGAAGAGCCAGTCATTCATTTGCACTGTCTGCTAATTTAAAAATGTGACTCTCTGCTCGATTCTGCACGCCAGAGCTCAGCCTCCGACATTTAGACCAGTGTGAAATTTAAATGCAGGCAATGGCAGCGTTCTCAGGGCACAGCAAGGGGAACAGTTGGTGGAAATGATGCTGCAAAACCCAAGCTAAAAGAAAGGGATTAACAAAGTATTCGCTCTGTCCAAATAAAACATGATGATATTTGTGGCCCAAAACGAGATCCAAATCAGATAGAAAGAACCTGGACTCTTCTAGAGAAAAAAAGGGCTGAAAACCAGGGATTCAAAGCACCAAGGGCTCTGGATTAAAAAAAAAATAAAATAAAATAAAAAGTGCAGTTTTTGAGTCTAAAATGGCAGCAGAGCCACTTTTTAGAGAGCAGGCCACAGTTGGGACTCGTGTCTGTGAAGCCACAATGCACAAAGCCCTCATCAAGCCTTTCTTGCCCCATTCTCCTGTACATAGGAAAAGGCAATTCCTGACATTTTAAGATCTCTCTATAATCTCTAAGTGGATTATAATCACCCTAATGAAACAGAAGGTTAAAACCAAACACTCAGTTTTTGTCCAAGTTCAAATACTGCATCAGCCACGACCCAGAATCAGCGTTCCTCCTCTTTTATCTCAGCCTTTATTGAGTAAAAAGTGAACAAAATGTGGCGTAAAACACTAAGTCCATTATTAGCTGGATTTCTGGCTTAATTTAGTTTACATTCTGAAGGATTTTCATGAAGTTGCACTGAAAATACTGCCATTTCCACAATGGTTTATCATTGTTATACTATTGCTACAATTACCTGTCATTACAATCAAATTTATATCAGGACAAGAAAATTATTCCTCAGAAATTAAACAGCACTCCCTGGTGGGATAATTCCTTCTCCTGAACTTTTCAATAATGAAAACTGTAAGTAAATTTGCTGTAATTCAGACCACAAAAGACCCTCTACTGTTAAACCAAATGCTAACATTTTCACCAGGACAATAACTGACGTTCAGCAGAAAATTCCCAAAGGTACCTAGAGCTGTAAGAGGGCTCCTACACAGGGTTACAACATCCCTAAGGAAGTCAGGCTCCAAAATCAAACAGCTGAAGTATTTCTGTGAATTCCTCCAAAGCTTGTACAACTAATGGCATTTTGCAACTTTAAGCAAATAAATACCTTTGAAAATCTGCCTGTGCACAGAACTGGAATTCCAGATGTGGGGTTTTCCTGGACACACGTCCAGGGCTGACTCTCAGGTGCAGATGGACACAAGGACAGCCTGGCCTGAGGCTGGGCATGGTCACTGTCAGTGCTCAGCATTTCCAGGTCACACTTGGCCAAGTAAGACACAGCCACTGAGAGCCAGAACATTGCAGTGAGGAACATCCCTGTCAGCCTTGCTGGCAGCTTATGACCTCCAGAATTTCCCTCTAATGAAATGGAGCCTGATCCTCTGAAGGCCATTTTCCCACAGGGATTGTGCAAAGGATAAACACCTAAGAGGTGCCTACCTTCCCAGGGAGATTTGTGCTATGAGTTTCAAAAGTTAGATGCTTAATTTAACTCTGGACTTGAAAGCTCCATCTAAAGTCAAGAAAAAAAGAATCCCTTCAGAGAAATCACTTGATTTATCACAGACTGTTCTTCCTAATTATTAAAGGCACTCTGCACAACCAGCCCACCTTCATGGCCGTGTTGCTAAGTCAAGGCAGGTAGATTCAAACTGAAGAGTCAAAAAGGGACATTACCCCGGCCTGGAATGAATCTATGAAGAGTGGTTCTAGTGACCACAGCAGCCTGCATGGGCCTTCACTTGGAACCTGTGTTTTTTATTCTCTGAGTGCATCAAAGATGCTCTACTGTGCTATTCTACCTCAAAAACCTGAGTGCCAGAGGTCTGACAGGTTTTCACCACCTTCCCATGGTGCTTTATGAGATGTCATTTATCAGATGCCTGGATTTGCAGGCACCTTGCTGGGTGGGCAGATCCCTGCTGGGCACCTCTGCCCTTCACCTGGCACTGGGGTCACCGGAGGGCATGGGGTCAAACAAAAATGCAGAGACAGGCAGGGCTCCCCTGGGATCTCAGTGCTGCTGCCCACATGTGTCTGCACGAGCTGGGCATGGAGAATGTGTGAAGGGACCTCCAGCAGGACAGGGGAACTGTTCTCAGCTCTGAGCATCGGGGATTTCCAAGGATGGAAGGTCCTGCCCGGCTCAGGGTGCTGCAGTGCCCTGGGGACTTTGCTGACACTCATTTTCAGGGAGCATTGCCCTCTGGCAGCCTCCCCTGCCAGCCCCAGGGCTGGGTGTTCTCCCCTTGGGTTCAGACCCTGCCGTGCTTGTGGTTGCCAAGGCTTTTCCACATCTTTGCCCCACAGCACTGGGTGTGCACTCACACCTGCCTGGCCCCACATCCACCCCCTCCATCAGCCCTGCCCTCCCTGCACCCTGCTCCCCTCACTGCCACTGTGACACGAGCCCAGCTGTGCTCCCAAGAGAAGAAAACTCAGACTACTCAGCATTTCACAATTTTTTTTTTCTCTGAAACAGAAATTCTCACGCTGAAAACAGAGATTCTCTGTAGGGGAAACAATTTGGGAGAGTCCAAACCTAGAGCAAACCAGAAAGTGAGACTCACTGCAAAACCCACCACTTCTGCTTCAGAGGCTCAGCACAGCCCTGCCCTGGCTTTCTGACAGAAACACACAACAAACAGGGTATTTAAAGCATTAAATTAAAAAAGCAAACAACTACCAAAACCCTGACTTGTACCCAAACAAGACACTCCATTGCACCCACTTCTCACCCTGGGAGATGATGAAAAAACAAAATAAACCTGTGTGAGTGCTGCTGGCTGCTCTGCTCAGGGTGCTGCTGCAGGAAGGGGCTGCGATGGGCTGTGCTGAGCCATCCCACAGCTCCCACGCTGAGCCAGCACACCAGGATTTGTACATTTGTGCATTTGTGGAGGCACACACGGCCGCACACAGCCTGTTTAGAGCACATCATTCAGGACTGCGGGAGCTGGAGGCCCCCTGGCAGAGAGACAGGGTACCAGGGCAGGGATGCACTCACTCAGCATCCTGCTGACTCCTTGGGGCTCCCCTTATCTGAGCACAGCTCATCCTGCCCAGCCCAGGAGGTCACACCAAGCAAAGCTCATCATACCCAGCCCAGCCCAGCCCAGCCCAGCTCAGCCCAGCCCAGCCCAGGAGGTCACACCAAGCCTTGGGGTTCAGGGCAGTCCCACCCCGCCTTTGAAGCTCCCGCAGCTGGGTGCGGTGCCAGCGTGGCTGCATCACCCCAGCGGCCCCAGGGCAGCCCCGGAGCACCGGGGAGAGCTGCCAGGGCGGAGAGGAGATCAGATAAGCTCAGCAAGAGCTCCACCAGCCCCATAATCCATCTGCCTTTCATCCCTCAGCAGGAGCGTGCAGCCGCCTGTCACAGCACCGGCACCGAGCCTCCACCCCAAGACTCCGAGCCTCCTCATCCTCAAGCAGACACCAGCTCGGTGTGTGCCCCGGCGCGGTGGGCACACCCTGCTGCAGCTGGATTCATGCAGATGCAGCAGCTCAGGGTACCTGTACCCCCATCCCCTGCATCCCCACTGAGCATCTGCACCACCCAAAACAACACCAGCACCACCAGGCCTCGCCCCAGAGAGGTTCAGGAGCCCTGGGGAAAGGGGAGGATGCCTTTTTGCCCCTCCCTTTGTTTAATGTAGCTCTGGGGTAGCAGGGAAATGCCAAACCCCCCCCGAGGGAGAGGATCCGTGGTGTTTGTACCCTCCTTGATTGTACCTCCTCTCTGCCTGTGGAGCTGGCTGTTCGGGGGATCCAGGTGCCCTTTCAGGCCCCCTGAGTGCTGTGAACCCCCCAGCAGTGCTGCAGGTGTCCCACGGGCAGCATTCAAACCCTCCTGCCCAGCCCCTCAGGTGCTCCCTGGTTTCTGTCTCACAAGAAAAGGCGACTTCCAGCCCCTGCTTTACCTTCCCTGTGCCACTTACGCCTCCCTTTCCATGTGCATGGATCATATCCCCGCATATTTATCTCATCCTCAAAATAAATGTTCCCCCTCATCCTTCAGGCTCTGCTCATCTGCAAGTCTTGCGGTGTCTCCAGTAATTTTTGTTGCCTATCTCTTGACCCCTTCTATTCCTGCTGTATCTTTTTGAGATGGATTGACTGGAAACGAACACGCCATCCCAGGCAGGACCACAGCACTGATTTATGTGCTGGCATTAGAATACTCTCAGCAATCTTTTTAACCTCCTTCTTCCTCAAATTTCCTTTGCTTGTCTGGTGGTGCCTGTACACAGAGAGTGGAGATTTGCACATGGATGTCTCTGCTGATGCTTCTCCCCTCTTCCCAAACATTCACAGCTAATTTAGAGCCCATCATGTGCTCCTTCCCACCTGCAGCATGTTTTGCATTTGCCTCTCTGCTCACCAGCGCTGCCCAACCCTCCAGCTTTATCAGGAAAACCCTTGGGAGGTTTTCCCTTGGGAGGTTTTCCACCTCTTGACAAACCAAAGGCATTTCCAAGTTTTGTTCTTCACCCATTCCCTTTTTTCCCCTGCTCATAAGCGACTGCATTACACAGCACCATGTCCTGAACACATCCCTGTGGTAAACCTGCAACAAAATTCTTTTCCCCCTTGGTTTTCAGGTGGTTTCTCCCCTCATCAGTGGCCTCCCCTTCTCCCAGTGCTCCCATTTTCCCATTTTCAGCCCAGGTGGCTCAAAGGGCATAAAGGATTCCCCTGGTGAGGCCACAAAGGGGAGGCTGAAAGCTTTTCCATCCTCTCTGGGATTAAAGATTTGAGACAGAACAAAGACAAAAGATGGGGAAGAGGGTGGGGAACGCTGATCTGAGACCCTGGATTTGGGCTGCAGCTTCCCTGGAGAACACCACCACAGCAATAAAGCCCAAGGAAAAGGATCACAAGCACCTGGGGCTGCACAGAGCCACTGTCCAAGGAAAGTCCTTCCATGCACCCCCCTGTTCCTTGTCTGCACCCAAGGGTGCAGCAGGTGAGTGCCCACACTTCACCCACAATCCTGGCCAGCAAGGGGGTCCCCGTTCCTGCTGGGCAAAGCTGGGAGCAGAACTGGCTGCTGGAAGCAGAGCTCCACTCCAAGCTCTCCGTGTTTTTCCAAGAATTGGAAATGTGTTTCTCCCGTCGCCAGACATATTTCTATTCAAATCAGTATCAGCCATTCTGTGAGATATTTGCCTTCCTGCATTTATTTCCCAATAACAAAGCTGTCCTCAGCTTTTTAGAGCTGGTATTTTTATTTTATTTAGTTAATATTTTTAAACATTACTACTGCTATAATAAATGTTAACTATTTGTGCAGAGCTCTCATTGCCTTGGCAGGGGCCTTTATGTGTGCAAAATAACAGCAAATCATAATAAATAATAATAATAAATTATTATGGTTGATTACAAGGGAATGTGCTACATTTTTATAAGCTCTAGACCACCTACAGCTCACAAAATATAATGGGAAACATTAAGCCTTTAACTGGTTTTATACATTCCCTTCCCCCTCTTCTACTCCCCATGTTCTGTGATAGATTTACAAACAGTGTAAGGGGGGGAAAAAAAAAATCTTCCCTTATAAGAATAGCATCAAAATTCTCCTCAGCTTTCCAGCTGCTGAGTGTTTCTGAAGCCTTCAGTGAAATGCAATTAGTATCTTTTACCGCCTGCCTTCTGGGGATACTGACATTATTATCTTATTGCAGTTTCACCTTGACATGCAGATCACAAGGCAGCGAGCTGGATTCTGTCTCCAGACGCCTTGAATTGTGGCATTGCCCCAGCTGGCTCAGCGAGTCGAGAAAGGAGAAGGAGGAAAAAAGGAGAGAAGAGCCATTTTCTCATCCTGTGGATCTCAGCTTTTAAAAAAAAAAAAAATGAGGAAAAAAAAGTGCAAATAAATAGAGGGAAATGGAGCTGTGGGGGAGAAAAGCGTGTTCCTGCTCAGGTCCAAGGAGGATGGGCACGGCCAGGGGAGGATCTGCTCTGTGCCAGCCCCGAGCTGCCAGCACAGGTCTGGGTTTCCAGCAGGACCTGCTCCCCTCCCTCCAGCTCCCAGCAGGGTTCAATTCCATGTGGACACAGCCCCAGATCTCGATTTCACTGCAAAAGGGAAGGGAAAAAAAGAACGGACAGAGAGGAGGAAAACCTGACCATCAGCAATGCTTTCCATGTCAAGAATGACCAGAGGGACACACCTGTCCCTCCCTGTCCCTGCTGGTCAGGTTGGTCCTGTCAGGGCTGAGCCACAAAATGGGGAATGGGCGCAGCCACACATTTCTTGTCTGAGGCTTTTCCTGATCAGCAAGACGTGACATTAACCCTCAGAATATCCACCTGAAAGGCTCAGCTTTCCTCTTGCTTCCAGGCAGCATTTCTCCAGCCCTCAGAGCGATTCTGGGGAAGCCCTGAGCCTGTGTCTCCCCATCCCTGCAGCATTTTGGGTGGGAGAACCAGCCTGAAGCCTGCCCTGGAGACCTTGAGATGGGTGAGGATTGGAGCCCACCCACACGTGCATGGTCTCCTCTAAAGCAACCCAAACCGTGAAAGCCAAAGCTTCCATTATCTTAGAGTTTACACCAGTAGCCCTGCTGTTAATCTTGCTGAACACTGATGTAGCACAGCTGGGAAGCAATATTTAATGGGAATGCACAAAATGGATGGAGGGAACCTGGGTGGCTTCACCTTCCACAGGTCAGACCCTGGGCAGATGTGGTGACCCCTGTGATGGTCAGAGCTGGACATGTGGTTCAGGTGCAAGGCCTGGGCTGGAGCTGTGGGAATTGTGTTCCAAATTACAGATGGAATCAGCTGAAAATCCAACCTGTTCCCTGCTTTTCTTCAGCCCATTCTTCTCTCTTATTACTCTTAATTCACACGGATTCTCTGCATACAACTCCAATGGTCTCATACTCCTGAGAAACCACTACATGATCACGTTCAAGTATTGAGATCTCTGTGCCCCCTAGGGGGATGAGACAGGAAACCCTGAAGGATTCACACCCAGGGATATCCTCCAGAACTGCCTTTCTCATCTGAGTTCGGGTCCTTTTAATTCCAGTGGGGAATTTTTGATCATCCCAATGGCCTCCTCTGGACTGGCAGTGAGGGTTGGGAGCAGCTGAGCTTTAAGGTCCCTTCCAACCCAAACCATTGTGGGATTCTGTGAAAAGGGAAGAGAAAGCTTCCAGGTACTTGGTTATTTCCAGTTCCCTTGCAGAAGAACATTTCCAACCTCCCTGTGCCCCCATGCCCTCCCCTGCTCCTGGCCAACCTGCTGACATTGGGCTGGCCCAGCAAAACCCAACTCCCAGCTCTGTCTGCTCCATGCAGCAGCACCACATCCATCTCCAAGCTGCACCTCTTTGTCAGGGTATGTGATTAAAAACACAGAATCCGAGTCATATAAATGTGATCTGCACCAAAACAGAGCTCCCAGATCCTCAGTGCCTCTCTGGAGAGGACATTTGGTGCTCTAATGCACCATCAGAGCAGCTCCAAGCATCACCCCAGCTCCTTTGCCTTGTCCCAGGATGGTTTCTGACAAATAATCACAACAGCCCAGCCTATGACACTCTCATTTTTCTATCCAAACGGGGTTGGGGTTGTAAAAGAGGCGCCATGCAAGGAATCCCTCTGTCTCTTGGAATGTCTGCACATTTTTTTTTTTCATTTAAAAATATTTGGAAAGAAGGGATGGTTAAACAAAGAAACAAATACCAAATAAACCTCCTTGTTTTTCTGATGCTAGGCTGGCACAGGCAGCTTGTAAGAATTAGTGATTCCAGTGAGCAACTGGCTAATTTCCAAGGGAATAGGGAGAGAGGGAAGAGAGGAACAGCAATAATTTACAGCTTAACCCATTTGTATTTTCTCTTTATAGCTCTCATCTGGATTACCAAATGCAAATTATTTATGATATTTTATTAGCAAACCCTTTTAGTGCACTGGTATGTGAAATTCCTTCCCAAATCCCAGTTTTTCAGCCAAGGGGCTGCACCCCTCTTGGACTTACTTGGAAAGGTGAGTGTCCCTCCAAGGTTTGGGTGGGCATCATCACCTTCACACTGTCACAGGACACTGCCACCAGCAGCACAGCACAGACCCCATCTGTCTTTGGCACCAGCACACAGAACTCCTGAACTATTGTTTGCTCCTCTTGTTGTGATCATCGTGTGAATGCAACACGAATGCAAAAGAACACAGCTGGTATTGAGACTGTTGCTTTCAAGATTCTAGGAGAGGATCAAATGAAGGAGAAAATTAAATTAAAAAAGCAGCACTTAATTATGTAGGCTGCTTTTGTGCTCTCTCCTTCCTCTGTGTAGTAGTTTCCACCTGAAAATCTTTAAGTGCTTTAGAGCTGGTAATTAAATCTCGGAACTACTGCAGAGAAGGATGCAAGGAAAGCATATGCAGCTCACTTGATTTGTCTGTTTGATTATATATTAACTTTGCATCTCTCCAGCCCTCTGCTCTGCCAGGACACTCCTTGCAGTTAACTCAAGGTCTACACAAATGCTTGCAATGCTGTCCCTCAGTGAAGGAGTCTGCTAAAAAGGGGGTTGCAAATGGGATTGGGTGGGAGCTGGGATGTGTGGATCCTCCTGGGCACCCAGCCCTGGGTGCTGGGGCTGGGGAAAGTGTTCTGGGGCAAGCACAGTGCCAGGAGCCTCCCTGCTGTGGGCACCCACCTGCACCAGCAGAAAACTGCTGTTCCCCAGCATTTCCTCGGTTCTGTGGGACCCACCCACTGTGGTGGCAAAACCTGACATGAGGGTGTTGGCTTGGAAAGCTGTGTCACCTCCCTTCCTCCACTGGCCACATTTGAAACCAGCAGCTAGGTCAGAGTACAGCCTGGGGGGGTACCAAGAGCCGAGTTTGTCCCTCATCAGAACAGTCCACAGGATGATACCCAGAAATGCCCCAAATCCTGTGCATGTAGGGCTTGGTAATCCCAGTTCCAGGGCACAAACCCCCAGCTGCTCACACCTGAGCTCAGCACCTTGAGCTGAACTCCTCATGGACCAAACACTTCTCATCAAGGAGAGCTCCTCTATCAGGATGGATCTTCCCTCTCTCAGCAGCCCTGGAGCTGGGATCCTCCCTGCCAGGACAGCCTTTTAGGGATCCTCCCTGCCAGGACAGCCTTTTTGGGATCCTCCCTGCCAGGACAGCCCTTTTGACACCCCAGCAGCCTCTGTGTCATCACCACATTGCTTCGGGTAGGATTGTCCTGGTGGCATTTGAGAGAAGCTGTTGAAGAGCAGCTTCAGCAAAAGTGGTTTAAGATGTTCTTTTCAGAGAGCAAGGAAAGCACAGGGCAATGCTCATCTGGCAATCCAAAGCATTAGCAGGAGTTCTGGCAGTGGATCCCAAAGATGACGAAAATTAAAATGTCCTTGAAAGCATAATCAGAACTGTGGCTGGCACAGATGCTGCTGCAGCACCCAGACAGCTCTGAAGAGGGGGATCTGCTGGAAAGTGCAGTTCCATGGCAGGAGAAAGCCCAGCTCATGTTTTCAGCCTCCTCACATGGAACTGTGCTTGCTTCTCCTGGCTTGCTGCTCGTGCAGAAGTCCCTGGGGAGGCTGAGATGGAGAGGACACCAAAGAGCCTCCCGTGTTGGCCCAGGGGCTGCTCTGCAGCTGCTGGGAGCTGTGGAATCAGCAAGGCTGGTGCCTGAGCTCACAGACGATGTGGCACAAAGTGGAAGGGGACAAGATGCCAGCAAGGGCCCCACTGCACAGTGTGGATCTGACATCAGCCCTGGCTGCAGGGTCCCTGCCCACAGGAATCAGCAGCTGAAAGGATCCGTTGCAGCAGCCCCAGTGCTCTAACAGTGAGGAAATACTTCAGGAGTCAACAGATACTGGACATTTTTAATGGTGCAGGAACGTTCTATGGTTTTACATTTTTTTTGGATACCAAAGGCCTGATTTCCCCCCCTCTATTTATTCCAAGAAAAGCAAGACTAACCCAGCAGCATCAGCTGGTCTGGTCAGGAAGGTGCTTCTCTGTGCCACCAAAAATGCTCAAACTTTTGGCTTTGGCAAAAGCCAAACGTACAGTTTTGTGTGTAAAACAAAATTTAAAACTGGAGAGGACAGCAAACAGCAATTAGTATTGTTAATGAGAACCTTTGTAAGCTTCTAAAATAGAACTATAATATATTTAAAATTTGACTGTAAAGAAAAAAATCTGGAGTGGGCTAAGAATGTCAGAACAGATGTTGTTCCTCCTCCCTTCAGAGAAATTTTTGCCAACCATTTTGAAATGAGATTTTGCTGAGGTCAGTGTAATTCCATGGAAACCTCCAGGTGAATTGAAACAACCTTTTCCCCTGGAAGCTGTTCCAACAGCTGAGCTCCCTGAAGGACCAGCTGCAGCTCTGGAGCCTGGCCATAGCAGAGGGGCAGAGGGGCAGCACTTCTCTGCTCACTGCACCTGGGCCAGTCCTTACAGGAATATTTTTCTCAGACCCACCTTGACAACCTTGGGTTTGAGGTTGTTTTTTTTTGGTTGGTTTGTTGGGTTTTTTCCCCCTCTCCTGGCTTCCTGCCCTCAAACATAATTTTCATTCAGAGGATCAGTGGAAGGGACAGATCCTTCTCCTGGTTGCATTATGGGCAGAGGAACTTGGTCCATGCCTGGGGTACGAGATCAGGAGACCAAGCCTGCAGCCCAGCAGGGATCACCTGGTGTGCTGTGTCCTCTTCCTCCTCCACACAACCCCTCAGCTCCTTCCCAGCCCCTCCTGGGACTGCACTGCCATGGGAAGAAGCAGAAGGGTCAGCTCAGTGCCAGCAAGGAGGGTCTCAAAGAGCAAGAGCCCATCAGAATAAATCTTTGCAGCTTTTGACTTGCCATAGAGAGGAAGAGGAGTAAGGATTGACCTAACACAGAGAATTTAACTGCAAAGTGGGGACTCAGTTCAATTCCACCTTCACCCTGCCAGCGCTGGGCACAGGGAAGCTGCCCACAAACTGCTTACAGAGGGCCCTGGCTGCATCCTCCAAAGGCAGCTTATCCATCCTCCTTCCCAGGACAGCTTTCTGCTGGAGGCCTGGAGCTGGTGCAGGTATTTTCCTGCAGCCTGGCCAGATGTGGCTCAGACAAAGCAGATTTCAGTGTGCCCGGGGGTGCTGCTGCACGGCCGGACCTGACACGGGGTGCTGCGGGCATTTCTGGTGCAGGCAGCTCGGGCGGGTCTCCTGCTGTCTTCGTGATAATATTTGCACCGTTTGAGTTTGAGCTGATAAAACAATCCATGGTTTTAAGAGCTCAGGACTGCCAGCAAATATAGGAAATAGGCAGGGCTTATTTGCCAGAGCATTCAGCATTTGCTGCAGAGGTTTCACTCTTTCTCCACCCAAGATACCCAGGAAGAAAAACATTGATAGCGAAGATTTAATCGTTCCCATGCTTAAAGACAATATGCTTTTTAATGCCTAGCAGTACCACCTTGGGAGGCATTTTAATGCCAATTACAGCTTCCATTCCTCAGCACTGCCCCAAACCCCCCTTTTCCCATCACAAACCCTGACGCAACGAGCCCATCAGAGCAGGGCCAGCCCTGAAATCTCCACTTCTCCAGCGAGACCGGCCCCGACTGTGCTCCCAGACTCTCTTGTGATGTTAAGGGCGATAGATAAAAATAACTCGGCCTCCATTGTTGTGCTATTTATACACGGGGAAGCCAAGGGCACGAAGGCAGCAGCCCCGGGGCTGTGCGGAGCTGATGACCCGGCTCCCCCCCTGTCCTTGCGGGCTCCGTGCGGGGAGCACCGGGGGCAGAGGAAATGGGGCTGCTGCCACATAAAGAGGCTTTTCAAAAGCCCAAAGGGCAGCTCAGCCCGCGGGGCAAAGAGCCCCACCGGGGCCATTGTGTCGCCAGGGCCAGGCAAACCCGTGACAAAGGCTGGGGCAGCCCTTGGAGGGATGCTGATGGAAAATCCCCCTCCCAGGAAACAGATGGGGCTGGATACAGATGCAAAGCGACCCTCGTCCCAAAGCCATCGGAGAAAACCAGACTCTCCAGACCTAACGTCGGGAACATAATAGGGCTTTTCAGGGGCGCAAAAACGGAATTTCCTCCTTGTCGTGGCATTAGCCAAAGGGAACAAAACTCCTCCGCCAAAAGGAGCTTCGCAAGATGCCCCTGATAGTAAATCAGCTTTCCATTGGCATTTTGGTAGGGCGACCAATTGGTTCCGTGGGTTTAGTGGGGTAAAAGGGACGGGCATGGGGGAAAAGCAACTCGTGGTTCTGCAAAATAACCCCAGAGAAGTGTCCGGAGACAAAGTGACAGGCAGGTGCATCTGCGGGGTTCACTGGGGACAACACGCCACCAAATTAGGCAGCCAAATTCATTTTCAGAAACGGAAAATATGTTCTGCTAAAACAAACACCGTTCAGAATGAAGGGATGAGCTCAGTTCATTTACTTTGAAATTCTCCATTAACTACAGCACGCTAATTATCTCCCTTTCTGAGTTTGGGCTTTTATTTTTTTTTTCCCCACACTGGAAATTTTTGTTCATCTTAAAGCCAAATAAATGCCAAGAAAAACCTGCCACCCACTACATTTATGATCAAAATAACTATTTCTTTTGATAAGTTCCTGCAGTAACAGTGGCCCAGAGAAAATATATTCAGCGAAGATCACTCACTGCTGAATACTTTCCTCACTTCTTCCCTCAAACAGGTGATGTATTTTTTTTCCCCCTTGAATAAACAGGATACTTTTTAATGGGGTAATTTGTACTACAAACTCCTGAAAACACGTTTTGATTTTATTTTGCTTTTTGTGGTTCCTAAAGCCCTAGTTTTGAAACACACGCAGATAAAAGTGCTTTGAGGATTTTATTTCTGTGTCTCCAGATTGCTCACTAGAGAGCCAAAAGTCACTCCTCGCCTCTCAATCAAGGCCCGAGCAAAATTTAGACCCTTGCAGAGATAATCAGAGTTGTCAGGTTACTCTAAAAGGCAGCAAGACCTGGGCCAACATTTTCCAAAATGCTGACATTACACACTCCAGATCCTGCAGACCTTTATGAAGGATTTAAACACAAATTTATCTGTGCAAGAGGAAAGTTTTACTCTCTTTCTAAGGCAAAGCAGAGTGAAATAAGGGAGTGATTTGTTGCCTTAAGAAGGTACCAACCAAAAAGGTGTGAAACTGAGTTATGTGGGCTGGGACAGATCCTCTGCTCTCCTCCAGTGTGGCTGGGCACTCTTTGTCACCCTGTTGTCACTTCACACCTCTCATCCTCCCAGTCTTCATTTGCCCAAGTCACCCATCTGCTCCCTGCTGACACGAGCAGGGTGGATGGCACAGCCTGGGGCTCTCCTGCCATTTATTGAAGACATCTAATTTGGGATCCTTGCCCAGTGCAAACAGCCTCCCAAAACCACCCTGAGCTTCCAAAAGAGCGGGGTTAGGGGGAAACATTTGAGATCTGGGTGGCTGAAACATCAGGATTTCCAGCGTGTGCCTGGAAGGGGCTGTTGGATCCCTGGGTTTTCACTGCCTCCACTTGCAGTCATCCCAGGAGAAAAGGAGTTTGGGTTTTGGAAGTGCAGGGCAGCTCCCACCGCAGTGATGGGAGCATCCTGGGGTGCTGCAGCCCAGGCCAGCAATGTCCCAGCTGGAGGAGCCCTGGGCACGGGTCCTGCCTGTGAGGAGGGGTCTGCTCCTCATGGCAGCCAGGGGGATGGAGGGTGAAATCAGCTGAGCTGAGGGAAACCAACCATTAACAACAGCAGAAACTTCCACCCTCTGCAGGTAACCTGAAACAGACCCAAAATGGACAGGAAGAGGCAGAAATAAGGGTTTGAAATCTGAAAAAACACAAGTCCTGTCTCCCACCATCATGTGAACACCCCAATTCTGTCACTAAGCACCTCAGATTTTGACAAGTTCTTCACTTCGTGTGGATTTCCTCTATAGGAATAATAAAACCTGGGTAGTCTTAAATTGAAATGTGTTTTTTTCCTATTCCCCCAGGGATCTCTTCAGCTCTGTCATGCCCCAACCATAATCCATTGCATGTGGCCTTTGGGAAAATTATTCCCAAAACATTAATAGGCTTCTGGATATCCAAAATTCAGTATCTGAACCTTGTGGAAATGATGCAATTTTTCTAACTAATTTTTAATTAGTTGTTTTAATTAGTTGTGGGCAGTGCCCATTTTAAGCCAGCACTAATGAAGTTCCTTCACAGGCTCTTATCTTTATTTTGGTGATTAAATCACCAAAACTTTACTTTTGTTAAAACTAACACTGCCAAGCTTCAGTAAACAAAGCCAAAGTGAGTTGAAGATTGGACATCTGAGATCTTAAACTTATGGTGCTTCAAGGACACTGGAGTAACCAGAAGATACAGAGAAGATGAAGATCTGGGAAAGTGGAGACTCCCCAGCTGAGAAAAAGGTGATAAAAACACAAAAGAATGTGGAGCAAAATAGCATGAAGAGTGAGAAATCAATAACCAGAAGAGGATAAAATACTAATTAATGAAGATAAATATGTAACCTAGAACCAGTGAACATTAATTTCTTTGTTTGTTAAAAATGTATAAATGAGTGAAAAAATCTTGTATCATCATCTGTGTGGAGAGCAGAACTTTGTCAGCCACACACTCCCCTCTTGGCCAAGAATAAAGTAAAGCCCCACTCTCTAACACCAAAGGACAGTTTAGGGAGTTTTATTTATCTCAATTATTTTGAAGAATTTGGGAACAACCTCAGCCTGACATTCATCTCACCTGATATCTGATATCCACCATGAAAGATAGTGCTGGAGTTGGACCTGAGGCTCCTAACTAGAGGGAAGAGAAGTAGCAGGACAAACCATAAAGTAAAGGGTTGTAAAAAGCCATCCCAACTGCTCCAGTACTTTTCAAAGCCCAAAATGGGTCTTTCCCCCTTATTAGGCACCCATCTGTGTCCCCCAGCTCTAATTAAGCATCTGCTCTGCAAGAAGCTAACAAGTTCTTCTGCTGATAATCCTGACCAGCTTGGCAGCATTATTTATAACACAGGCACAGAGAGCCCCTGCTCTGGCCGAGTCACTTCATTGTCAGAGTGAGATGTAGCTATATCATTATTTTAGCAGACATATAAAATATAATCCAATTATATGGCGGATACGTGGAATTCCCAATGATTTCTGAGCACGCTGCTTTATTCAGGAGGGGGGAAAAGATTTAAAGAGACAGGTTGTCACTGGGCATCAAAGGATTTGGGATGATATTTAGGATAACAGTTTATAGACATGGAGCAAATCCTATTATAATGCCACATGGCCATCAGGCTGTCACAGTGGCTGGTACAGTGCATGTCTGGGCAAAGATGCCAGCCAGGAGCCTGGTCACCTCAGAGGTGTGTCCTGTGTGCAGTGGGAGCTGCAGGTGTCGTGGGCAGCACCTCGACAGCCCCTGTGCCACCCTCAGCTCTGTGCTGTCCTCCCTGCCAGCACCCCGAGCCTCAAATGGGTGAATTTGGGTTTACCCTGCAATCCCTCAAGGACACAGTGTGGAAAGAATGGAACCAGAGGAGTGAAAATGGGGATTTACCCAGCTCAGGATCTGTGACCATGGACAAGAGCACAGCAACAGCCCTGATGTCTCAGTTTGGTCCAGAGCTCTCTTTCCAAGGGGCTGAGCCACATTCTGTGGACAAGGAGCCTCTCCATGGCTTCACCCAGCTTTGTTTTGGGCCTGGCAGCCATGGGGGAAGTGGAGAGGAGAGCTGGGAACTCAGAGGAGCACTCAGAGCACCTTGTGGGGCTTTTCTGTACAGGACTCGTGATCAACACCACTCCAAGGCCTGTGAAAGCACAGAAGCTGATTCCTCACCCAGATACCAGGGGAACTCCCAAGTGCCACAGGGATGGGCTCAGAAAACAGCCTGGATGGCTGGACATGCCACACCCGTGTGCCAGCCCCTGCCAGGAGCTGCTGGGGCACTGCAGAATTGTGTCCAGCACCCAGCAGAGCTGCTGTGGCTGAGCAGGGACCCTCAGCCCACGCTGCTGCCCCCAAAGTGCTGCGGGGAACATGAACCATCTCCACCACCCCTCTCAGCCTCCAGTAAGCAACACAAAGTAAAGCCATCCCTGCCTCCCTTTGCTTTTTTTCTCTTTGTTTGCTCTTTCCCCTCAGCAGCACTCACAGGTTTCACGCTCTCCTGTTGACAACTGTCCCACCTCTGCTCACCATCCACCCCTCACACTTGTATTTTGTGTCCCTGGTCCTCCCTGGCACCTGGAACCCTGCCATGGTGTCACCCATGTCCCCAGCAAGGTGATGCACACCGAGATGCCATCCCACTGTGGTGAACAAGGATTAAAGGAGTAATAAAAACTAATTTGCTGAACAGGAAATACTTTCCTTTGTGTGCAGTCCCATGGGAGCTGGGAGGACTGGCAGCAGGAATACAAAAAAGAGTCCTGGATAGTTTATAAAACAAGAGAGATTCATTAGTGTCTGAAATATCCAGCACAGCAGCCTGGAAATGAAGCCCCAGCCTTGCTGCTGCCAGCTTGTAAGGAGAGTGAGGATGTCTGCTATTTACAGGAGTGACAAGGGGTTTTTTCCTTTTCTTTTTTAACATGCATGTTAATCCAGCTGGTGCAGTGACAGTAACACCCACAGCATCCTTCCCTGGGGAAGTCCTGGCAGCATTTCCCACTTTGTAACTCTCCTCTGTGAGGACACCCACAGAAGCAGACAGAGCCCTGTGCCCAGCTCACACTGACCCCGAGCTCCAGAGGATTTTGGGGCCCTGCAGGGCTGTGCTGGGGTAAATGAGGTGCAGTGATGTGGCAGCAAGGAGCAGCTCCAGCAGCAGTGACAGGGACGTCCCCACAGCTGCCAGATGGGTGCAATAAAAGGCTCATTAATGGGGATCGTTGGACCTCAATTTCACAATGCTGGATGAAACCTCCTCAGTAAGTATCATTATTATGGCACTCTCAATCAAGTCAAGCAGCTTTATGACAAAATCAAAAGTTGTGATCCAAGCAGCAGAGGGATGGGGGAAGCAGCCTATTTATTTTGCTTTGGGTTCACAGCGAGGACCCAGCAGCTGCCAGGACACAAGAATGATGGTGACATCCCCAGGCAGCTGGGGACAGCTTTAAATGTCATCACAGCCCTCTGCCCTCTCACCCCCAGACCTCTCCAGGTCCACAGAGGGATTATGCAGATACCACTATGCTGGTTTGTGGCTCAAAAACAAGAGGGAAAACCTCCTGGAATCATTAAGGTTGGAATAGATCTCTAAAATCATCACTCCCAACTGTTAACCCAGCACTGATAAGTCTGACACCATGTCTCTAAGCACCACATCAATATATTTTTTAAATCCCTGAAGGGATGGGGACTCCACCACTTGCCTGGGCAGGCTGTGCCAGGGCCAAACCACCCTTTCTGTGAAGAAATTTTTTGTACTAACCAATCTAAACCTCCCCTGGTAATTTCCTCTTGCTCTGTCCTTTTCCATTGGAGAAGAGATCAAGCTCCACTTGTCTAGAGTGTCCTGTCAGAGAGTTGTCAAAGTGAAAGGAGACCCCTTGAACCTCTTTTCTCCAGGCTGAGCCCCCCCAGCTCCCTCAGAGGCCAAAGCCAGCCAGACCCATCCAGGGATGTGAACAGCGACATCCCAGCCACGTGCTGTGATCTTCCTACAGAGCACTTCATGCTGCATTTACTCCCTAAAACTTCTTCCAGATACCTTTTCCCATCAAAACCCTTTTCACTGATTTGCACTCCCCTGTCTCTATAACCTCCTGCCATTTTCTTGTTCCACATGTGGCAGGTTTGCTCCACTGAACTCCATAGAGTTCAGATGCCACCAGAGAGAGCTGGTGCATGCAGCAGGAACTCCCAGCCCTCATCCTGGTCCTCATCCCAATCCCCATCCCAGTCCTCATCCCAGTCCCCATCCCAATCCTCATCCCAATCCCCATTCCTCATTCCTTGGCTGAAGGTCGGATTTTTCTGCTTTTCCTGGGTGTGTAAGGCACCTCCAAGAGAAGGAGGAGCAGGATGGTGATCACCAGGCTGGTGGAGGGGGTAACTCAGCCAGGCTGGTGCCCTGCTGGGATGGCAAAATTCACCATCCACCACCTGCAGCTCACAGCTGTAGGGCACCAACACCACTTGGCACACGAGCACCCTGGATTTGGGAACAGCTCTCACTCCTGATGTGCCTCTCAAACCGTGGTTTCTCAGCACATCCAGCATGTCCCAGCTGTCATCCCCACTGAGGCAGGAAGATGAGCTGTGGGGCTGCAGAGCCAAGACTGGCAGCGAGGGAAGCAGATCAGAAGATCACTCTCTGAACAATTAGGATCCTAATCTGCCTTAAGATGCTCAGCACTGGCACGGGCCCTCCTGAGGCAGCAGCTCCTCTCCTCCCATGGCAAGGACAAGCAGATGAGCAGAGCAAGGTGGAGCCTGGCATGGGGTTCACTGCCAAAAAACAGAGGCTGGCAAAGTAAAGATCATGCCTCAATTAGACTTTGCCCTTCATTATGTAGTTTGCTGTCACCCGGGCTCATTAAAAGCCAGCTGCAGGTAGGAGGAAGCATCAGAGGGATTATCAAAGCTGTGTGAGCACATCTGAGCTCTCTCAGCAGCAGCAGGCACAAGAGCCAAAGTCTCTTCCCACCCCTGGGAAAAGCCACCCAGTGAGGACACAGTGATCCTGCAGCATCACCTGGGAGCAGCAGCAGCCACGGCCTCTTCCCAAAGGTGCTTCTCTGTGGACACACACATTTAGAGAGCTGGGGAATTCCAGCTTGGCAATTCCTTTCAGGCCTGGATTTCTCCTGACTCTCAGCTCCATTCCCAGGCTGACAAGCTGACTGCAGCTTCAGTTAGGGAGGAGTCTCCCAGGGTGATAACTTGGTGACAAACATAAAGGAATTCATAATAAAGATTAACACCTGATGTCTTTCCCGGGACATCCGGACATGCTGTCCCAAGAGATGTTTGTCCCAATCTTCCAACGAGCTCCTGTCCTGTCCTGGCTGCACTAACACACTTTAATTATGGGATGTCCTTACAATAAAGTTGGCCTTTTTTCCCCAAAAGAGCTCCGTGTGTGTTGCTGTCTTTTCTCTCTTTTTGCAGTGACCACACTTCTCTTCTCTTATAATGGCATTTATGGCACCCAGGACATACCAGAGCAAGGCAGAGCCACGGGCTTTTGAAAATCCCAAGGCACAGGCACAGAAGGGAAAGGTGAGTCTGACCTTGAGCTCTGGCTAAGCACCCTGAGGCTGCCAAAGGCGTTCTGGTGAGGAATGGGGATGGTATTTCCACACTGACCCCAGGGAAACAGGGGAGCCTTGCAGGGAATCACTGGTGCCACAGGAGGCCACACTGGACATCCTTCCCGATGGACACTGACTCTGTGTAGGGTTTTGTGCTTCCTCCAGGGCACTTTCATCCCAGCCAGGTTCCAGCAGACACCATGAGCCCAATCCCTCAGCTGTCACTGCAGGAATTTGGCACTGGACAGGAAAGGAACATCCATAGTCTGGGTCAGAGGAGATGGCAGTTCTGCTGCCTGCCCTGTGCTCCTCTCACAGGAGTGGCCGATCTGGAGGCTCAAAGCTTTAAAACTCTGTTATCCTTCCCTTCATTACTTCTTCCACCTGGGAGCAATCTCCTGCTGCTGGAAAACATACCAGCTTAAAAACTTTTGTATAACTTTAGTCAAGGGGTTTTGTTTGCCTTTGCCCCAGGAAAAAGAATTTTATTCCCTCGGCATTGTTTCTCTAGATAAGGCCTGATGAACTCAACACACGAACAGACCGGGAGGAGCCCGGAAGATAAAGACCATCAGTGGCCACGAAAGGAACATCAGAGGCCACCTCGAACATCCCCCCCAGCCTCTGCCTCTGGAGGGGTGGAGACATCTCCTCCGGAAAAGACTGAAAAGAAAATCAAAGAATGAAGATCTAATTAACATCAGAAGGGAAGAAATCCGGATCTAATAGGAGATCAAATACTGAGAACTACTTGGGACAAATGAACACTGATCCAATTTGTTTCTGTGAGTTTTGACTCTATAAAAGATCTGAAAAATCTAGTAAAAGCCATGTGGGATGGAATGCTTCTCTCTGCACACCCGGGCTATGTGTGGATGAGATGATTTCTGTGGCACATCCTGGCCAGAACAACATCCTGCCAGATAATACAGTAATGCCTTGACTCTAATATTTAAATATTTTTGGAGAGTTTTTGTTTTTCCCGCAGTTGTGGTGACACTGCCACTGTAGCCTGGCTGCTCAGGGGGACCTTTCCAGCCCAGTGCAGCCTTTCCTCCCCCAGCACTGCGAGTTCAGCTCTGTGCCATGGAGCAGTTTGACTTTTCACAACCTCTCAGCCTTGGGATGCTGTTGCAGGGTGCCAGTGGGAAAGGCACGTTCCCAAAATACACTGAAATCAAAACCACACAGTCCCTGCTGTGCAGCGAAGAGGAAGGGAGTCAGTGAGCAAATATTTGCCTGGCTACCCTGCTTTCTAGCACAGAGAGTCTGAAGAAGCAGAAGCCCAGCTTTCCAGTAAAACTCAGCCCACTGGTGCTGCCCACACTCCAAACTGTGGCACTTTGGTACCTTCCCAGTGTTTGGTCTCATTTTCTATTGAGGAAGCCAACAGAACAAGGGGAAGGAGGTGATTTCAGAGCACACAAAGCCAAACTGCTGAGTAATAAATCAGCCAACGCCTCCCTTGCTGCTCCAGGACACTGAAAGTTGTGCCAATTGCTTCTTCTCTCAGCACTGTCGGTTTTACACCCACTCCAGAGGTCCCAGGACTGTTCTCACCGTGTGTCTTGGGTCACACCTGGAGCACAGGGCAGACATGGGCCCCAAGGTGGTGGTCACCTGCTGAACACACATTGTCTGTCCCCTGCTCAGCAAAGTCATTCCTCCAGCAGGAGGGCTGATGAAGCCTGTTCTCCTGTGTGTCATGTCTCGTTGCTTGGCATTTTATCTGAGGCATTTTGTGGGTTCAGCCCCTTAGCAGGCACTAAAGAATCCAGAAGGGAAACAGATGTGAATGTCCTGACCATGGGGAAACTTGTGAGACCATCCTGTTCCATTCATCAGTCACTGCACTTAGAGACACCTTGGTCAGGAGTAGATGCTCTGGTGCCCAATAATTCATAATGTGGCTGTGTTTTCTGCCTGAGTTTGAGATCTCTTTCCTTAGGTGGATGCTCTGATGTTTCACACTGCCAGAATCCACTCAGCTCAGTGGGGTTTTTACTGTTCAGGTCTCTTTCCTTTACCTGCTCTGCAGCCTTTATGAAATGTGTAGTTAAAATCACTGAGATCTGACTCTTTCAATCACATCCCAGTGGAGCAAAGCCCTGAGCTGAGCAGGGAATAGGAAAGGCTTGACAACCACTCTTAGCTGAGCACAAGGAGTGCAATCACCTCAGCCACGCTTCTTTAGGAGCCAGTCTAAAAATAACACAGAAAAGCTGTAGAAAGAGGAGCTCTAGTATTTTTTAGGGTGAAAACAAGTGTAAAGTTCTGATGTGAATCCTTGCTCTTGCTCTGCTGACATTCCCCACCAGCCCTCACCTCTCCCAGCCATGACCAGTCTGCTTTGCCAGCTGCTGGCACCAACCGAGGAAATTCCAATGTCTGTGGCGAACTCCAGCTCAAGGAACAGCTTGTTTTCCACTGCCCAGAGCCTGCAGCTTTAAATATGGCCCAAGGTTGAGAACAGAGCCCTTGTTTTTCATGGAAAGCCTCGTCCATCTTAACAAATTCCACTGCATCCAGGCTGTGTCACAGAGTGCTGCTTCCTGTGACTTGCCCAGGTGCAAAATAAAAATGAGAAAAGGAGCATTGTAAGAGGAAGGCAGCATCACTGGGCTTTGCCTTCTCTTCTTTCATGTCCTAGGCAGGGAGATGGAAATATTCCCTAGGCTTTGGCCACCCCAACCTTTAGAAACATGAGGCTGGTTACAAAAGCAGCACCTCAGTCTGCCCAGGCAGTGATGGCTGATGCAGATGAATCCTCCATTGCAACAGAGAAGAGTGAAATCCCAGCTGCCTGCCCAGAGCAGCACTCTGGGACAGCTCTGGGAGTCCTCTGACAGCCACCAGCCTCACCTGGGCTGCAGGAGAGGGAAGGAGACCCGCTGGAGGCGTTCTGTGCACCATGCCACGATAAACAAGGGGAAAACGATAAATAGGGAAAGACTTGGGGAGTTTCCCTGCTGCACCAAAGCCCTGGCAGCAGCCATTGCCTCTGCTCTGCTGTCACAGCCCAGGCAGCTGGGAGGGGATGAGAAGCAGCAGGGTGGGAGTGATGCAGGCACACACACACACCCCGAGCAGGTGCCAGGCTCCGGGCACCCCCTGGCACTCAGGAGGTGACAGAAGGGCTCTGCAGCCACAGCCACCGCTGCAGGACAGCCCGGGGCTTCTCCTGGCAGCTGCACAGCCTGCCCAGCACAGAGATGCTAATTGGGTACAAGAGAAG